>NC_133335.1:86673645-86973645 GCF_042186555.1 Aquarana catesbeiana | reverse complement strand
GTATCCCCATACTCAAGAGATGTATCAGAATGTCTTTTGGAGTGTAATTGAAAGTATGCCTATGCTGTGTGAGAGAAATAGCTTTATTAAAATGACAACTTTGTGAAAAAAAAAAATGTTATTTAATTTTTGCATTCTCACCATGCCTATAACTAAATATCTTGGATTGTTTACTTTCCAAAAAGGGGTCTTTGGTGGGGTAAATGTACTGTCCTGGCATATTAGAGTCTCAAGAAATGAGATAGGCCGCCAGTACATCAGGACTGATCAATTTAAAAAAAAAAAAATAGATAGATAGATAGATAGATAGATATATCTCTATCGATCTATATCTATAGATGTAGATATATCTCATAGTTTGTAGACTCTATAACTTTGACACAGACTAAATCATACACACTGTTTTGGGTTATATTTTACTAAAATAATGTAGCAGAATACATTTTGTGCTAATTTTATGAATTAAGATTATTTATTTGCAACATTTATAACAAAACTAAAAAAGTGTTTTTTTTTATTTTTTTTTTTTTTTTGTTTATATGGCAAAAAACAACAACCCAGTAGTGTTTAACCACTTCAGCCCTGGAAGATTTACCCCCTTAATGACCAGGCCATTTTTTGCGATACAGCACTGTCGCTTTAACTGACAATTGCACGGTCGTGCAAACAAAAATTGACGTCCTTTTTTTCCCACAAATAGAGATTTATTTTGGTGGTATTTATTTTTTGCACTATAAACAAAAAAAAAAGACTGACAATTTTGAAAAAAAACAAAAAACAAAAAAACAAAACAATATTTTTTACTTTTTGCTATAATAAATGTCCCAAAATGTCATCATCAGTTTAGGCCAATATATATTCTTTAACATATTTTTGGTACAAAAAAAAAAAAACAAATCGCAATAAGCGTATATTGATTGGCTTAAAAAAAAAAGTTATAGTGTCTACAAAATAGGGGATAGATTTATGGCTTTTTTATTATAAATTTTTTTTTTTTACTAGTAAAGGCAGTGATCAGCGATATCGGCCTGAACTGCAAGGTGGTGAAAGTGCCCGGCATTGAAGTGATTACCTGCTGCTCAGGGCTCTGGGCTTCAACAAAATGGCAACCTCCAGCAAGAAGAAACAGGAAAAATGCTGGAGGCAATTTACAGCACACACTAATTCTGGTAGCAGGATTAATAATATTGCTAAAGAACATTCTTTTTTTATCAATTGTTATGATAAAAGTTCCAATTTAAGACTCACTAGAGGCAGTTCTTCTAAGCCAATAAATGCTGAATCTGGCCTCTAAAGTAGCAGCACGAGTTTGTAGGGCTTTAACAGTGCAGTGACATAGAAATATTATGTAAGTCAAAATAGGTTCTCTTTAAAGTTTGGAGGTTTTTAGCCATATATTTGTCATCCTCACTGCATTTTTTAACGGTTCTTCATTCTAACCTTATAGGTTGCCTTCCTGTTCACTAATTCCCTTCGAGTCATCTTCCATACTCCTGGCATTCCCCCTGCTACTTATGCTTTGGTGCAACTACAGGTAATCTACCCTCCAAGCATTTGCAGTCATTTTCCTGAAATTATTCTACTAGTTTAGTTTTGGTTCTGGATAAATACAAAGAGGGGGTGGATACTGGCCCTCCTTTAAGAGGTGGGCAGAAGAAAACACTGGAACTTCTTCCCATTCCTTGGAAATCTCTTTGACAATTCATCTCCATCGCTTTATTAAAGCATTAGGTGGTGGGGCAAAGGATTTCACACTAGCTTACTTGCACTGTCTTGCTACAGCTTTAGATCTGGTGTTGATCTTTTTCTCTGTTCGCTATTAACCCACACCCAGAACTAGTTGGGTGACAATGGTCTTCATCCATCCACTTTGTCTAGAAGATACACAGAAGCAGAGCACTAGAAAATTGATTTTTTTTTCCCCTTTATAAAAGCACTGGTGCCTATTTCCTTATCTCGTGTTTGTCTTTTATTGCCCTTCTGATATGAAGTTATTACTCTGTGTTTTCTGTGCCTGTGTAATGCATGTTTTAATTAAAAACAAATAACTACCAATAACCATGTCACATCCTTCATGATTATGTGTTAACCACTTCAGCCCCGGAAGAATTTACCCCCTTCCTGTTCAGAGTACTTTTTGCGGTTCGGCACTGCGTTGCTTTAACTGACAATTGCGTGGTCACGTTGCACCCAAACAAAATTGACGTCCTTTTTTTCCCACAAATAGAGCTTTCTTTTGGTGGTATTTGATCACCTCTGTGGTTTTTATTTTTTGTGCTATAAACAAAAAGAGTGACAATTTTGAAAAAAACACAATATTTTGTGTATATAATAAATATCCCTTTTTTTTTTTTTTAAAGCAAATTTTTTCTCAGTTTAGGCCGATATGTATTCTTCTACATATTTTTGGTAAAAAGAATTGCAATAAGCGTATATTGATTGGTTTGCGCAAAGGTTATAGCATCTACAAAATAGGGGATAGATTTATAGCATTTTTATTATTATTTTTTTTTTTACTAGTAATGGTGGCAATCTGCGATTTTTATCGTGACTGCAACATTATGGCGGACACATCGGACAATTTTGAAACATTTTTGGAACCATTGGCATTAATACAGCGATCGGTGCGGTTAAAAATGGATTGATCACTGTAAAAATGTCACTGGCAGTGAAGGGGTTAACACTAGAGGGCGGTGAAGGGTTAACTTTGTTCCCTGGGAGGTGATTCTAACTGAAGGGCGAGGGGACTGACTAGAGGAAGTGACCTAGCTAATAGGAACACACGATCTGTCACTCCTATCAGAACAGGGAAGTGTGTGTTTACACACACTCGTCCCTGTTCTGTGTCTCCTGCTCACTATCACTCGTGGTGGCTGGATTTAAGCTCAGTCGCAGCAGCATATTGTGCACTATTTATTTAAAGCGCATCAATTATATACTTCGTACTATTTGTTTGGTTATCTGATCACCCTGTATTGATAGCAGCTTTAATTTACTGATTTTATCATAGCACTAACTATATTGGTATATATATATTTTTAAGCACAATTTATTTATATCACACATATCTATCCACATCGGCGCTTGGTTTTTATTCATTTTTTTAGCACTCGTGGCCGGCGGTCATCGCGACCGTCGGCCACGAGCATCGGCACCCCCCGCTGTGCAGCGGGCTGGCCTACTATCCGGACCCCACGAGCCAACATACAGTTACGTGGTTTCGCGCAGGGGAGCCATCCTGCCGCAGTACAACTGCGGCGGCCAGTCCAGAAGCGGTTAATAGCAATGTTAATTTTTTTTTTTTTTAATTTCTTTTTATTGAACATGTTTTTATCATAGCATACAGACATCTGGGTTATGTCAACATGACAATTACCCATTACAACCTGCCATGCAGGGCCTAACATGGCTATCCGACTAATATAGTCAACTAACTCTCCTCCCCCCCTCCTTGTCACAGCTCAAGGATGTCAACCTGTCAAAATGAGCAATGCTACACCTGAACAACACAGAATACTTTGTTGTAATAAAATATTGATATACTCCATACCCTCTTTATCATCAGTAGGAATGTCACCTTGATAATATTAATGGCGCTTTATCTTATGGCAATCCTATCTGTTATTCACCCTTAGAATCAGAAGTTACGAGGTAATCATCCCCTATCCCACCGTAATGTCAGATTCACACCAGGCCTTCCATATTTTGTCAAACTTTTTTCCACACCCCCTCGCCCTGTAAGTGGATTTATAAAAAGGTAGCATAGTATTAATCAGCTTCTTCCAAAAACTAATCTCCTGAGCATTCCTATTCTTCCATTTAAGCAATATTGCTTTTGATGGTGAGTAACGTTCTCAAAGCTCTCGTTGGAACCACTTCCTCCACCAACCCCAACATACATACATATTTTTATTCTAAGTAATCAACACTTTCCACATACTGTAAAATATTATCATTACCAAAAACCAGATCAATTTTCGCTGCAGATCTGTGCGTCAGTGACATGTGAGAGTAACATCTAGCTGTCGGATGTTTCCATCTCCACAGTTCAACCAAACCGACCATTGATGCCCACCCATTTAAGTCAGCCGAACTTATTCTACTCGGATTAGAAGAATCCAACGCCGCATCCAACACGGCATTGAAATCTCCCATCAAGAGCAGGGGAAGGTGCAAAAACTGTGCCAGTCGGGTCAGCATGTCATATAGCAACTGAGCCTGAAATGGGGGAGGCATGTAGATATTTACCAGTAATAACCGACTGTAATATACATCCAGTACCACCGCCACATATCGTCCATCAGGATCAGTTATAACCTGGTGGACGTTACATGGTATTGCTTTGCTGACAAGCATGGATACGCCTCTGGCAAAGGTGGAATAAGTGGAGTGGAAAGCTGTCTGTATCCACGGTTTGCGCAGAGTCAGCATCCTGCTTCCATCTAGATGCGTTTCCTGTAAAAACATTGTGTGGTTTTGATTGCTTTAAGTATTGGAACACAGAGGCCCTTTTAAATTTATGATTCAGGCCCCTGACGTTCCAAGACACAATGTTTAACTTATCCGCCATTTTTTCACTACTTAATATATGAATAACTTTACAACATTTGAATGAAAACTCCTTCCTCCTTTTTAGTGTTGACCATGTAAAAATATATCTTAGATTAGCGGTAAATATATGAGCTGTGACAAGTAGACCTATATCCCCCCTGCTATTATACCAGAAAACAACCCCAAAAAAACATGAAAAGTTCTGGCATGTAGCTTTATCCCAAAAACCAAAAACTTGCGGTGAGTTCCGGCTGTATCGATCAAAAGTCTGGCAGTGTCCGTTCGGTGTTCTCTCAACTTCCATGTGCTCCGAATAGTACACATGATGGTGCGTTGAAGCAATTGAGTGTTGGTTAAAACATGTATAAGGGCCGATTGAATCACAACCTCAAATGGTAGTATTTCCGGTTATGTAAAGCTGCAAGAGGAACCCTCGGAACTCGGATCATGAGGGTACAATGTATAAAATTGAAAATGAAAAATTAAAAAATGAGAGAAAGAAAGTAGAAAAAAGGAAAAAAGAAAAATGGACAAAGTGGCCAGGAAAATTAATACTCCTCATGACATAAATGTTACAGGTAAAAAATGAAAATTAAAGCCCCTGAAGTCAGGGGTCAAGCAGAAAGAGATTAAATCTTCAGGAGTGTAAAGACAACTCTTAGAAAGTGCATTCCCTTTCCTTCACCTCGATACACGGGAGCTCCAGAATGCTTGCTCTTCCTTCTTGTGTCGGATTGGCAGATAACCTTCCTTATTTGGATGAGATATTTGCTGGGAATATCATTTATGCCTCTGTGAAGTAGTGCCTGTTAAATAGTTAAGCAGCAATATTCCTGTTTGTGTGTCACAAAACCTTGTGGGAAGACAGTTGCATCTATCCATAACCTGCACAATGGGTGTGTCACGGAACGCCCCACACTCCGCTTGAGTGCTTCCGTCATATACCGCTTCCTAAGTTCTGGAACACGAGTCCAATGGATCTGGCTATAGGAACCCCAAGAACTAGACAACACCAGTCTTGGAGTACATCAGAACTGTGTTTTGGGGGGACATGGAGCTGAATCCATAGTAACATCAACCCCAGGGTCCCCAGGCATACAGCTCACAGAGAGCACCATTCCCCCAAATGCTAGGGCCCATAATCGGTGGGCAACAGGCCTGCATACAGTCCTCTCCAACAGCCTCCGTCCCGGCCAGGTCCGTGACAGGGTGCAATCAGAATCTTGAATCTTCCTTGCTCATACCTCATGAATCAAAGAGCGCCATTGTGCAGTCTGCAATTAGGAAAGTTCCTTATCCAGCAAGTCACATGCATCTGCAGGATTATCAAAAAACTTCACATTGCCTTTATACTGTACCCTGAGCCTGCTTGGGTATAGCATACTGTACCTCCTTTTCATGGAGCCTTCTGCGGACATCATTAAAGAAGCAACGTTGTTGCGTGGCAGCCGAAAAATCGGGGAATAGCATTACCTTGGCATTTTTCATATTTCAATTCTGTAGATTTTATGGATTGTGCCAAAATCATGTCCCTGTTCAGGAACCGGACCAAAAATGGTCAGGGGAAGGCTCCCGGGGGTCTTTTTCCAGTAGGGACCCTATGCGCTCTTTCCACTACGTAAGTGGGGGGTAAATTTTTCAGAGAGCAGATTTGTAAAAAATGCCTCAGCAAACAGTACTGGCCTGTCTCCCTCCGCTCCCTCTGGCAGGCCGACCACCCTGATGTTATTTCTTCTCTGGCGGTCTTCAGCATCATCTGCCCTGCTCTGAAGGGAGCTCACCAGGTCACGGAGTTCAGCAATGTGGGTACTCTGAGTGTGGGATGTATCTTCAACCGCGGAGACCCTATCCTCCACCGTGGTGAGCCTGCCTCTAATTTTGTCAAGATCATGTCTGATTAGTGTGCATTCAGATGACAAGTGATCAATTCTCACCATTAGTTCCGACTTACTAGCGTTAATGGCCTCCAGGATTGGCCTGGTGATCGCCTCCGTGTCCACCGCTAGTAGCTGGTCCTCTGCTAGGTCAGTGTCAGCACTTAGCTCCGCTGCCTCCCCTGTCTGCGCCATCTTGGCCGCTGTGTGTTTGGCGTGCTGCTCGGCTTTCCGGGAAGACAAGATGGCGGGGGCGGAGTCTCGGTCCGTCTCCTTAGTGGAGCGGGTCTGACGCTGGTCTTTGTGGGCCTTTTTAGCTTTTTAGAAGCAGATGATTGCATCCCTGCATTCCTCCAACCCTTCCCCAGATGCCGGTCCTGTTTATGCCCGGGATAAGACGCTCCAATTCAGCGGATTATATCAGGATGCACGGAGCCGTGAAGAGATGCATACTGCCTCGATCACATCCGGCCACGCCCCCCAATGTTAATTATTTTTAATAATGATAAAAAGTGTATCTCTAACTCAAATATAAGTATATGTGACAGTAATAAAAAATTAAAACACTGCGCTAATAAATTGGTGCCAATAAATGATAAAAATATTATAGCAAATAACTAAAAATGCAATAAAGGAATGCAGAGATGTAACCGTTTGTGTGTGTGTGTCACCACATCCAAATAGATACGAGGAAAAAAAAAAGGAAAAAAATTGGTGTAGGACTTTAACAGTTGCCACTATAATCTTAAGTTAGAAAGGAGTACTCACATATGTATAAAATTTAAAGGTTTATTATAACAATTATAAAATGTCATAAAAACATATTGAGAAGAATTGTGCATTCTACATAGATATAACAGTCTCCCATGTGTCAAATAGCAGAATGTAGAGAGAAACCTATTCAGATCGCCCGTGAATCAATAGCTCATTAAATGGAAAGATAGTCTTCCATGTGCAGGGCCAAACGACGGAATCACTGTACCAACACCAATGGATCACTATGCGTTTCGCCAACAGTTTTTTCAGGGCATCCTTATTGGTACTGGGAGCGTAATTAGAATATGATTACAAATATTCATGTACATACAGATCAAAAATATATTTTTTTGTTGAACATTAAGCATGTTTCAGTAGACCAAATTCATTCAAGGTTTACATAAGTACTCATGAAGTA
This sequence comes from Aquarana catesbeiana, assembly GCF_042186555.1. Taxonomy (NCBI): domain Eukaryota; kingdom Metazoa; phylum Chordata; class Amphibia; order Anura; family Ranidae; genus Aquarana; species Aquarana catesbeiana. The sequence continues at coordinate 86,966,046 of NC_133335.1, read as the reverse complement.
CATACCACGGCCGGAATAGAAAGCATGGAGTTCCCAATCCACAGCATGGAAGGAAACGTGCAGCCAGCTCTGGGAGGGGGTAGGAATATGATACAGCCAAAGAGGAGTGCTCACTCAAGGTAAAGCCTGTACCTAGCAGGTGGGCAAATGTATTGTGATTTTATTAGGTAGCGCATAAGTGGCTTTACCTTTTTAATGTTAATTATTTACCTTTAAGTCAAAAGAAGCATCATGGGTTTATCATACATGGCACCACCTGGAGGTGACTCAATAGAATGGAAAGAATTTAAGTGATTTCAATCAAGTTCAGATGGTAGATGGATAGTTTTCCTACAGTTTGCCATCGTCTGAGGTGATTGTAGCCGTATTAGTACACTTGTGACAGAACAAGGCAGAGCCTCCTTCCCCAAAGCACCCTCCCCATGTTGAGGGGATCTGGCCTGGTATGGTTCAGGGGTGGGGGGTAGGGCTCTGGGTCCCCCTTCTTTTTTTTTTTTTTTTTTTTTTTGCTGACAATTGTTTCATTTACACTAATCTACACTATTCACTGGTTGTTAAGGAGCGGGCAGCCTCCAGCATCCTTAACAAAAACACTACTGCTGCTCCTAAACACTTCAAAAAGACAGGCAAAAAACACAAAATATCAGCGTTTTTATCCAGCGTCTTTATTCTGTGGTTTTTGATCGTCTAGTTTGCAGGGAGGGAAGTGTTTGTAACAGATCAAGGTTTTTTACCTTCATGAATTCTATGCATGAAGGTAAAAACCTTCTGTGTGCATCAGCCCACCCCACCTAATGCTTACCTGAGCCCCATCTCAATCCAGCGATGTACACAAGAGCAGTGGCTCTCTGGGGTCTCTGGCTCCTCACTAGCTGAGACAGCAGTGGGAGCCATTGGTCAATCACAGCCAGTGAGCCAATGAGGAGAGAGCAGGGGCGGGGTTGAACTGCGTTTTGTGTCTGAATGGACAGACAGAGCAGCATCTCGGGAGCTTGTTATGGGGGCACTCGGCAGGAGGAAGGGGCCAGGAGCACTGGTGGGAGACCCAAGAAGTGGAGGATCTGGGCTGCTCTTTGCAAAACCATAGCAAAGAGCAGCTACAGTATCTCACAAGAGTGAGTACACCCCTCACATTTTTGTAACTATTTTATTATAGCTTTTCATGTGACAACAATGAAGAAATGATACTTTGCTACAATGTAAAGTAGTTATTGTACAGCTTGTATAACAGTGTAATGTCTAAACCGCTGGCAACTAAAGTGAGTACACCCCAAAGTGTCAATATTTTGTGTCGCCACCATTATTTTCCAGCACTGCCATAACCCTCTTGGGCATGAAGTTCACCAGAGCTTCACAGGTTGCCACTGGAGTCCTCTTCCACTCCTCCATGATGACAACAAGGGGCTGGTGGATGTTAGGGACCTTGCGCTTCTCCACCTTCCATTTGAGGATGCCCCACAGATGCTCAATAGGGTTTAGGTCTGGAGATTTGCTTGGCCAGTCCATCACCTTTACCCTCAGCTTCTTTAGCAAGGCAGTGGTTGCTCTTTCTCGAACATCACGGGACACAGAGCCACAGTAATTACTGATGGTTATATAGGGTATCACTGGTGATTGGACACTGGTACACCCTATCAGGAAGTTCAACCCCCTATATAATCCCTCCCCTTGCAGGGATACCTCAGTTTTTACACCAGTGTCAAGTGTTCATGCTGCACAAGTTTTCACAGCGCTCCGGCCCCAAGGTAGGATGTATGGGGGGATTTCTCATGATTGAATGTTCCCCCCAGATTAGAGCAGGGGTCTAGAAAGCGGTTATACCGCTCGGGCACCGCTCCCTCGGCCGCCATTACCGCCATTGCCGTTTTTTAGGCAGGCTCTTCACTACCAGCCTCTCTCCCTCCTCCCCCTCCCCCAGCCTTCCTCCATAGTATTTCAGGAGAGTCGGCCAGCGCGGGAAGCGCTCGTTTTTTCGAAATTCGAGGGGGTGGGGCTTAGTCGCCCACTCAGGCCAGCTGCAGGCTATTAAAGGCACTCTGTACAGGTGCACACAGCCTTTGGAGGGACACAGAGCTGACAGTCGCATGTAAGGTGGGACACAGGCATTCTCCTAGGCAGCATTTACTAAGGTAACACCAGACTGAGCATTATGTAGCAGGGCTTTTAGCCAGACTACATCGCTCAGCAGGCAGTGTTCATTTGTGATACCTCACACCTTGTTGCTTTGCACTATGGGTAGAAGAGGTTCAAGCACCCCAAGAACCAGAGACACTAGGGGATCTCGTTCAGGTTCTGAGGGCCCCCTGTCAGCAGCATCCTCCCCCCCTGAAGGGCCAGGGATGGCTAGCCAGGGAGATCCGTCGGGGTCAGGGGCTACACCTGCTTCTGGCACTTCAGCCCCTGTATACATTACACAAGAGGTTTTTTCCTCAACCATTAATGGTTTAGAGGAAAGACTAATGGCTGTGATTACAGCTTCACTCAGTGGAAGAAAACGTACTAGGCCTTCCTCTGTTCTCCAAGACCCTCAGGAAGAGGAGCTCTGGGATAAAGGAGAGGAATCCCTTTCAGAGGATCGGGATGGGACGGATGATTCCTCTTCGGAGGAATCAGGTGGAGAGGGGCCCTCTGCGACTTCCCAAGAGGAGAAAGTCTTAGTGCAGATCCTTACTGGATTGGTCCGCTCCACATTTAAGTTGCCCGTACCTGAAACTGTTAAAGAATCCTCTTCTGCTTTGGGGTCACTGAAACCTTTCCAAGCAGCACATGCTTTTCCTGTTCATAATTTACTTGAAAAGCTCATTTATTCTGAGTGGGATCACCCAGACAAACGTTTTTTTCTGCCGAGAAAGTTTTCAACACTTTACCCGATGGAAGAAAAGTTTATTAAAATGTGGGAAATACCGGCCATTGATGCTGCCATTTCCTCCGTAAATAATAGTCTGACTTGTCCTGTAGACAATGCTCAGATGCTCAGGGATCCTGTAGATAAAAAGATGGAATCCTTATTGAAGGATGTTTTTTCCTTAGCAGGTTCAGTGGCTCAACCTGCAGTAGCAGCGATTGGAGTCTGTCAATACTTAAGAGACCATGTTAAGCAGGTCATCAAAGTATTACCTGAACAGCAGGCCCAGGGGTTTGCTAACCTTCCAGCGGCCTTATGCTTTGTGGTTGACGCCATTAGAGATTTTTTCGTGCAAACCTCCCGTCTTTCACTGGGGTTGGTGCATATACGTAGAATCCTATGGTTGAAAAATTGGTCAGCCGAAGCACCATGTAAGAAGCTCCTGGCGGGGTTTCCATTTCGTGGTGAAAGGTTGTTTGGAGAGGACTTGGATAACTATATCAAGAGAATCTCTTGTGGGAAAAGCACTCTCTTACCTGTTAAGAAGAGGAGTAAGCGTCCCTCTTTCAAACGGACTCTTTCCCCAGCGCCGGGGGCTTCAGCCTCCAGGCAGTCTCGGCGGCCTCCTCCATCTGGGTCCAGAGACAAGAGTCAACCCCAGGGACAGAAGAAGTCCTGGGGGAAGAAGCCTACTAGGCAAAACACCAAGACCTTGGCATGAGGGGGCGCCCCCGCTCACTCGAGTGGGGGGAAGACTGCGACAGTTCTCAGGGGCTCTGGCAGGAGGATTTCCAGGACAGATGGGTAATCTCCACGGTAACCTTAGGGTACAAGCTGGAGTTTCAGGAATTTCCCTCTCCTCGGTTCTTCAGATCAAGTGTCCCCAGAGACCCAGAGAAGAAGCAGTCGCTCCTTCTAGCGTTAGAGCGACTTTTGTCGCAGGAGGTCATTATGATGGTTCCCGCAAAGGACCAAGGATTGGGCTTCTATTCCAACCTTTTTACGGTCCAAAAACCAAATGGGGTTGTCAGACCCATTCTGGATTTAAGGGATCTGAACCGATTCCTGAGGATTCAGTCCTTCTGCATGGAATCAGTCCGGATGGTAGTCTCTACCCTGCAGGGAGGAGAATTTCTGGCATCGATAGACATCAGAGATGCATATCTGCATGTGCCCATTTTTCCTGCTCATCAGAAGTTTCTGTGCTTCGAGGTAGGAGGGCGCCATTTCCAGTTTGTGGCGCTGCCTTTTGGGATAGCCACTGCACCTCGGGTGTTCACAAAGGTATTGGCCCCTCCTCTGGCCAGACTAAGGGCTCAGGGTATAGCTGTCATAGCATACCTAGAAGACCTGCTATTGATAGACCGGTCGGTAGCCTCCTTGAACAGGAACTCGAGATCCACAGTCAACTATCTGGAACACCTAGGTTGGATCCTCAACCTAGAAAAATCTTTCCGAAAACCAGTAAAAAGACTGGAGTATTTAGGTCTGATCATAGATACAAGCCAGGAGAAAGTATTTCTACCTCAGGCGAAGATCACTGCTTTAAGGGAGCTGATTCTGACAGTCAGGACCAAGAAGGGTCCTTTTGTCCGCCTTTTATGAGGCTGCTAGGGAAGATGGTGTCTTCATTCGAAGCAGTTCCCTATGCTCAGTTTCATTCAAGAATGCTGCAACACAGTATTCTGTCAACCTGGAACAAGAAGGTTCAGGCATTAGACTTTCCGATGCACCTGTCGCATGCGGTGCGTCAGAGCCTCAATTGGTGGCTCATACCCGAAAACCTGCAGAAGGGGAAATCCTTTCTACCGGTTACCTGGATGGTGGTAACAACAGATGCCAGTCTGTCAGGTTGGGGAGCAGTTCTGGAACAGTCTGCGGTTCAGGGGATATGGTCCAAGACAGAGAGGACCTTACCCATCAACATTCTGGAGATCCGGGCGGTATATCTAGCCCTAAAAGCCTGGACTCTCAGGTTACAGGGCTGCCCGGTCAGGATCCAGTCCGACAATGCCACAGCAGTGGCTTATGTCAATCATCAGGGAGGCACCCGGAGCCGAGCTGCTCAAAAGGAGGTGAACCAGATCTTAGTCTGCCATGCATATCAGCAGTTTTTATTCCAGGGATAGAGAACTGGCAGGCGGACTATCTAAGTCACCAGCAGTTACTCCCAGGGGAATGGTCTCTACACCCCGACGTCTTTTGGGCCATATGCCAAAGATGGGGGGTCCCAGATGTAGATCTCTTTGCATCCCGATTCAACAAAAAGATAGACAGATTTGTGGCAAGGACGAGGGATCCTCTTGCATGCGGGACGGATGCGTTGGTGGTTCCGTGGCATCAGTTCTCAATGATTTACGCATTCCCGCCTATTCTGCTACTGCCACGACTCCTTCGCAGGATCAGGCAGGAAAGGAAGTCGGTACTTCTAGTGGCCCCCGCTTGGCCCAGAAGGACTTGGTATGCAGAAATAGTAAGGATGACGGTGGGTTCCCCGTGGACCCTACCGGTACGCCCAGACCTGTTATCTCAAGGTCCAGTGTTCCATCCTGCCTTACAAACGCTAAATTTGACGGTTTGGCTATTGAGACCCATGTTCTGAAGAGTCGTGAGCTTACAGGTCCTGTCATATCTACCTTGATTAATGCAAGGAAGCCAGCGTCCAGAATGATTTATCATAGAGTCTGGAAAGCTTATGTATCCTGGTGTGAATCCAGAGGTTGGCATCCCAGGAAATATGTCATAGGTAGAATTCTTGATTTTCTACAATTAGGATTAGAGATGAAGCCGGCCTTGAGTACCATCAAGGGCCAGGTCTCAGCTTTATCAGTATTATTTCAATGGCCACTTGCTTTGCATTCTTTGGTCCGAAACTTTATACAGGGGGTGATGCGTCTTAATCCTCCGGTTAAAGCGCTCCTAAACCCCTTGGACTTGAACTTGGTCCTGGCTGTGTTACAGAAACAGCATTTTGAACCAATAAGTCAGATTCCTTTGGTCTTGTTGACAAGAAAGTTAATTTTTCTGGTGGCCATCTCTTCTGCTAGAAGAGTTTCAGAATTAGCAGCCCTTTCCTGTAAGGAGCCTTATTTGATTATACACAAGGATAGAGTGGTACTGCGCCCTCATCCTAGTTTTTTACCAAAGGTGGTTTCTGATTTTCATTTAAACCAAGACATTGTTCTGCCTTCCTTTTTTCCAGATCCCTGTTCTCCGGAAGAGAGATCTCTACATTCGTTGGATGTAGTAAGAGCAGTTAAGGCCTATCTCGGGGCAACTGCTCAGATCCGCAAGACGGATGTTTTGTTTGTGCTGCCAGAGGGTCCCAATAGAGGACAGGCAGCGTCAAAAGCTACCATTTCTAAATGGATTTGACAATTGATCATTCAAGCTTACGGTTTGAAACAGAGGATTCCTCCGTTTCAGATCAGGGCACATTCCACAAGGGCTATTGGTGCTTCTTGGGCGGTGCATCACCGGGCCTCTATGGCTCAAATCTGCAAGGCCGCAACCTGGTCTTCAGTTCATACATTCACCAGATTCTATCAGGTGGATGTGAGAAGGCATGAGGCTATCGCCTTTGGGCGTAGTGTGCTGCAGGCAGCGGTACAGGGTCCTCAGGGCTGATTGCACCCTACTTGGTCGTGGTTTCCCCCCCTCAGGTAGCATTGCTCTGGGACATCCCATCAGTAATTACTGTGGCTCTGTGTCCCGTGATGTTCGAGAAAGAAAATAGGATTTTTTAAAACGGCTTGCCTGTAAAAATCCTTTTCTTTCGAACGACATCACGGGACACAGAGGTCCCGCCCCTCTTCTAATACACTATATTGCTTGGCTACAAAACTGAGGTATCCCTGCAAGGGGAGGGATTATATAGGGGGTTGAACTTCCTGATAGGGTGTACCAGTGTCCAATCACCAGTGATACCCTATATAACCCATCAGTAATTACTGTGGCTCTGTGTCCCGTGATGTCCTTCGAAAGAAAAGGATTTTACAGGTAAGCTGTTTTAAAAAATCCTATTTTCTTCAGTGTTACATCAAAAGATATAATAAAATATTTACAAAAATGTGAGGGGTGTACGCACTTTTGTGAGATACTGTAAGTATGACATGTTTGTTATTTTTTTTTAAATCCGCCTTTAATATCACTTTAAATTTGATAGCACTGTTATGGCAGTTTGCATTGTTCTGATCTGCACATTATTGTGTATAAATGTTTATATTCTCTTTTTGTAACTTGTACATTGTCCTATTCATTTAGGTGAATGCAGTGTTACCAGTTCTTCCTCTCCTATTCCCTGTTATGTGGATTCTAGTTACTGCTCTGTGTGAAGCTCGTGTATTAGCCCAAATGGGCAGACCCTGCCCTACCTCTTTGGTAAGAATTCCTATTTGCTTTTTCCCGTACTTTTCTGTGATACAAGCTTGTCAGTAATGTCTGTGGCCTTCTTCACAGGTGGCTAAATTTTCAGAGGATACTTTAAGCAGCTATACTGAAGTTGCGTCTAGTCAGGTCAGTATACAAGGAATAGCAAACATATGAGTGTTTGTCCTTTAAATGAATGCAATGCTTCATACCTTGTATCACATTTAAAGTGAACCTTCAAAAATAGGAATATGGGACTTGTTCTCAGAGGGGCAACTCTAGGGCTGTCATCATTGTACTAGTTTCACACTGTAGGTAGTTGCTGATCTAGAACAAGTATTGCAGAATGGTTGTAGACTTTTCAGACTCAGTTGGCTGTGTGCTTGTTCAAGGCTAGTGATTTGGTGTGCAGCCAGGTTCAGGATGTCGGTGGGCAGCACAGTGGCTAAGTGGTAAGCACTTCCACCTGGTAGCACTGGGGTCAGTGGATCGAATCCCAACCTTGGCACTACCTGCCTGGAGTTTGCATGTTCCTCCTATGCCTGTGTGGATTTCCCCCCGGTACTCCGGTTTCCTTCCACACTCCAAAGACATGCTGGTAGGTTCATTGGCTTCTGTCTAAATTGACCCTAGTATGTATACAGTGGATATAAAAAGTCTACACACCCCTGTTAAAATGTCAGGTTTCTGTGATGTAAAAAAAATAAAACAAATATAAATCATTTCAGAACTTTTTTCACCTTTTAATGTGACCTATAAACTGTACAACTCAATTGAAAAACCAACTAAAATCTTTTAGGGGGGGGAGTAAAAATAAAAATACTAAAATAATGTGGTTTCATAAGTGTGCACACCCTCTTATAACTGGGGATGTAGCTGTGTTCAGAAATAAGCAATCACATTCAAACTCATGTTAAATAGGAGTCTGTACACACCTGTCATCATTTAAGGTGCCTCTGATTAACCCCAAGTGAAGTTCAATTGTTCTAGTAGGTCTTTCCTGACATTTTCTTAGTCGCATTCTACAGCAAAAGCCATGGTCTGCAGAGAGCTTCCAAAGCATCAGAGGGATCTCATTGTTAAAATGTATCAGTCAGGAGCAGGGTACAGAAGAATTTCCAAGGCAGTAGATATACCATAGAACACAGTGAAGACAGTCATCATAAAGTGGAGAAAATATGGCACAACAATGACATTACCAAGAACTGGACGTCCCTCCAAAATTGATGAAAAGACGAGAAGAAAACTGGTCAGGGAGGCTGCCAAGAGGCCTACAGCAACAAAGGAGCTGCAAGAATATCTGGCAAGTACTGGCTGTGTGGTACATGTGACAACAATCTCCCGTATTCTTCATATGTCTGGGCTATGGGGTAGAGTGGCAAGAGGGAAGCCTTTTCTTACGAAGAAAAACATCCAAGCCCAGCTAAATTTTTCAAAAACACATCCGTAGTCTCCCAAAAGCATGTGGGAAAATGTGTTATGGTTTGATGAAACCAAGGTTGAACTTTTTGGCCATAATTCCAAAAGATATGCTTGGCACAAAAACAACACTGCACATCACCAAAATAACACCATACCTACAGTGAAGCATGGTGGTGGCAACATCATGCTTTGGAGCTGTTTTTCTTCAGCTGCAACAGGGGCCTTAGTCAAGGTAGAAGGAATTATGAACAGTTCCAAATACCAGTCAATATTGACACAAAACCTTCAGGCTTCTGCTATAAAGCTGAAAATTAAGAGGAATTTTATCTTTCAGCATGACAAGAACCCAAAGCATACATCCAAATCAACAAAGGAATGGCTTCACCAGAAGAAGATTAAAGTTTTGGAATGGCCCAGCCAGAGCCCAGACCTGAATCCGATTGAAAATCTGTGGGGTGATCTGAAGAGGGCTGTGCACAGGAGATGCCCTCTCAATCTGACAGATTTGGAGTGTTTTTGCAAAGAAGAGTGGGCAAATATTGCCAATTCAAGATGTGCCATGCTGATAGACTCATACCCAAAAAGACTGAGTGCTGTAATAAAATCAAAAGGTGCTTCAGCAAAGTATTAGTTTAAGGGTGTGCACACTTATGCAACCATATTATTTTATTTTTTTATTTTTACTTCCCTCCACCTAAAAGATAGTTTGTTGTTCAGCTGAGTTGTACAGTTTATACTGTAAATGTGAGTTGGGGACCTTAGATCGTAAGCTCCTTGAGGGCAGGAGGGACTGATGTGAATGTACAATGTAATATATATATATATATATATATATATATATATATATATATATATATATATATATATATATATATATATATATATATATATATATATATATATATATATATATATATATATGAGCAATTACTGCACTACCAAAAAGATATAAAAAAAGCTGCCAACACTGCAATCTGACGAATTGTGTTGATATTGAAAAGTAAAAAAGTGCAGGGCTAAATGTGAAGCATATGTGGGTGTGAACCAATAAAAGTGCATATATTGAAATCTGCAAGATGAATGCACAGTGGATGAATAAATTAAGTGTTAAATAATATTGGCTTGCACAATACAGTACACATAGACTGAGTGCTAGATAACATTGGCTTGCACCAATAAAATACACATAAGCCAGTGTACACAACCAATAAATCAAAATAAATGCAAATGTTCAACAAAATTAGTGCAAGGTGGATGCACAAAATACTATATGCATAACAATAATGTGCTTGCACCAATATTAAAGTGCAGATGAGCTTAAACAACTAAAATGTAAAACTAAAACAAATATATAAGTAGCCGCTAAAAAATAAACACAGTTCAAATGTGGTAAGCAGGGAGCTAGTGGGGCTCTGTTAAGCCAGATGGGAAAAGTCACCAGCATCCAAAAATGACAGTTCATGGAAACGAGGATGTGGGATAGAGTTTGAAAATGTAGGTTTATTCAGTATAGACAGACATGGCCTGTCCTCTATTAAAGGGGTCACCAAAGACTGTGCATCCGCCACCCAAAGGAGAGGATATGTACTCATACCAGAAGATGTGGACTCAAATGCCAGCGGTAGAGAGTCAACCAGGCATAAGGATGGAAACTGGAACTCAGATGTGATGTCTCTGGTGATCAGAATGCAATGTCCCAATGTCTCGTCCACCGAAGTTAATTATGCAAATAATTCATTAAAGAAAAAAGGGCCTCCACATAGTGTAGATCATAATGGAAGGAGTTTATCTAAAAATTAAGTACTGACATCAAGGCTGATGTATGGGTAAAATCAATGTGAGCACAGATATTCCAAAGAGTGCAATGTCCTTGTGGATGAAACGCATCGGTTCAAGTGAGTCAGCTCCACAAACATTGCACTCTTTGGAATATCTGTGCTCACACTGATTTTACCCATACATCAGCCTTGGTGTCAGTACTCTTCATTTTTAAATAAACTCCTTCCATTATGATCTACACTATGTGGAGGCCCTTTTTTCTTTCGTGAATTATTTGCATGATTAACTTCGGTGGACGAGACATTGGAACATTGCATTCTGATCACCAGTGACATCCCATTTGAGTTCCAGTTTCCATTCTTATGCCTGGTTGACTCTCTGCCGCTGGCATTTGAGTCATCTTCTGGTAAGAGTACAAATCATGCTGGTGACTTTTCCCATCTGGCTTAACAGAGCCCCACTACCTGCCTGCTCACCACATTTGAACTGTTTATTTTTTTGCGGCTACTTGTATATTTGTTTTAGTTGTTTTAGCTCATGTGCACTTTAATGTTGGTGCAAGCCAATTATTGTTATGCATTTAGGTTTTTTTGTGCATCCTTTTCATGCTAATTTTGTTGAACATTTGCATTTATTTTGATTTATTGTTTGTGTACACTAGCCTATGTGCATTTTATTGGTGCAAGCCAATGTTATTTAACACTTAATTTATTAATTCACTGTGCATTTATTTTGCAGATTTGCATATTGGTTCACAACCACATATGCTTCACATTTAGCGCTGCACTTTTTACTATATATATCAATTATTCACATCTCCGCTCAAAGGCGCCTGAAGCTCAAGAAAGTTCTGGAGCTTTTTTTGTAGCTCAAATTGAGCAGATGTGCACATTTTTGACTCGGTTTTATTCCCATAGAAATGAATGGAAACGTGCCATTTGCACATGTTTGTGTGCATTCGCGCATTTTGCTGTGCATTTTTGCACAATTTTCTGCTTGAATGAAAAAAATAGAAACAAATAATAATATATGAATAAATAAATGTAAAATGAATACACATATAACTAAAAGCCATCATAAACGAATACAATAAATCAATAATATGTAATAATCCATAAATAATAATTAACCCCTAACCTTAAAATTAAATAAAATAATAATAATTTATTAGTAGTAGTAATAACTAATTTATTTTGTGGTGGGGTGTTTTGTTATTTATTTCTATTTTATCATCAGTATTTTATTTATTTATTTATTTTTTGAAGGGTTAGGGGTAATTATTTATTATTACATAGGATTCATTTATTGTATTTAGTTATTATTTATTTATAATTAGTTTTATTTGTGTATTTACTTTACATTTATTTATTCATTAGTAGTAGTATTACAAAAAATGAATAACAAATGACCTTAACCTAATCCTAACTCTAACTCCTTACAAAAAAAAATAATAATGAATAATAATAAAAAAAGAAATAAAAGCTGATGGAAAAGCTGAAAAACCTAGCAACAAATGATGCAACACATAATAGTTTTCCTTTTTTGACTAAAAAAAACCTCAAATTTGCTGTATAAAAACATGTACATCGCGCATAAAATGTGCCAAAATTACACATAAGGATGCAAAAAAAAAAAAAATGCCAGAATAATGTTACACTCAGGTGTGAATGCAGCCTAAGTGAAAAATATAAAGTTGCTGGAAAAAAAGTGTAAACAAATGAAGTTAAACCTAAGCCCCCCACCCCACCCAAAAAAATGAAGTCCTCCCACTCCACTGCCAAAAAGACTCAACCATACGAGAGTAAATACAGTATCTCACAAAAGTGAGTGCACCCCTCACATTTTTGTAAATATTTTACTATATCTTTTCATGTGACAACACTGAAGAAATTACACTTTGCTACAATGTAAAGTAGTGAGTGTACAGCTTGTATGACAGTGTAAATTTGCTGTCCCCTCAAAATAACTCAACACACATACATTAATGTCTAAACCGCTAGCAACAAAAGTGAGTACACCCCTAAGTGAAAATGTCCATATTGGGCCCAATTAGCCATTTTCCCTCCTCAGTGGCATGTGACTCGTTAGTGTTACAAGGTCTCAGGTGTGAATGGGGAACAGGTGTGTTAAATTTGGTGTTAATGCTCTCACTCTCGCATACTGGTCACTGGAAGTTCAACATGGCACCTCATGGCAAAGAACTCTGAGGATCTAAAAAAAATTATTGTTGATCTACATAAAGATGGCCTAGGCTATAAGGGGATTGCCAAGACCCTGACACTGAGCTGCAGCACGGTGGCCAGGACCATATAGCGGTTTAACAGGACAGGTTCCACTCAGAACAGGCCTCGCCATGGTTGACCAAAGAAGTTGAGTGCACGTGCTCAGCGTCCTATCCAGAGGTTGTCTTTGGGAAATAGACGAATGAGTGCTGCCAGCATTGCTGTAGAGGTTGAAGGGGTCAGCCTGTCAGCGCTCAGACCATACGCCGCACACTGCATCATATTGGTCTGCATGGCTGTCGTCCCAGAAGGAAGCCCCTTCTAAAGATGATGCACAAGAAAGCCCGCAAACAGTTTGCTGAAGACAGGCAGACTAAGGACATGGATTACTGGAACCATGTCCTGTGGTCTGATGAGACCAAGATAAAATTATTTGGTTCAAATGGTGTCAAGCATGTGCGGCGGCAACTAGGAGAGGAGTACAAAGACAAGTGTATCTTGCCTACAGTCAAGCATGGTGGTGGGAGTGTCTTGGTCTGGGGCTGCATGAGTGCTGCTGGCACTGGGGAGCTACAGTTCATTGAGGGAATCATGAATGCCAACATGTACTGTGACATACTGAAGCAGGACATGATCCCCTCCCTTCAGAGACTGGGCCGCAGGGCAGTATACCAACATGATAACGCCCCCAAACACACCTCCAAGATGACCACTGCCTTGCTAAAGAAGCTGATGGTAAAGGTGATGGACTGGCCAAGCATGTCTCCAGACCTAAACCCTATTGAGCATCTGTGGGGCATCCTCAAATGGAAGGTGGAGGAGCGCAAGGTCTCTAACATCCAACAGCTCCGTGATGTCATCATGGAGGAGTGGAAGAGGACTTCAGTGGCAACCTGTGAAGCTCTGGTGAACTCCATGCCCAAGAGGGTTAAGGCAGTGCTAGAAAATGATGGCCACACAAAATATTGACACTTTGGGCCCAATTTGGACATTTTCACTTAGGGATGTACTCACTTTTGTTGCCAGCAGTTTAGACATTAAAGTGATTGTAAAGGCTTGTTTAAAAAAAATAAAAATAAAATAACAAATTATGTTATACTTATCTCCTCTGTGCAGTTGGTTTTGGACAGAGCAGCCTGGATCCTCCTCTTCTTGGGTCCCTCTTTGCTCCTCCTAGCCCCTCCCTCCTTTGAGTGCTCCTCAACCAGCAGCTTGCTACAGGGGGCATCCAAGCCAAGTCAGAGCTCCATGTATCAATTCAGACACAGAGACCCAACCCATCTCTCCCCTGATTGGCTGATTGATAGCCCGGGAGCCAATGGCACCGCTGCTCTGTCTCAGCCAATCAGGAGGAGTGTCCTGGATGGCTGAGGGGATCCTGGACATCGCTGGAGAGAGAAGGGGCTCAGGTAGGTAATTGGGGGGTGTTGGGGAGGCTGATACACACAGAAGGTTTTTTATCTTAATGCATAGAATGCATTAGGATAATACAAAACCTTCTGCCTTTACAACTCCTTAAATAGCTGTGTGTTGAGTTATTTTGAGATGACAGCAAATTTACACTATTATACAAGCTGTACACTCACTAATTTACATTGTAGCAAAGTGTCTTTTTTTCAGTGTTGTCACATGAAAAGATATAATAAAATATTCACTTTTGTGAGATACTGTACATGCATCGGAGGCACTAATGTACTAAAGGTTGATTGCACAACACGTGTTGCAAATGGTCGTGCACGCCTCATTGAGCCCAATAATTTCAGGCCCATTTTTTATGGTCAACTTTAAACAGATGACCTGTACAGACTTTTAAAGTATCGCCTATGGAAAAAAAATTTCGGCGTTTCACAGGCACACACAATTTGAATGCTTGACCTGTTGAGTATCTGTTTATTTGGCACAACCTCATCTATCTTTTATGTTTTGCCAAACAATTGGATAATATATTGCATTTGTGTGCCCTATAAATGCATTCCTATGGGCAAACGGTTATAAACGTTATCCGTTTATGTCTGTTTTTCAACCGCTTCTGTTAAGGTATGCTTTTTTTTTTTAAATGGAAGGGAAGTCTGCATTTTTGTTCTGTTTTAAAAAAAACGGAAGCGAACAAAAAACAGATGTAAATGGATAAAAAACAGATGGAAACTTTACAGAACTAAATGGAAGATGGATAAACTGATGTAAACTGAATCCATTTTTTGTTAAAACGTGACTGAACGGATGAAACCCATGTGAAAGGTGTAAAAATTCTTACTCCGGGACTCAAGTGGTTAAAGTGTAAGTTCTCCTTTACAGAAAAATCTGTAAGGTGAACTTACAAAGGAACACCCCCCCCCCCCCCCCAGTCCCGCTGACCTGCAGCGTGGTGACCTCCCATTCTGAGCCCCTGTATAGCTGCCTCGCAGCTCCGGGGCTTAGAAATCCCCTCGGCATCCACGCATCTTCTTCCCCGCTGAGAGGACGGGCTACGCGGGTTCTAATTGGTCGGTGCCGCCGACCAATTACAATGCTCCTAAATGTCCCTCCTGACGGGGTACATTTAGGAGATTAAGCTCCGGGGATTTCTAAGCCCCGGAGCCGTGAGGCGGCTATACCGGGGCT
The DNA here is from genome assembly GCF_042186555.1 of Aquarana catesbeiana. Lineage (NCBI taxonomy): Eukaryota > Metazoa > Chordata > Amphibia > Anura > Ranidae > Aquarana > Aquarana catesbeiana. The sequence continues at coordinate 86,950,809 of NC_133335.1, read as the reverse complement.
TAGAACGGGAGATCGACACGCTGCAGGTCAGCGATACTGGGGAGAGGGAGCGAGGGGTGAGAAGGGGGACCTGTGTATGTTCACCTTAAAGATTTTTCTGTAAAGGTAAACTTACCCTTTAAGGACTCCAGCTAGTGGATGGAAAAACTGATGTAAACTGATAGGCCCCTTTCACACAGGCTTTCCAATCAGTTTTTCAGGCAGGCCTGATCGGACTCTCCATGCACCTCTATGGAGCGGCAGATGTCAGTGGTGACATGTCCGCTGATATCCGATCCTATCTGTGAAATCCAGATGGATGGTGACCCTATTTTCCATCCGTCTGGTGGATTGGATGAAAACAGATAGGCGGTCCATTTTCATCCAATCACCCCATAGAGGAGAGTGGGGCTCTGACAGGTCCATTTCTGCACAGTGAGTGGAGATGGACCTGTCATCTACCTGCTCAGCGGGGATCAATGGATCGATCTCCCGCTGAGCGGAAAGCCCGTGTGAAAGAGCCCATACGTATTTTCTTTTAAGCATACGGAATGCCCAAAGCATGCATTTTTGTATGTGTGCCTGCGTATGTGGGGGGGGGTCAATTTTTATTTATTTTTTTTTACTTTTCATGTGTCTTTTTAGGGCCCCTTTCACACATGCGGACCATTTGTTTCATTTGTTCAGTCACGTTATTTCAAAGAAAAAACGGATGAAGTTTACATCTGTTTTTCATTCGTTTTTAAATCAGTTTTTTACATCTGCCAGCTTGAGTCCTGGAGCCATTTTTTATGCAAAAAACGGCTTGTCCATTTACATCTGTTCTTCATCCTATATGTCTTTTTAACTAAAGAAAAATAGGGCTTTGATCAGTTACAAAAAACTGATGTTGACAGAAATGTATGTAAATGGATGATAGATAATGGATCCATTTACAGCCGTTTTTTCTATAGAGATGCATCGATGTCTGTTTTTCATCCGTCAATCTTCCACACAAACAGAGCTGCAGAGCTCTGCAGTTCAGGCAGTTAATTTGTCTTCTCTCCCCAATGCCTGATGGTCCCAGTGTGAGACTCTTGGGGTATAAGTTTTGGGACCCACGGGGTATCTTCACCCTTTGGCAATGGTGGACATTGGTTTTAGATCCAATAATGGCTATTTTTGATGTAATTCATTGTCCGATGACTAAATATTCGGCATCTCTCTCCTACCTGCCCCTCATGAAAGACCTATTATGTCTGAAACACATCGGGTTAAAGAGGACATACAAGTGCACCAAATCTGGGTCATCCACTGAATATATAGCCGTTGTTACCAACTATTTTATGTAATTTTGTTTTTTGCTATGTTTTTATATGCTCTAATAAAATTCTGTCATTTTCTGAAATCTACTAAAGTACTTTTGTTGCCCCTAAAGTCCCACTTCAAGGGGGTAGCCTCTTCCTTCTGCTTATTATTTGGGATGTTGGCAACATTAATGATTACTTCTGGGTGGACATACAATAATGAAAAACGGACAAATGGTCCATCTGCATATGTGAAAGGAGCCTTAGTGTTTTTTTTTTAAACTTGGCAATAAAATTATATCACATAGGGGACCAATAGCCCCTTATGTGATGGCATATAAGTGACAGGTCCTCTTTGGGAGGGTGGGGGGGCTGTGTGCAGGAGAGAGGCAGGAGAGGAGTGTGGACACCCTGGCATGATGTCCACACCACTCGCCATCCTCAGACAACCCATCACCCCCAGCACTAAAGCCTCGGAGTCGTCTTTGACTCAAACATGACGATGGATGCACAAATAGGATCAGTAGTCAGCGCATCCCACTACCTTCTTTGCCTATTGCGTAGACTCACCCCCTTTATCCCGGAAGGAGATACAGCAGCAGTAGTTGGAACAATCATCAATTCCCGACTCGACTAAGCAAATTCCTTATACCTAGGACTTCCAAAAGGCTAAATTTCACATCTACAAATTGTCCAGGACACAGCAGGCAGACTGGTAACTTGAAAAAAACCCTGGGAATCAATCACCCCATCCCTGAGGACCCTCCATTGGTGGCTAGCTGTGAAGGACCGAGTTACATTTAAGACCCTCTGCCTCACTCACAAATGTACACAAGGAAAAGCCCCGCAATACCTCTACGACAAAATAAAGCACTACACACCAGGTCGCCCTCTCCGGTCCACTAACCAGAACCTCCTCCACATCCCCAAGACCCGTTATAAATTAAAAGGCGAACGAAGGTTCGCAGTCCAAGGACCACGGCTATGGAACGCTCTACCCGCGGACATCCGCTCGGAAGAAAACCATCTGGCCTTCAGGAAGAAGCTCAAGACCCATCTCTCTGAAGACCCAGACTGACACTGGCGGGAAAAGCCCCTAAGGCGATTTAGTTTGCATATATAGCACTTTACAAGTTATTCATTCATTCAAGAGCAGTGTATACAGTGAGGGGACAGTGTGAACAGACAGGCTCCCTCACTTGCTGGCGCTGACTGACATTGCCTGCTTTAAATGTTGCCCATAGGAATGCATTGCTGTCCATTTTTCATCCGTCATCGGATGGATGAAAAATGGACATATGGAACGCCCATTTGAAAGGCGCCTTAGTGTATTTTTTACTGAAATATTGTGCTTGATAAACCGCTAATATCATGTGACATGAAATGTTTGCACTACCACTACAGATAATCCTCGTTTAACGACTGCTTGGACTTAAGACTAGCTCTCCCCACCCGAACGACGCGCTGTACATCATTGTATTGTGTTGTACAGTACACAATTTTCGTTTGTGTTCTGTACTGCAAATGAAAAATGTTAAATGTTATTGAGCTGAAGTTTTGTGTTTAGATTTTTTTTTTTCACAAAAAAAACCTGTTCCTCTGCTCTGCCTGGGCAGAGCAAAAGTTTTGTCCATTTAATTCTTTGTACTTTCCTCATTTAGACTCCTGTTTTTTAACAAATTAATCTCTTATGTAGGAAATGTTGCGCTCTGTGTATACGCACTTCCTGCGTGTTGTAAGGGGGAAATGTGAGACGCTGTCATATACGTCTGGTTTGCTGCATGGCCTGGGATCTGTCACGGTGAGTAGGAATATTGGCTTTTTGATTATAAGCACAATTTACTGCCATGGTTCCATCATTTCCTGCCCCCTTTGATGCCTACCAATGTCTACTATCTGGTGAATTGTGCTTGCCAACAATGTGCTGTCAGACACCACTGAGTTTTAAAGGAATTGGTAAAGAGCGGCTATGTTTTTTCCTTTCTTCAATCGGGAGAGGAAATGAGATTGGCCTTAAGTTTCATTAGGATCAGATTTAGTCTCTATCTATTTTTTTTCCACAGACCGTTGTTTCTCACTCCTTTCGTACTTAACGCAGGCAGTCCTGCCTGTCAGGCCAACCTTGTGTCCTTAGAACTTGAGCTTGGTCTTGACTGTCCTTGCAGAAGCCACCTTTTGAACCAATTTGAGAAACTCCGTTAGTCCTTTGACTCGGAAGGTGGCTTTTTTGGATGCTATCACTTCAGCAAGAGTGTCAGAGCTGACGGCTCTTTCATGTAAGAAGCTGTTCTTGGTTTTGCACCATGACAAGGTGATGTTGCGTCCTCATCCATCTTTCTTGCCTAGAGTGGCTTTTAGTTTTCACTTGAAACAGGACAGTGTCTTACCGTCTTTTCTAAATCCTCAGTAGGCAGGAGTAAGATCGCTGCATACTTTGTAGGTAGTTCAGGCAGTCAGGATTTATTCGAATTGTCAGCGCAGGTCAGGAATCTTGGTTTGTGCTGCCAGAAGAGCCCAGGAAGGGCAGCTGCATCCAAGTTAACTATTTCTCGTTGGATCCACCAGTTAATCTTTCAAGCCTATGGCTTGAAAGGGCCAGTCCCCACGCTTTCTGGTGAGAGCGCTTGCTACCAGGTGTGTGGGGGCATCCTGGGCTGTCTGCCATCAGGCGGCAGGGGCTAAGGTTTTCAGGGCAGCTACATGGTTTCTAGTTCATACATTCACAGGGTTTTACCAGATGGATATCAAAGCCATGGAGGAGACTGCTTTGGTCTACAGTATGTTACGGCCGGCAGAATAGGTCCGTCTCAGGTGGCAGTTTCTGTGATTGTGTCCCCCTCCCCTCAAGTGCATTGTTTTAGGACATCCCACATAGTAATTATTATGACTGCTCTGTGTCCTGTGATGTACGATAAAGAAAATCAGATTTTTCCTACATCTTACCTGTAAAATCCATTTCTTGGAGTACATCACAGGACACAGAGGCCTTCTCCTCTTTTCTGGGATATTTATTGCTTGCTACAAAACTGGGGTACTTCCTGTATAGGAGGGGTTATATAGGGGGGGACTTCCTGTTTGATCTGCTAGTGTCCATTCACCTATAGGTGGCGCATAACCCAGATAGTAATTATTATGGCTGCTCTGTGTCCTGTGATGTACTCCAAGAAATAGATTTCTTTATCGTGCATCATGGGACACAGAGCCTTAAGTAATTACTTAATGGGTTATAGGCTACCTTCAGGTGTTGACACTGGTAAACCCAATCAAGGAAGTTTACTTCCTATATAACCCCTCCTCCTTCCAGGAGCACATCAGTTTTTTCGCCAGTGTCTAATAGCGTTGGTCACAAGTGAAGATGTGCTCTGAGGAGCTCCAGGAGGGATCAATGCTGGATTTAAATAGCCTCCATAGACCAGATTCATCCTAAGTGCCATTGAGGCCTAAAAGGAAGGTACCTTGGGCCTCGTATCCGAAGCACAAGGTTTTGCCTGTAATGTCTCTCTTTGTAGGGCTGGACCCCAGGAACCCAGGGCTTAGGTCTTGCTACATTACCTAAACTTCCTGATGGGGTGCTTTTACTGGTCCAGGGCAGTTGGAACCCCGTTTTAGGGACCCAGTCCCTTAAGGTTTGCTACGCAGCCTGCTGTGATGGGTGAAGGTTGGATTGTTTGTTAATTCAACAAATCCTGCAGCGAGGATAAGGTAAGATATCTATGTATTTCTTTCATTAGGGAAAAAATGTTGTCATGCCTTATATTTCTACTAGAGGGAGTCTATGCACATACCTTACTCTGTTGTCTCACTGTAAGCTCAGTCCATGTTTGATTGCAGGAGCGTGTAGAGGGGAGACTCTGCAAGGTAACAGCTGCAAAAGTGTTTTTCTTCTCCCTGATGGGACCAGAGGGGGCGGGGGGGTGCGGGGGTCCCGCGAATACCGCTTATTGTTTTTACTGTGGCTGATTTCATTGTTTGTGCCTGCTGCTGGATGGGTCCCTGCCCCCCCCTCGTGTTGGGTCGGTGGACCCGAAAACGCCATGCACAAGCGTGGGAATGTTTTAAAAGTAAAAAGGGGCAGAATTTTTTCTCGGAGGGGGCGGCGCCTAAGCACGATGCTGTGAACGTCCACGAGGACACACGGCAGGCTAATAACAAATACAACACAGCTGTGACAGTCTCTCCTCGGCTGATGACCAGTGCTTCAGACCAGTCATCTGGAAAGTGGTAACGACGGATGCCATCCTTGCAGGCTGGGGAGCAGTACTAGAAAACATACTGTAACTGTCCAGGGACAGTGGTCAAGAACCGAAAGGAACCTTGTCCATCAATATCCTAGAGATTCAGGCAGTACGTCTGGCTCTAAAGACCTGGACTTTCAGGTTACAGGATTGTCCAGTCAGGATTCCATCAGACAATGCCACAGCCGTGGTCTATATCAATCACCAAGGGGGCACCGAAGGTGTCTCAGCGCAGAGAGGTGAACCATATTCTAACTTGGACAGAAAGGAATGTTCCGTGCCTATCGGCAGTCTTCATTCTGGGAGTAGAGAATTGGCAGGCGGAGTCGCCAGCAGTTATTCCCAGCGGAATGATCTCTTCTCCCCGACATATTTCAGGTTGTTTACCAAAGATGGGGGATTCCGGACGTAGATCTTCTACCGTCCAGGTTCAACATGAAGTTAGCCAACTCTGTGGCCAGAACAAGCGATCCATTCGCATGTGTAATGGATGCGTTGGTGACCCCATGGGATCAGTTCTCACTGATCTATACATTCCCCCCTATTCAGTTGCTGCCTCGACTTCTTTGCAGGATCAAGATGGAAAGAAAGCCGGTAATTCTGGTGGCACCAGCATGGCCCAGAAGGTAATGGTTTGCAGACATCCTAAAGATGGCAGTGGAGGGCCCATGGTCCCTCCCACTATGGCCAGATCTGCTCTCACAGGGACCAATATTCCATCCTACCTTACGGTCTCTAAATTTAACGGCTTGGCTATTAGAACCACATTCTGAAGAAACGTGGGCTTTCCTGGTCAGTTATTTCTATCCTGATTAGTGCAAGGAAGCCAGCTTCCAGGACTATAAAGTCTGGAGTGCTTATGTTTCCTGGTGTGAATCCAAGGGTTGGCACCATCGGGGATATATCATAGGCAAAAATTCTTGCCTTTCTACAAATAGGGGTGGAAATGAAATTGGCCTTGAGTACTATTAAAGGCCAAGTCTCAGCTTTATCGGTCATTTCAAAAGACCACTTACTACTCATTCTGTAGTCCGGGGTTTTATACAGGGGGTGAAGTGGCTTATTCCGCCCGTCAAACCTCGCTTGAACTCTTGGGACTTGAACTTAGTTTTGTCTGTGTTACAAAAAACAGCCATTTGAACCAATACAACATATTCCCCTAGTCCTTCTGACAAGGAAGTTGGTATTTTTGGTTGCTATATCCTCAGCAAGGAGGGTTTTGGAATTGGCTGCTCTTTCTTGTAAAGAGCCATATTTGATTTGTCATGGGGACAGAGTGGTGTTATGCGCTCGTCCAGACCTTTTTTTATCAAAAGTGGTTTCAGATTTCACCTGAACCAAGATATTGTCCTGCCATCATTTTTTCCAAAACCATGTTGCAGGGAAGAAGAGTCACTACATTGTCTTAATGTGGTGAGAGCAGTGAAAATCTATTTTTTAGACAACTGCTTAGATTCGTAAGACTGATGTCTTATTTATTCTGCCAGAGGGTCCTAAGAAGGGACAGGCAGCGTCGAAATCCACTGTTGCTAAGTGGATTCAGCAAGTAATAATTCAAACTTATGATTTAAGGGGTTAGATTCCCCCGTTTCAAGTTAAGGCGCACTCTACCAGGTCGGTTAGTGCTTCTTGGGCAGTGCGTCACTAGGCCTCCATGGCTCAGATATGCAAGGCCGCAACTTGGTCTTCAGTACATACATTCACAAAATTTTATCAGGTGGATGTAAGGAGGTATGAGGATATCGCCTTTGGGCACAGTGTACTGCAGGCAGCAGTATAAATCCTCAAGTCTGTGGGTACCCTGCGGGTTGTTTCTCCCTCCCCTCAAGTAGCATTGCTATGGGACGTCCCATTAAGTAATTACTTAAGGCTCTGTGTCCCATGATGTACGATAAAGAAAATAGTTTTTTTTTTTACAGCTTACCTGTAAAATCCTTTTTTTGGAGTACATCATGGGACACTGAGGTCCCGCCCCTCTTTTGGGATTAAGTATATTGCTTTGCTATAAAAACTGATGTGCTCCTGGAAGGAGGAGGGGTTATATAGGGTGTACATTTCCTTGAATGGGTTTACCAGTGTCAACACCTGAAGGTAGCCTATAACCCATTAAGTAATTACTTAAAGTGGATGTAAACCCCAATTTTTTTTTTTTTTATATCATAATGTAGAGTATAAGATTTCCTATCATTTGAGCCCAGTCTTGCCACAAAGAGTTGATCCAGCTCTGAGCAATCCTCTTTTATTGTTCAGTGAGATAAAACTTGACAAACAGAGAAAAAAACAGACAAATCCTCCCCCTTGCTGTGAGTGACAGGTGATTTACATATCTCATGCACTAGCCTAAGACATGCATTATTTTTTCCCTTAACATCTTTCAGGACAGCACCTTGAGAGCGTGGCTCCACCCACTTTACAGGAAACACACCTCCACCAAACTTTAAAAGGAGGCTCCTTCCCACTTATCATCAGTTTATGTGTTTCCTCCGGCGGGAACACATGTGGGAGTTTGGAGCTCTCAAGGTTCTGTCCTGAGAGAACAGGCTCCCTACTCCACTATTTTTTTTTACCTACCTCAGGAGAGCCGATTCCTCCCATTTTCCACAGGCTTACGGGTGCCGGGTGGATGGGCTCCTTCTCCCTCGTCAGTGCTCGGGGAGAGCCAGAACTGCTTCGGGTATTGCTGCTCCCAGGCAGGGGCGTCAGGCATGTCAGGCGTTTTTGTTTGTTTTTTTCTTGCCTGCACATGTTTTTTCACTGACGCCGCCACCATCTTGGGAAGGGCAGTCAGAGGACTGCATCCGCCGGATGTGAGGTATCCGGAAGTGGGGCAGCATCCATGGAGCAGGCGCCAGGCGTCATTTCCGCCGGAAGCGCAGGGGGAGGAGGGAGGAATAGGTCTGGTGCCTATTTATTTCCGGTTCCGGTCCAGCGCACAGGTGCTATTGGAGTCCGGAACCGGCGTTTTCGCCACAGGCATCACGCTGCTGCCTCAGCATGGATTCAGGAACCGCAGCGAGTGGAACAGGCACAGGCACCAGCAAGGCCCAGGTAAGGAGCAGACTGTAGTTTCTGCTCAGCTTTACTGTGGGGTCTCTCTCTAGCCCTCTTCTCTCTAAATGTTAGTGAAGTTTGAGGGTATTTTTTCCCCCTGGTGGCGGAGGGGCCTGTCAGGGCACATGAGTCTGATAACTTTTCTTACTGTGCACCTGTGGTGAGCAACCTTGAGTAATCAAGCTGACTCTAAAAGATAATTTGTCTTTTTTCTCTCTCTTTTTCCCTTATCGTGGCAGGCCAAGAGCTCTGACCCTGGGATTAGAAAGAAATGTCCTTCATGCAAAATTAAGTTAAATGAAGGCTGGAAAAGGGCTTTATGTCAAGCATGTATTGACTCCTTGGTGAGGGAAGAAACCACTTCCGCATGCAGTGATCTAATCGCATCTGCTAAAAAGGAATTGGATGCTACCATTCAATCCTTCAGATCCTCACTCACCTATCCATCTGCAAGTCAGCCCACTACCTCACAGTTCTCTCAAGGCTCACTGTTAATCCTGGCAGTGGAGGCAGAGATGGGTCCTCTGAACCAGGAAGGGCTTTCCCCATCCCATTCTAATGAATCAAATGAGGATGGTGATGAGCTGGAAAATATGTCTTCCAAGTATAAATTGTCTTTGGATCAGGTGGATGGCCTCTTAAAGGCTATTTATGCTACTCTAGGCCTTGAAGAAGAGCATAAGGAAATGTCTTTACATGACAAGATGTATGCAGGGCTTAGCGAGTCTAAGTCCCGTACCTTTCCAGTCCATGCAGTGATTTCTGAAACAATCAGAAAAGAATGGGCTGACCCTGATAGGAAACCATTTTTCTCTAGGGCTCATAAGAGAAGGTTCCCTTTGATGAAGACCCAGCGGCTCTTTGGAATAAGGTTCCAAAACTTGATGCAGCCTTTTCTCAAGTGTCAAGATCTACTGATCTAGCATTTGAGGACATGGGGATCTTAAAAGACCCCATGGATAAAAAAATGGATCAACAGCTCAAGCGGACTTGGCAGTCCATTATGGGCAACCTTAAGCCAGCAATGGCAACTACTTGCATCTCCAGGAACTTGGAGTATTAGGTAAATCAGCTTAAAGCTCATATAATGGCAGATTCCCCTAAGCAAGAAATCCTTGACTCCTTTTCTACCCTCTCAGCAGCCGTAGCCTATGTCTCTGATTCCTCAGCAGAGTCTATCAGGATGACAGCTAAGGCTGCAGCCCTTGCTAATTCTGTTAGACCGGCTTTATGGCTAAAGACTTGGCAAGGGGACACAGCATCTAAAAACAAATTATGCGGGGTCCCTTTTCTAGGAGACTTATTGTTCGGCCCTGATTTGGATTCAGTTCTGGACAGGACTGCAGATAAACAGAAATCTTTTCCTGTCAAAAAGAAGAAACAACCAGTCAAACGTTTTTTTTCGTCCTCAAAGGGCTCAAGAACAAAACAAGCCTTTAAGAGAAAAAGAAAAACTGGTCAGGGCAGAGGGGAAAAGGCAAAGGAAATGTCCTTTTCCATCCTCCTGCGTCAACCAGCAAGACGCAATGACAGTCGGTTACAGGTAGGGGGAAGACTGCAAGGCTTTCTCCCCTATTGGGCAAGCATAACCGAAAACCAGTACATTCTGAATATACTAGCCCAGGGTTACAATATAGAGTTTTCAGATCTCCCCTCAGAAAGGTACTTGATGACAAATCTTCCAGTATATTCCTGATAAAGAAACCATCCGGAAATTTTCGTTTAATCCTAAACCTGAAACCGCTGAACAGATCAGTCCAATACAAAAGGTTTCGTATGGACTCCATCTTCACGGTCAAAAATCTATTGACAAGGGAATGCTTTATGGCATAACAGAAAACCAGTACATTCTGAATATACTAGCCCAGGGTTACAATATAGAGTTTTCAGATCTCCCCTCAGAAAGGTACTTGATGACAAATCTTCCAGTATATTCCTGATAAAGAAACCATCCGGAAATTTTCGTTTAATCCTAAACCTGAAACCGCTGAACAGATCAGTCCAATACAAAAGGTTTCGTATGGACTCCATCTTCACGGTCAAAAATCTATTGACAAGGGAATGCTTTATGGCATAACAGAAAACCAGTACATTCTGAATATACTAGCCCAGGGTTACAATATAGAGTTTTCAGATCTCCCCTCAGAAAGGTACTTGATGACAAATCTTCCAGTATATTCCTGATAAAGAAACCATCCGGAAATTTTCGTTTAATCCTAAACCTGAAACCGCTGAACAGATCAGTCCAATACAAAAGGTTTCGTATGGACTCCATCTTCACGGTCAAAAATCTATTGACAAGGGAATGCTTTATGGCATCAATAGACCTTCGAGATGCCTATCTGCATATCCCTATAGCCCCGCAGTCCCAAAGATTCCTAAGATTGGCAATAAATTTGGGAAAAGAGGTTCTGCACTTGCAATTCAGGGCTCGCCCCTTTGGCCTGTCTTCTGCCCCACGAATATTTACAAAAATTAATGGCAGAAGCACTTGCACCTCTTCGCATGCAGGGGATTGCGGTAATTCCGTACTTGGACGACCTACTCCTTTTTGCCCCCTCCAGGGAAAGACTGCTAGACGACCTCGGAAAAACCCAAGGTCATCTAGAAACCCTGGGTTGGATCATAAATATGCAGAAGTCAAATTTCAATCCAGCCCAGAAAATACTATTCCTGGGGTATCAGATCTGTTCAAGGGAACAAAAGATTTTTCTCCCAGAAGAGAAGAAGGGGAAGGTCCAGAAGGTGGTAGCGTCCTTACAGGCAAGCCAGGAATTATCAGTCCGACAAGTGATGTCATCCCTAGGAACCCTAACTGCAACCATACCAGCCATTCAATGGGCAATGTTACATTTCAGGCCTCTCCAGAGCTTTCTCCTGAGAATATGGAATCACAGGTCAGAATCTCTGGAAGCAAAGGTAAAGATACCCACCAAGGTCAAGAGATCGCTTTGGTGGTGGAGAAGACAGGAGAATCTGTCAGAAGGCCTGCTCTGGTCATTTCCAATAGAAAAGGTGGTAACGACAGATGCCAGTGTATGGGGTTGGGGAGCTCACTTAGACCAAGGCTTCACGCAAGGAATGTGGTCTCGGACAGAAGCAAAGAGGTCCTCAAATTGGAGGGAGCTAAAGGCAGTCGCCTTAGTTTTAGATGCCTTCTCTCCTATCCTTCAAGGTTCTCATGTCCAGGTCCTCTCAGACAACGCCACTACCATAGCCTACCTAAACAAACAGGGGAGTACAAGAAGAAAAACACTTCAGTTGCTAGCTTCAAAGATCCTGATTTGGGCAGAAAAGCATGTTCGGTCCTTATCAGCAGTCCACCTCAAAGGCACCTTAAATGTAGTGGCAGATTATCTAAGCAGAAGGCGGATTCAGGAGTCGGAATGGAGCCTGATTCCGGAAATCTTTGCATTGATTACCAGGGCCTGGGGTCAACCACAAATAGACCTATTTGCGTCAGAGGAAAATACACAACTCCCAGTATTTTTCTCTATTCACAGAAACGACAAGGCCCAGAGGACAGATGCGTTAATCCAGCCCTGGAACTTCCATCTGGGTTACGCATTTCCTCCTTTCCAACTTATCCCGTTGGTGTTAAGAAAGATACAGAGGGAGAAGGTAGCAGTAATCCTAATTACTCCATTTTGGCCAAAGAGGGCATGGTTTTCCACCATTCTACAGATGGCAGTCAAACCATTTTGGCGGCTGCCTCTCCGGCAAAACCTGCTCCTACAGGGTCCAATACAGCATCCGGGAGTGGCCAGTCTAAGCCTCACGGCCTGGTTTCTGAGGAGCAGTTGTTAAGATACAAGGGTCTGTCACAACCCTTGGTAACTACCTTACTTTCCAGTAGGAAAATAGTGACCAGAAAAATCTATGCTAAATATTGGAAGGTCTTCAACTCTTTTTGTCGTTCGACTAAGAGAAAAGTAAGAAATTTAGTGTCAATTTTGGAATTTCTTCAAGAGGGGGCAGACAAGGGATTGTCAGTCAGCACCCTTAAAGTGCAAGTAGCTGCTTTGGGAGTATTTCTAGAAAGACCAATCTCTTCTGAGCGCTTGGTTATAAGATTTTTCAAGGCGCTTACCAGATCTAGACCAGCTCCGGCTAAGCACTTTCCCAATTGGGATCTATCAGTGGTCCTGCAAGCCCTCACAAAGGAACCTTTTGAACCACTACAAGAAATCTCTCTAAGGAATCTTACTCTTAAGACTTTGTTCTTAGTGGCAATAACGTCAGCAAGGAGAATTGGTGAGCTGCACGCCCTATCTGTTAAGAGACCCTTTTTAACTATCTACACAGATAGGATTATACTTAAAACCGATCCGGGTTTTTTGCCAAAGGTGGCGTCAGCACACAATAGGTTGCAGGAGATCATCCTGCCAACCTTTTGCTCTAACCCTTCGGGGGAAAAAGAAGGCAAATTCCATAATTTGGATGTAAGAAGGACTTTATTACATTATCTGGAGGCAACAAGTAACTTTCGGTCCTCGGACTCTCTATTTATTCTTTTTTCTGGTAAGAAGAAGGGCCAGCAAGCTTCTAAGGGGTCTATAGCTAGATGGCTTAAATCAGCTATTCTATCAGCCTACTCTCAATCGGGGCTATCTCCCCGCTGGGAATTAAAGCACATTCTACCAGGGCTCAGGCCACTACATGGGCAGAAATGGCTGTTGCCACCCCAGATCAGATTTGTAGGGCGGCTACGTGGTCAAGTTACCTTACGTTTGTCCATCATTACAGGCTGGATCTTCTGTCAGCAAGTGAACAAGCTTTTGGCAGAAAGGTCTTGCAGGCTGTGGTCCCTCCCTAAGTGGGTAAGTCTCTGTTATCCTCTCAAGGTGCTGCCCTGAAAGACGTTAAGGGAAAAATCAAGTTAGACTTACCGGTAACTTGTTTTCCAGGAGTCTTTCAGGACAGCAGCAACCCGCCCTTATTGTATTAAATTACTAGGCTGTGACTAACCATATTCTGATTATGTGTTCCAGCTTGGTTCTCTACTACTACTGATGATAAGTGGGAAGGAGCCTCCTTTTAAAGTTTGGTGGAGGTGTGTTTCCTGTCAAGTGGGTGGAGCCACGCTCTCAAGGTGCTGTCCTGAAAGACTCCTGGAAAACAAGTTACCGGTAAGTCTAACTTGATTTTTAATTCCCACCCCCACTCTTTTCTTCAGCAGCTCTGCAAGGATTGGCTGCTCCACACCTCAGCATGATTTGGCATCCTGAAGTCATGTGGTTACGTTCCTGTCTTTTCACTGGATGTTAGAGATCATAGCAGAAGTTCAGTGTAAGAAATACTCAGGAGAAATGCATATTGACAAGGCGAGTGTAGAGGTGGGCGGGGAGTCTACTGACATCACGACTCCACCCACCGAGCTCCAGACAACAGACCCAACCACAGAATATGCCGTTTTTTGGGTCTAATAACAGACAGAGGGGAGACATTTGACAGGTAAAGATACATGCAGGAGGCATGTATATCCTTATAGGTAACCCCTATGGCAGTAGTTTAAAAAGGATGACATTGGGTTTACATCCACTTTATTAAGGCTCTGTGTCCCATGATGTACTCCAAGAAAAGGATTTTACAGGTAAGCTGTAATAAAAATCGTATTTTTTACAGGTAAGATGTATGAAAAATCAATTTTTTTCCGCCACCAGACTTTTTCCTGAGAATATCAGTGGTGGTCTTGTCAGCAGCACACTGATACATAGAGCAAGCAGCATAGCTCTGTAGGTGAGGGACTCATGCCAAGCATGAGTCCCCCTACTTGTAGCTATAATCTATGGAGTGCTGGAACTCGGGTACAGCAAGTCAGTCTTATAGTTCCAAGTTCTTTGAATCTCAGAAGCATCAATCTACTAGTAGATGTTGTCAAATGTAGTTAATAGTTGTCTTGTCTTACAGGTCATCTGCTGTGTCGATAAACAAGGTGTTCTGTCCTGGCCCAATCCCAGCCCAGAGACTGTCCTCTTTTTTAGTGGTAGAATGGATCAGGCCACTGAAAGACACGAGGATGTCACTGACCAGCTATCTTTACATACCTACTGTCAGACAGAGATGGAAGAAGAGGTGCTGAAAACATTTCTTTGCTCTGCAGATGTTCTTTCTTTAATGATTTTAGTTGCACTAAACCCTGTGTCACCTTGCTTGTCTTCCCAGCCACAGGAAATGGTAGCTTTGCTAGCAGACACAGATGTACTACAAATGGTGAATGAACAGGAAAGCGCTGAGCGTTCAAATGATCTTTCCAGACCTACCGATACACAGAAAAAGCCTCAGAGCCGAAACAAACATGCCTCAGGTTCTAATGTAAGCTTCAGCCAAGATACTGCAGGCCAGGTAATTTGTTATTTAGTGTTTCTTTAATCTCCTTCACTAGGCAGTATTAAAGTGTATCTAAAGCCAACATTTTATTGATTTAGAATGGTTGCGGTTTGAAACTTTGTCAGGTATTTATTGCTGGGGACATTCATGCTTTCCATTTGCCTGGTGGCTGTTGTCGATGAGATTGAAAGTCAGGGAAAATCCAAAATCGTGAGTTCTCACCAAAACAAGAATCTTCCAATGAGGACACTTGTTATGGTGATAATTAAGAGAAGTTTTCTTTACTTTAGAGGGATTTAATTTAGAGGGACTTGATTTCGAGGGATTTAATTTCACTTCCTGTGGTCTCTAAGACAGGAAGTTAAAGGAGTTGTAAAGGCAGAAGGTTTTTTATCTTAATGCATTCTATGCATTAAGATAAAAAAACCTGTGTGTATCAGCCCCCCTAATACTTATCCGAGGTCCCTCTCTGTCCAGCGATGTCCACGAGTTTCTCAGCAGTCCACGATTCCCCCCTTCTAATTGGCTGAGACACAGCAGCAGCGACATTGGCTGCCCCTGCTGTCAGTCAAAGTCAGCTAGCCAATTAGGGGAGAGAGGGGCTGGGTCGGAGCTCCATTTCTGAATAGACACAGGGAGCTATGACTCGGCTCGGGTGCCCCCATAGCAAGCTACTTGCCAGCAGCACAGAAGAGTGACCCGAGAAGTGGAGGATCTGGGTTACTCTGTGCAAATCCACTGCAACAGAGCAGGTAAGTATTACAAGTTTGTTATTTTTAACCGCTTCAGCCCCGGAAGATTTGGCTGCTCCATGACCAGGCCATTTTTTGCGATTCGGCACTGCATCACTTTAACTGACGATTGCGCGAACGTGCGATGCAGTACCCAAACAAAATTTACATCCTTTTTTTCCCACAAATAGAGCTTTCTTTTGGTGGTATTTGATCGCCTCTGCGGTTTTTATTTTTTGCGTTATAAACAAAAGAAGAGCGACAATTTTGAAAAAAAACTATCTTTTACTTTTTGCTATAATAAATATCCCACATTTTTTATCAAAAAAACATTTTTTTCCTCAGTTTAGGTCGATATGTATTCTTCTACATATTTTTGTTAAAAAAAATCCCAATAAGTGTATATTGATTGGTTTGCACAAAAGTTATAGCGTCTACAAAATAGGGGATAGATTTATGGCATGTTATTATTATTTATTTTTTTACTAGTAATGGCGACGATCTGCAATTTTTATCGGGACTGCGACATGGCGGACACATCAGACACTTCCTGGAATTCTGGGATTGCTAACTGTCACATTTGCTTTTGTCCTCAACCAAACTGCAAAACCACCAAATGGCTGGTGTCACAACTGATCACATGTGCAGCACCATGGCAGTTGCAGATCAAACAGAAGCAGCTTCCTTGGCTGTAAAGGATAGGAGTGTTGAATTCCGCTTTAAAGAGGAAGTAAACCCTGGTGGGTTTCACTTCCTCTTTATTTCCCTGCAAAGGTAAAGCATACTATGCATCGGATAGTAGCCCATTAGTGGTCACTTACCTGAAACCGAAGCCCGCGATGTCACCGTTGTCTCCACTAGCATGCGCCAATGTCATCGGCCCTCAGCTTTTTCGTAAATATCTCCTAAACCGTGGAGGTTTAGGAGATATTTTAAATACCTACTGGTAAGCCTTAATATAGGCTTACCTGTAGGTAAAAGTGGTTGTACAGGGTGTACAACCACTTTAAGGATGTCAGCAGATCGGTCTATACAAACTCCGTGTCTAAAAATGGAGAGCAAGTGAGCATGTGTGAAATGGGGAGACAGTGTATTGCTGGATTTTAGACAGTATAGGCATTTATTTTTAATGTTTTACATAGCTATACTTGTAAAAGGTTCTGGCCTGAAGTGATCTAGCAGGACCTAAAGGAGAAGTCCAGCCAAAGCTGGTTTGGCTGTACTTCTTTGGATCACAGGAGTGCAATTCGTTTTGCTCTCCTGTGACCGATTTTCAGCAGAGAGCGGACTGAAGTCCGCTCTCTGCTGATGTCACAGAAGTCGGTCCCGCCACCGCGTCATCCTGACCACGGAGTCTGGATCCACCAGATGCCTACATTGACACCCCACTCAGCCTCTCAGCGAGCCGCTGAGAGCCTGAAACGGCCGCTCCGCCCCCTCCACAGCCCAGTGTTTCAATGAGCGAGGAGGAAGCAGAGCAGAGAGCTGTGACTGACAGTCTACAGTTCTTTGCTTGGGGAACTGTCAGAACCGAGCGATTGGTGATGTTCGATCGCCTGGTTCTCAGTGCAGAGGCACTGGGGGACAGATGCAGCATCGGACCAATGCTGCATCCACCGAGGGAAGTATGATTCTAAAAAACAAATTAAAACCATACTTCTCGTTTGATTATCTGACTAGAGTTCCATTTTAAAATTTGTTCTTTTTTATATTAGTATGTATATTTTATGTTTTTCACTTTTTGCTTGTAGCTGAGCAGCGAGGTGGATGATTATGTTTGTGACTGCCATCTAGAGATGCTTCGGTTGTCGCAGGACCAGCAGAACCCTCAAAGCATCCAGTTTGATGAGGCTAACTGGCAACTTCACCTGAGCTCTTTGAAACCTCTGGGTCTTAACGTGCTGCTCAACCTCTGTAACCCAGGAGTGACCACAACCCTTTGCCGCTTCTCTGACCATTTAAGGCACATTGCCCTTCAAGAATCCCACTGCTGTGTTCTTCCAGGGCATATCCCATGGGGACTCTGTGACTTTTCTAGGCTCATCGGTATGGTTGGTTTAATATCTCCCCTACTGTGTACTTTTTTTTTTTTTGTAATACAGAATTATTTTTCTCACCTTGTTTATCAACCTTATGATTTGTATCTAGGTTTCACGCCTGGAGCAAAGGACCTGTTTAAACTGCAAAATCATCTTGCTCTTTATCACCTTCCAAGTGATGAAACTGTGAAGGAGTCCCTTCTCTGCAAGCTTCCAGCGGTTGCCAAACGACGACCTTCCCTCAGCCACATGGTCAGCCTATTTGTCAAGGATGTCACATCCAGTAAGTTGTTTGATGGCCACCTACCTAAAGCATTACACCACATGCATTTTCCTTATATATAATGACATTTGAAGCTATGTTCTGTGCCTTTCTAATCCACTGCTAGCAATTTTTCTTGTCCTGTCTGTCAGAATGTTTTTTTTTTTTATCTATATATACTGAAATTTGTATCTTTCATCTTTTGTTCCTGTAACTCTCAGACACAGAGCAGATGCTGTCCCATGGAACAGCTGATATTATCCTTGAAGCCTGTACTGATTTCTGGGATGGAGCTGATATTTACCCCCTCTCTGGGTCTGACAGGTACGCCTCATAACATTATCTCCAAATGGCAGGATCCCTGAAAAACTGGAATATATTTTAAAATGCACCAAAAGCTTGTCTTCTATTCTCCATTCGCCCTTATTAGCTTTTCTCTGCATTCCACAATTTATATTTGCATGTCTGTATCCTGCCTATATAGTACTCTCATATTTATTTATCATGTATCTTAGGAAAAAGGTGCTCGATTTCTACCAGCGAGCCTGTTTGTCTGGGTACTGCTCTGCTTTTTCCTACAAGCCGATGCACTATTCACTGTCCCCTCAACTACATGGAAAGTGCATAGAGATGCACCATGTTCCTGGTCACAGCGCCATTCCAGTATCATGTGATCTAGGTGGAACTGTGCCATTGAAACCTTCTGGACGTCATGACAGCTGGAGTTCTGATGGTGAGCAAGCAACTAGTATTGAACATACTGCATAGCATACTATACCATGTTATCTTTTTCTCCTTTTTAACCACTTCAATACAGGACACTTTTACCCCCTTCCTGCCCAGGCCAATTTTCACCTTTCAGCGCTGTCACACTTGGAATGACAATTGCACGGTCATGCAACCCATAAGGAAAATACTCAAATAGAGCTTTCTTTTGGTGGTATTTAATCACCACTGGGTTATTTTTTGTTTGCTAAATAAGTGAAAAAAGACTGAAAATTGTGAGTCTGTAGTCTGTAGGAAAGTTATGCAGTCCACAAACTATGGTATGTACAGTGCATCCGGAAAGTATTCACAGCGCTTCACTTTTTCCACTATTTGTTACAGCCTTATTCCAAAATGGAATAAATTCAATATTTTCCTCAAAATTCTACAAACAGTACACCCTAATGACAACGTGAAAGAAGTTTGTTTGAAATCTTTGCAAATTTATTAAAATAAAAATGACAGCCTTTGCTCAATACTTTGTTGGCACCAAATACAGCCTCAAGACTTTTTGAGTATGATGCTACAAGCTTAGCACACGTATTTTTTGGCAATTTCTCTCATTCTTCTTTGCAGGACCTCTCAAGATCCATCAGGTTGGATGGGGAGCGTCAGTGCACAGCCATTTTCAGATCTCTCCAGAGATGTTCAATCGGGTTCAAGTCTGGGATCTGGCTGGGCCACTCAAGGACATTCAAAGAGTTGTCCCGTAGCCACTCCTTTGTTGTTTTGGCTGTGTGCTTAGGGTTGTTGTCCTGTTGGAAGATGAACCTTCGCCCCAGTCAGAAGAGCGCTCTGGAGCAGGTTTTCATCAAGGATGTCTCTGTACACTCCTGCATTCATCTTTCCCTCGATCCGGACTAGTCTCCCAGTTCCTGCTGCTGAAAAACATCCTCACAGCATGATGCTGCCACCACTATTCTTCACTGTAGGGATGGTATTGGCCAGGTGATGAGCGGTGCCTAGTTTCCTCCAGACATGAGGCTTGCCATTCAGGCCAAAGAGTTCAATCTTTGTTTCATCAGACCAAAGAATTTTGTTTCTCATGGTCTGAGAGTCCTTCGGGTACCTTTTGGCAAACTCTAGGAGGACTGTCATGTGCCTTTTATGGAGGAGTGGCTTCCATCTGACCGCTGTACCATACAGGCCTGATTGATGGAGTGCTGCAGAGATGGTTGTTCTTCTGGAAGGTACTCCTCTCTCCACAGAGAAACACCGGAGCTCTGTCAGAGTGACCATCGGGTTCTTCGTCACCTCCCTGACTAAGGTCCTTCTCCCCCAATCGCTCAGCTTGGCCGAGTGGCCCACTCTAGAAAGAGTCCTGGTTACTTTTTTTTTTTAACAAACAAAGGTGTTTAATTGTTGTCACGTAGGTAAATTTACAGTATATCCATTGGTACAGTACAGAACATTGCATGAAAGTGCACATAGCTGCGAATACTACTGCATGCAGTGAGAGTACAAAATCATGAAAGCATAAGACATGCTTTCATGATTCATGACAGGGGGATCTGTCACGCAAGAAGCGTGACAGATCCCCCTCCCCGGAGCCTCCTAGTCTGGAGCATGAATGGGTTGAGGATGGGGAAGAGCTTGAAGTTCAGGATTCTGTGACGGGCCTGGCAGATGAGTGTGCTTCCGAGCAAACTGGACAAGAAGACTTCCAGTTGGTGTCTGCCTCTCAATCACAGAGGCTTTTGATCCTGACTCTTACCGAAATGGTTCGTTCTGCCTTTAAGTTTGCCTCTTGCAGAGGTTACTGAGCCTCCCTGGTCCTCTTTGGGATCCGTGAGGCCTCTTCAGGCCACACAGGCTTTCCCCTTACACCCTTTGTTGGAACAGGCGGTGTATTCTGATTAGGAACAGCCTGACAGGATTTTTGTTCTTCCTAAGAGGTTTTTCCTTTTATATCCCATGGATGAAAAGTTTAAGAAGTAGAGCATGCCAGCCGTAGATGCAGGAGTCTCTTCCTTAAACAAGAACTTGACTTGTCCGGTAGATAACGCACAGGGCTTGAAAGACCCTGTTTACAAGAAATTGGAGTCATTATTATTATTATTCCTTTTCTTTGGCCAGTTCAGCTATTCAGCCAGCTGTTGCAGAAATTGGTATCTGCCTGTCCGTAAAGGATCAGAGGTCCTGACAGGCCTAACAAAGAGGATGCTCTGCCTGAAAATAAGGCAGCTATTCTTCGAGCGCTGTGTTTTGCTGTTGACACCTTAAAGGATTCATTACAGCAGGTTTCTTGTTTGGCTCTTTTGTCTGTAAATATGCGCAGACTTTTGTGGCTTAAGAACTGGTCAGCAGAGCTTCCTTGTAAGAATTATTGCAGGTTTCCCCTTTCACAGGGAACGTTTATTTGGTGATCATTTGGACAAATATCCAAAAAGTTTTCTGGAGGGAAGAGTTCTCTACTTCCTGTGAAGAAAAGCAACAGGCGTCCCTCATTTAAAACCTCAGGGACTGCTTTCTCAAATGTCTGAACGCCCAGGCAGTTCCGCCGCCAACAGGGCGCTAGGGCCAGGGGCAAGCCACAAGGCAAGTGCCAGAAAAAGCCCTGGGTTCAAAATTATTCTAAACCCAGCACCAAGCCCTCCTTTTGAGGGGACACCTCCACTCCATCGGGTGGGGAGGAAGGCTGCTGCACTTTGCGGACATTTAGAGAACAATAGTTCAGGACGAGTGGGTCACCTCAACTATATCCCGCGGTTACAAGCTGGAGTTGCAGGGGGTTCCCCCTCAGAGGTTTTAAAATCCAACCTTGCCTTGGATCCTCCAAAAAGAAACTTATTGCTTCAGGCACTACATCATTTAGTGCATCAAGGAGTGATTGTAGAGGTTCCTGTACCCGTAAGAGGCGCAGGGTTTTACTAGAACCTATTTACGATTCAAAAACCAAACAGGGACACAAGTCCCATTTTGGACCTAAGATCCCTGAACCAGTTTCTACTGATCCAGTCCTTTCGGACGGAGTCTGTCCGCTCAGTTGTAGCCTCATGTCAGGTCACCCGAGTCCAGGTGACAGATGCACCCCGTTGGGGTCAGGAGTGCACCGCTAAGATAGTGGACCCTAAGGCTGACTGCTGCAGATGGAACTCTGGGTGGTTCAGGAAGGCAGGTTCCCTGGAGCACCAACACGGATCGCACAGGGAGTTAGAGCATAGATTCCCCAGGGCGCGGAGTCAAAGAGCCAGCAGGTGTTCAACAGAGCCTCTAGGGGTGAAGATGGACTGGGCTGCAACTGGCTCCAGGTCACGGCCACCAGGGTCTCCCAGCTCACGCTCACGGTAGGCTACAGGAGTATGGAGAGGAAACAGCAGCCCAGGACAGCAAGGGATAGTAAGGAGGTAGCCAAATATCGGGGCGACTAGCAGACAAGGATAACAGAGAACATGCCAAAGGTCAGGGTCACAGGCAAACGAGGATAGTCGAGAACACACCAAAGGTCAGGGTCACAAGCAGACAGGGATAATCTGGAACACACCAAGATCGGTAACAGAGACAAATGTAGAGCACACGGCAAGCAGGAAACAGGAAGCCAGAAGCCAAACACACAATATTGCACGGCAAGGCAGGCTTGAAGAATACGGTGTTAAATAGTGGTTCCTTTTGAGGGTAGGGTGGAGCCACACTGAGGGAAGATTACTTAAGCATGCAGGTGTGAGAGTACAAGCCTCAAAGCTGATACACAGACCAGGTAAGAGACAGATAGGTCATGAAAGTATTACTGCAAGGTCATGACACCTCACTCCAGATGGGAGACTTTCTAGCCTCCGTCGATATAACGGATGTGTATTTACAGGTACCTATCTTTCAGCCTCATCAGGGGTTCCTTGGTTGATTTGCAGTAGAGGAACGTCATTTTCAGCTTGTGGCTCTACCCTTCCGACTTGCTACAGCTCCCTGGGTGTTCACAAAGGTCCTAGCACCAGTACTGGGTCTTTTCCAGGGATCCTGGTGCTCGGGTATCTGGACGACCTCCTGCTCAGAGATCACTCACTACAGGCTCTAGAACAGAGCATAACATGCACAGTGCGGTATTTGGAAAGCTTAGGCTGGATCAAAAATACTGAAAAGTCAACCTTAAGACCAGTTCAAAGTCTAAAGTATTTAGGTCTGATCCTAGATACGGTCCAAGCAAGAGTATTCAGGGCACAGATTCTTGCGGGTGGCAAGAAGGATCAGGTGCGTCAGAAAAGGAGCACCAGACAACCCTCCATTTGGCTCTGTACAAGTCTTCTAGGGAGGATGGTATTCACCTTCGAGGTGGTGCCCTATGCCCAGTTCCATTCCAGGCCTCTACAACAAGACATCTTGTTGGCTTGGAAGAGGAGAGGACAAGCCCTGGATTATCCAATGTTCTTATCTCCTCCTCACAGCTCAGGGGAAATGGTCAAGGACAGAACAGATCTTGCCCATCAATGTCCTGGAATTACGGACAGTATGTCTAGCCCTACGGTCCTGGACGGCGGAGCTTCAGGACTGCCCTATCGGGGTTCAGTCCGACAATGCCACTGCAGTGGCCTATATAAACCACCAAGGTGGTACCAGGAGTCATTCAGCTCTGAAGGAAGTGAACCAAATACTAGCCTGGACAGAGGGACATGTGCCAATTCTATCGGCAGTCCATATCCCGGGAGCGGAGAACTGGAAGGCAGATTATCTCAGCCGCCAGCAGATCTGCCCGGGGGAATGGTCCCTACACCCAGGGGTGTTCCAGGAAATTTGCCAATGTTGGGGATGGCCAGGGGTCAGCCTATTGGCATCCATGTTCAACAACAAGCTACAGCTGTTTGTGTTTCGAACAAGAGATCCTCTGGCAATCGGAGCAGATGCTCTGGTAGTTCCATGGAGCCAGTACTTCCTGGTTTTTGCTTTCCCTCCGATCCCTCTCCTTCTACTTTTGTTGTGCAGGATTCAGAGAGAGGAAGTTCCAATCATTCTGGTGGCACCAGCCTGGCCCAGAAGGCCCTGGTTCCCGGAGATTGTGAGACTGACAATAGATGGGCCATAGACGCTTCCATGTCATCCCAATCTACTGTCTCAAGGTCCTATTTTCCACCCCAATTTACAGTCTCTAAATTTGATGGCATGGCTATTGAAGCCAGGGTGTTAAAGAACCGTGGCATCTCGGGACCAGTGGTGTCTACCCTAGTAAATGCTAGAAAAGCTGTCACTAGGAAGATCTATCATAAGGTCTCGAAGACTTATATTGCTTGGTGTGAAGCCAAAAAATGGCATCCTCAGAAATACTTGATTGGGGGAATTCTCTTTTCTACAGTCAGTTGTGGAAATCAAATTGGCTTTGAGTAAAATTAGAGGTCAAGTTTCGGCCCTATCAGTATTCTTCCAAAGGCCTTTAGCCTCCCATTCACTGATCCAAACCTTTATGCATGGGGCAACTCGCTTGCTTCCCCCCATTAGGTCACCTATGTGTCCTTGGGACTTGAACTTGGTGCTGTCTGTGTTGCAGAAACAACCATTTGAACCTATCAAGGAAATTCCATTAGACTTGCTGTCATGCAAGCTAGCCTTCCTGATGGCCATCACCTCGGCTAGAAGGGTGTCGGAGTTGGCGGCCCTTTCGTGCAGGGAACCATACTTGATTCTTCACCATGACATGGTCGTGTTATGACCTGTTCCATCCTTTTTGCTAAAAGTGATGTCGGCCTTTCTTTTAAATCAGGACAATATTTTGCCTTCTTTTTTCTCTCAGCCTTGTTCGGCAGAAGAGAGACGACTGCATTCTTTGGACGTTGTCCGGGCAGTCGAGGTTTATTTGTCTAGATCTGCGGAGATCCGAGGATCAGACTCCTTTTTTGTTTTACCCAAAGGACCCAAGAAGGGGCAGGCAACTACCAAAGCTTCCATTGCCAATTGGGTCAGTCAATTGGTTATTTAGGCCTATGGTCTGAAACGTAAAGCTCGTCCCTTTAGGGTGAGAGCTCATTCTACCAGGGGTTTAGGAACCTCCTGGGTTTTTCGCCATCAGGTATCTGTGGCTCAGATTTGTAAGGCTGCCACCTGGTCTTCAGTGCATACGTTCACAAAATTTTGTCAAATGGGTGTTCGAGCAGCCGAGGATTCGGCTTTCGGCCGCAGTGTACTGCGGGCTGCCGTATAAGGTCTGATGGCTATTGTTTGGCAGGGTGTCTCCCTCCCCTCAAGGCTATTGCTCTGGGACATCCCAGCAGGTAATGAATATTAGCCTAACTCTGTGTCCCATGATGTATGAAAAAGAAAATAGGATTTTTTTCGTCATACTTACCTGTAAAGTCCTTTTTCTTTGAGTACATCATGGGACACAGAGGTCCCTCCCCTCTTTTTGAGGATTCAGTGCTTGCTACAAAACTGAAGTACTTCTTGTATGGGAGGGTTATATAGGGGATCACTTCCTAAAGACCTTTGGTCTACCAGTGTCCATTCACCTAATGATGGAGTATAACCCAGAAGGTAATAGCCTAACTCTGTGTCCCATGATGTATTCAAAGAAAAGGATTTTACAGGTAAGTATGTCGAAAAAATCCTATTTTCACATTGTCATTATGAGGTATTGTTTGTAGAATTTTGTGGAAAATAATAAATTGAATCCATTTTGGAATAAGACTGTAACATAAAAAAATGTATTACATTTTTTTTTCTTTTTTTTAATGATTTTTCTCAGACGTTCCTGATGTCCATGCTGATTCTGCATTGGTGATTTCAGAAAGCATTGAATCTAGTGGTTCAGCATTATAGTCAAGGGGCTTACATGTTCTGAATGAAATATAACAATGGCAGCTTCCATATTACTAGGAGAAAAGGTTCGCTTAAAGATAGACCAAGGCCTATGGCAGTTTATGTTTACAAGTTTAAATCAGTATTTTTTGCTAGAAAATTACTTATATATTACCCCAAGAAGTATATATATATATATTTTTTTTTTTTAGCAGAGACACTAGGGCAGGCGTCTCAAACTGGCGGCCCTCTAGCTGTTGCGAAACTACAAGTCCCAAGAGGCATTGCAAGGCTGACAGTTACAAGTAGACTCCCACAGACAGAGGCATGATGGGACTTGTAGTTTCGCAACAGCTGGAGGGGCACCAGTTTGAGACCCCTACCCTAGGGAATAAAATGGCGATTGTTGCAATTTTTTATGTCACACGATATTTGTGTAGCGGTTTTTAATTTTTTTAGGAAAAAATACACTTAAAATAAAAACAAAACACAATATATACCCCTTTTTTTTAAAAAAAAATATGAAAGTTGATGTTTCACCGAGTAAATAGATATCTAACATGTCATGCTTTACAATTGTGCACGCTTGTGGAATGGCAACAAACTATGGTACTTAAAAATCCTCTTTGTGTCCTCCTGTATTATTTTCTGTCTACTTCAACTCAGAAGGCATTGGAGAGTTCACAGAGGATTTCACCCAGGCACTCAGTGGACAGATCTTCATGGGGATGGTCTCCTCACAGTACCAGGCTCGTCTGGATATTGTGCGTCTTATTGATGGTTTAGTGAATGCATGTATCCGATTTGTGTACTTTTCCATGGAAGATGAGCTTAGAAGTAAGGTAAGAAAGGAAGTCTTGTATTTTTCCTTTTTAACTTTGCATAGGGGTTTTACAGAATCCCCAAGAAAAAGGGCTATAGGTACATTTTGCAGTTTGTTTCGTTCCGAATTCGTTTTTCAGCGAAATTCAACAAATTTGTTAATGCGGAAATATTCGAATCAAAGAAAACGAAAATCTGAAAATTCAAAAATCCGAAATAATAACTAATAATAATAATTATTACTAACTATTAAATTATAGGTTTTGGAATTTCCTTTCAAAATTGGATGTTAGTGAACGTAAAGAATACGAATTTATCTGAAGTTACGAATTATTCGAAATAACGAATGTTGCATCTAAACAAATAGAACGTAACCAATTATTAATAAAAACTTTTTAATAATATTATTCATTATTATTCATTTGCTACGTTCATAAACAGCCAAATTTGAAAGTAAATTCCAATACCTATAATTTAATAGTTAATATTAGTTATTATTTTGGATTTTCGAATTTACGAATTTCCTAATTTACGAATACCGCATCTAAACGATTGGAACATGACGAAATCAAATTTCTCTGAAGTTACGAATTTATTCTAAATAACGAATTTCGATCATAACGAATGACCCGAAAAAAACCAAAAATAAAACAAATGAAACAAAAACAAACACGTTTTTCGGCAGTGCGCATGTCTTTAAAAAAAAAAAAGGGGGGGGGGTCTGTCATCACCATTTTGACCTACATTTAAATATAAGGGGTTTCCCTCTAGTAAGTGAAATGTAAGTGAAAAAAGGCACTAATTACATATTTTCACCTTCAAAAGATAACCAGCTGTAGCAAGCAATGCCAAACATTCAGAATAAGTAATCCTAATGGTGGTACTTAAAACCGTTCTTTTTCTTTTTTACTACTCTTTATTTCTTTGTATATGTGGACCTAGAGATATAGCTCTTGTTGATTATCCTTAGCAACCCTGCTACATTGATAAACCATTCAAGAGTGCTAGAACTATGAATTTGTAACATATACTGTATGATAATAAAGCAGAGAAGATATTAGAAAAACTGCCCTTTGCAATGAGCCAATTGAAAAGCTGTAAAAGTCACTTGTGTGGACTTGTGTTGGGCTACTTTCACACTGAGGAGCTTTACAGGCGCTATAGCGCTAAAAATAGCGACTGTAAAGCGCCTCTCCTGTCACTCCAGTGTGAAAGCCCGAGTGCTTTCACACTGGAGCAGTTCGCTGGCAGGACGCTAAAAAAAAGTCCTGCAAGTAGTATCTTGGGAAGGGGTGGGAAGTGGGGTCCCCCAGGGTTCTGTGCTGGGACCAATCCTGTTTAATTTGTTCATAAACGACCTGGAGGATGGGGTAAACAGTTCTATCTCTGTATTTGCGGATGACACTAAACTAAGCAGGGCAATAACTTCTCCACAGGATGTGGAAACCTTGGGAAAAGATCTGAACAAATTAATAGGGTGGGCAACTACATGGCAAACGAGGTTTAATGTAGAAAAATGTAAAATAATGCATTTGGGTGGCAAAAATATGAATGCAATCTACTCATTAGGGGGTGAACCTCTGGGGGGATCTAGGATGGAAAAGGACCTGGGGGTCCTAGTAGATGATAGGCTCAGCAATGGCATGCAATGCCAAGCTGCTGCTAACAAAGAAAACAGAATATTGGCATGCATTAAAAAGGGGATTAACTCCAGAGATAAAGCGATAATTCTCCCACTCTACAAGACTTTGGTCTGGCTTCACCTGGAGTGTGCTGTCCAGTTCTGGACACCAGTCCTCAGGAAGGATGTACTGGAAATGGAGCGAGTACAAAGAAGGGCAACAAAGCTAATAAAAGGTCTGGATATTCGTTATGAAGAAAGGTTGCAAGCACTGAACTTATTCTCTCTGGAGAAGAGACGATTGAGAGGGGATATGATTTCAATTTACAAATACCATACTGGTGACCCCACAATAGGGATAAAACTTTTTTTGGAAGGGAGTTTAATAAGACACGTGGCCACTCACTAAAATTAGAAGAAAAGAGGTTTAACCTTAAACTGCGTAGAGGGTTCTTTACTGTAAGAGCGGCAAGGATGTGGAATTCCCTTCCACAGGCGGTAGTTTCAGCGGGGGCATCAATAGTTTCAAAAAACTATTAGATAAGCACCTGAATTACCGCAACATACAGAGATATACAATGTAATACTTACATATTATCACACGCATAGGTTGGACTTGTGTCTTTTTTCAACCTCACCTACTATGTAACTGTTACTATGTTGTCCAGGTAGATCTCAACCTTTGACAGGTTGCCTGCCCCTGTTCTAGAGTTTATAGCTATCAGTTTCAAGGAAGTTCAAGTGGGTATTGGATACATTTAAATATTAACTAGAAACCTCCTTTCTGTTTAGTTTTGTTCCTACTGTCTACTCAGGTGTTTTCAGAGAAGATGGGCCTAGAAACTGGATGGAACTGTCACATCTCTCTAACTCCAAACGGTGATGGACCAGGATCTGTGGTACCACCATCCAGCCCCAGTAATGCTGGATCTCTGCGAGATGACCTACATCAAGGTGAGCAAAAATGGCAGAACACTTGTAGCATGGTTCTTCCAGATCCATCTTCATTCCTGTTATCCCACTTTTGTTTTTAGGCAGTATTGAATAGTTGTCCACACAAATAACTGGTCTTTTCGTGACACTTCTAGGTTCTCGAGAAGATGCAGAGGGCTTATTATTGATGGATGATGAGGGTCATTCAGATATGATTAGTTTTCAGCCTACGGATAGTGATGTTCCTAGTTTTCTAGAGGATTCAAATCGTGTAAGAAAACTTTTTTTTTTTTTTTATCTTGACTAAGCTACAATGTGAATAGCTGTTACGATTTAGTGGTGCTTTTTAACCAGTTTTTATTACTTATCCATAGGCAAAACTTCCTCGTGGTATCCATCAAGTAAGACCTCATCTGCAGAACATTGATAATGTTCCCTTGTTGGTACCGCTGTTTACAGACTGTACACCAGAAAGTGGGTAAAGCAAAAAATCTGTAATAGATGGACTTGGTTTGTTGAAATATTCCTTTGGTAATATTCCTTTGTTCCCCAGCTATGTGCGATATGATCCAGATCATGCAGGAGTATGGGGAGGTGACCTGCTGTATGGGAAGTTCTGCAAACGTCAGAAACAGTGGCTTATTCTTACAGAGTGATATCAGGTCAGCAGCATTCCTTACTGTAGTTACTCCCTATCTTTGTCTGTTTTTCAATATGGCTTGTCATATTAATGGATCAAAACCACTAATGATTGAATATCATTTGGAAGACTTACCAGCATCAAGATACCACCATCAAAATAAGATGTTAAGATTTGGTATGCAGTGACCCTTTATTGACACAACATAAAAAAAAAAAAAAAAAAAAAAGGTAGCGAGGTATTGCATGCTAATCTGAAGGCTTATAACAATTGTCTAACTCAGGCCTTCAATTTTCTATTCGCGTTTTGCGAGTGGAAAATAAGGGCTGGCAAGGAGCTGGGGCGGCGAGCATCGAGCATCGCCGGCAGGCGGGATTGATCGGGAGCTGTTCTCCCGGCAATTGGCCCAGGGGAAAAGAGCATGGAGGAAGAGGAAAGCCGCGGGATCACAGAGCGTCGATAGCCCGCTGTAACAGCTTACATTACAATTGCCTCCGCTCTGCTCGCTGTCGCACACAGCCCCGCCCTCCTGACACACGCCTGTGATACAACGCAGGTCCAATGCTGGGATGCGTTCTGTCTACAACAGGCGCAGGTCAAGAGGGCGGGGCTGTGTGTGACAGGTAGTAGAGCGGAGGCAATTGTAATGTAAGCTGTTACAATGGTGGGCAATGAGGCTGCATTGATGGGCACTGGTGAGGCTGTGCTGAGGGGCACTGATAAAGTTGTTAATATTTATTTTTGTAACTTAATTCTGCATAAAATAGTGTCAGTTCATGAGATAATTTATGAGGGCATGTTTAGGGGCGGAATTAGGGGCATGGTAGGGGTTGGGTGGGGCAACTGGTGGCGAGTAACCCTTGAGGCCTGGCTAGTAGCTCAGGACTTGAAATCTTGAGCCCTGGTCTAACTAGTAAAAATTGTGCATTGGTTGCATTGGGTTACCATACATAATTTTTCTTTTCAGAAGCCAGTGTGAATGTTTTTTGTGCAGATGTAAGTACATCAGGGAAAAAAACACTTAATGGCACTAGGGCTCCACTTTTGAAGTTCCGCTCTTGTTAGGGATATCGAGTATTATTTGAATGGGCTTGTGATTCAGTTTGTGTATCTTTTAAATTACCATAGTACAAGATACCATCCTGCATACAAAAGATATGCTGGCTTTTTCATTTGAGACTGAAATGTGCTTATTTAGCATGGGTATAGGACTACAAAGTTTCTCAAGCTTTGGGGCAGTGGGGTTGAACTGTTTCCTCTGGATTTACCCAAAACTGCCATTTTGTGTTTTGATGTGCAGTGTTAAATTACCCTGTAGCTTCTCTTAACGGCTCACTTATGAAATTTCCACACAATATTGTGCAATTGGATTCTCCACTTTATGAAAAGTGCTTGAGAGCAGCCTGGTGCCATGATGACTTTGCAATACCTGCAGCAGCTAGATGGCACAAGGAATTCTGCTGCAGTGGTCACGCCACTGTAATCCCCAGCAAAAAACTTAATATGGATTAGCTTGCCAGCAATTACCCACATCTGAAATGGCAGTCTTGGGTGCGGTCCGTTTTTGGACTCTAATTTTCATTGACATGGGACATTTTTATTGCCGATTTCTCGATTGTATTCTCTTGAAACGTTGCCATGCCTTTCTTCTGTTTATTGTTCTGATTCAAACTCAAATTTGTCCTGCACCTCACCTAGCATTTCCCTGGACCCGCTGTTCCCCTCTCGATGTTCATGGGAGACGTTTGGGTACGTGAGTGGCCCTCTGAGGACGAACACTTCAGAGGATCTGTCTCCACTGCATCTCTCTGCAGCACTAACCAGCTTGGCCTGCTCCATGTCCTTCAGAAAGGAGGACAGCATCAGCATCATCCGTCTTATTGAACATGTAAGTAAACGCACAATCGGGGTTTATAGCCTGCATCTCCCAATTTTATTACCTCCCTTGTGAAGAATTTCAAAAGACCTGAGAATATTATTCAGTAAACACTCCTAGAAGAGGAGAGGGCTATGGCAGGAGGGAGGGGGCTGTGCTAGGGAATTGATTCTTCTGGAAGTAAGCAAATTTTCTAGTAAGCTCAGAAGCACATTGGAAAGAAATACATAGCTCTGCGTGTTCTTCCACCAAAAATCAGAAGATGTTCCATAAAACCCAGCTGCCATGAATGCCTGGCATGAAAGGCAGTAAACCATTCCACCCTCTTAAGAATATTGTGAGTACCCTTCTGAGGACACTGTAGCACCACACATGACAGATCTGTGGCAGAAAGTCGTTGGGTCAGGGGATTCTGTGACCCCTTGGTTTGCAAGCTCTCTGTGTTCCTGATACTGTGGCCTGTGGGTAACACTTTTTGACAATGCTTTACTGCATACTGTTTATACAGTGGCCTATGGTGACTTTTTTCACTCATGGCCACCAATCCTCCTGCTATGCAGTGGGATGTGAGTAACCGCTGCTGATGATATCTCACTATGTAGTGTTGTACTGCAGCCTATGGTGACTTATTTTCACACAGTTATTAACCCCTCCTACTCTGCAGTGGGTCTGTAAGTAATCCTTATTGGGAATGCTTCGTTAGATACCGTTGGTATGGCGCCCTATGGTGCTTTGTCACATGCAGCCATTTACTATCCTACTTTGCTGGTGTTTGTGTGTATCCCTTGTTAGTAATGGCTCAGAGATTCTGTTTGTATGGTGGCGTGTGGTGACCTAGTCGCACATGAGCATTAACACCTACAGCTCTGCAGTGGGGCTGTGAGTACACCTAGTTGGTAATGTTTCATTGTCTATTCTTTGTCCAGTGGCCTGTAGTGACCTAGTCGTGCACTAGACAGGGTTTGTGGGTGTACCTTGGGAGTAATGCCTCGCTGTATGCAGTTTGTACAGCAGCCTATAGAGATCTAGGTATCTAGGTATGCACAGCCATTGACTTAACATCTCTCTGTATACTGTTTTACACAACCCTTAACCTTATGGCTGTGTGAATATTTATTCTGGTTGAGTCCCATGTTTATACCATTTGTACAGTGATTTGTCACAAAAGGCTGTTGACCCTGCTGCTTTGCATTTTGTTTAAGAGGGTCCCTGGTGGTTTTCTCTTACTAGCATACTGTTTGCACAATGGCCCATGGTGAACTCTTCATTGATGACATTTATCTCTGCTTGCTTTGTAGTTGGTCTCTGAGTATACCTTGCTTGTATTGCCTTACTTGCACATGGTTGCTGGGCTATGGGTGGCCTAGTCACAATGGCCATTGCCTTTCAGTTGCCTTTCCTGTGCACCCTTTGTGGGCACGGTTTCACTTGCATACTATTTTTGTTTTTCAGCTGAGGGTGCTTCATCCACAGCCTTGGATGATCCAGTATCACTCGATCCTTGGTCTCTCCGGCTCTGCAGCTGGATCATGAGTCTACCTTGTTTGAATTTTATATATTAATCACACACACACTGGCTATTTCTGTTTGTGTTGCATTTTGTCATATGGGCCAACTCTGATTTGTGTAAATCACAATCATTCTGCTTCTCTCTATCCTCTTGAGTCTAATTTGGAGACAGGTCCATCATTAATTCCTCCATATGGGGAACCTTCCAGCCTCTGTGGAACTCGTGTAATGCCTACTGCATGTCCCCATTTTCTTGGCAATTCTGCACTTCCTGCATCTTTGCTGCAGGTTTTCTTCTCTAAATGTGGCTCTTCCTTGAGCATGTCCACTGCTCCTGGTGTCTTCCCCAAAGCATGCTTTTCTCAGGCTCAGTCACAGCTCCATCCAACTATGTAGACCTTGGATCCAAATCTCCAGAACTCAGCACTGGAACCATCCCATCTCTTCAAGTGTCTAAGCCTGAATCTCAGCCCTGTTCAGGTTTTGTTTTCCCCTGGGCAACTTCGAGGCTGTTCATTCCTATGTTCAGAATCTGCTGTCAGGAGCAGATGAGTTTTGGGTCAGGGATCAGACTTGCCCTGGAGCTTGGTGCTGAACAAGTACAGCTTCCCCTCCACTCTTTGCCTTGGTAGGTGCTCCCAACAATCAGCAGCTTCTAGGGCTGGGAAGAAGTTCTGGATACCTTCTTGCTACAAAAGACTTGGCCATTGGAGGAAACTTGTCTCCCAATCAACGTTTCAGAGCTTGGGGTATTTTGGTTATCCCTTCAGTGCTGGACCTCTCATCTGCAAGGATATCTGACATGGATTCCATTGGACTATGCCATGTTGGTGACTTATATCACCCACCGGGTAGTAATCTGTTGTCTTGCAAATTACAGGGAAGCAGATCTGCTTCTGGACTGGGTGGGAATCCGGCTCCAGCCCTTACTGTTATGCTTCTCCCTGGCGTGAAAACTTGGCAGGTGGACTTTTAGTGGTCCATACCTAGACTCCGGGGACTAGTTTTTAAGACTGAGGTTTAGAATCTCAGAATGGAGGATGCTGACTGGGGCACCCCTAGCCCCTGGATTCAGTCACAAACTGCATTGGATTGTCTTCATGACCAGGGATCCCTTTGCTTTTGCAGATTCTCTGGTGAATACATGGGTTATATTTGCTCCAATACCCTTGGGCCTCAGGAACCATCTTTATGAAACCAACTTCCAAGCTGTTCTCTATAGGATGGATCCTGGCTTCTCCAGTCTGATCTGGATCAAAGTTGAGGACCATCAAAGGTCTACTCTCGACCTTGGCAGTTTCTTTTAGAGGCCATGTGCCCCTCGTTCCTTGGTGAGGCCTTTGTACAGGGTGTTGATTGCATTTTTTTTTTTTTTTTTGCATTGATTCTTTGGGGTCTCGACCTAGTTTTCTTTCAGTTATTTGGACCATCCTAGGGATTGGATAGGGATTTTTCCCTGCCTTGCCCTATACTTCTGATTGCCTTCTCACTACCTAACTTCTCTAAGTTCCGAGTTCGCGGTTTTCACTTTTAATGAAGACAAGAAGGGCCCCTTAAGGACATGGTTGTTTGAGGCCATGATCTCTTTTCTGCCTAAGGTGTTTTGTTCTTTAATTGCTTTAGCTAGGACAGTGTTTTAACTTTTCTCTTTTCCATTTCAGTATATCTGAAAGTTTAACTTTCCTTGTTTAGCTGTGGTATGCACTATTTGAGTTAATTTCTCAGCTGCTACACCTTCTAGTTTGTCCCTCTGTATGAGGCCATTTTCAGGTGTAAGGTTGCTTTCTGAATTCTATCGAGACCCTTCCCTAACCAAATAACTTGTAAGCCTATTAGCATTTTGGTTGCTTTGTTGCCCACCCCATAGTTGGACTGCTTTTGAATATCCCATAGTTAAGAATAAGAATCCTGTAGTATATGATTAGGAAAATAATATCTCTTTATCATAAATCACGGGACACATAGCCATAGTATTAACTATATGGGTTATAGCCACCTTCAGGTGATGGACACTGGCATACCCAATACAGGAAGTTCACTCCCTATATAACCCCTCCTCCTACCAGGAGAACCTCAGTTTTTTCGCCAGTGTCTAAGGTTTTGGTCACGAGTGAAGATGTGCTCTGAGGAGCTCCGCTGGAGGGATCCTTGCCGAATTTAAACAGCCTCCACAAGACCGGATCCATCCAAAGTGTTACTGAGGCCAAAGTGGATGGTGCCCAGGCCTTGTATAAGAACGAGGTTTTTGTCTGTAACGCCTCTCGTTGCAGGGCTGGACCCCGGGACCCAGGGCTTTTTGGTCATGCTCACATTATGTAAAGTTTTTCCTAAAGGGTTGCTATACAGGTCCAAGGGAGTGGAACCCTGATAAAAAGGGACCTGGTCCTTGAAGGTTTACCAAACGCAGCCTGCCGTGATGGGTGAAGGTTGGATCTGTCTGTTATCAGCAGAATCCTGCGGCAAGGATAAGGTAAGGGAAGAAGCCTAGGAACTGAAAAAGTCCACCTATGGTTTTTCTTCCTTAGGGAAAAATGTTGTCATGCTTTAAGCCACCACTAAAGGGAGTATATGCACATACCTTAATCTGTTGTCTCCACTTCGTCTCAGTGTCCCCCTCCGGAGGTCCCGGTTTTTGGCTCCAGAGTTTTGGAACGTTTTGAAATTTCAAACTACAGAGGGGGCGGGGCCTAGGCACTGCATGTGCGACTTAACGTCCACGAGGACACGCGGCGCAAGCACAGAGAGGAGACATTACCTATTGCAGTCTCTCCTAGGCTGTGTAGCAAGGAGAAGCAAGCTGGCTACACTTGGGACACAGGAGCAGTGAGGCATGTAAGGGTGCAAAACGGGCATTCCTAATATGGAAAGGACACTTTTACCAGCGCTAGGCTGAACTTGTATTAGCGGCATTATACTGTCAGACTATTGTTCAGCGATTAGTGCATTTAAATAGTGCCTCTGCTTTTTGTGCTTGGGACTGTGTCTGCCAAAAAAAGACACCACAAAGACCTCAAAAAAGGTACCAAAAATTCCACCTCCAGGCGCTGGGAACTCCAGGCGTGCCTCCACACTGTCATCCTTGCCTGAAATACCAGTTGTGGCAAGCCAAGGTTAATCATTGGAACAAATTGGTGGTGCAGCTGCTTCTCATATCTCAGCCCCTGTATACGTGACTGAAGATGCCTTTTTCTCCGCCCTACTGGGCCTAGAGGGAAGATTAGCGGCTTTAATCGCATCCTCCATCCAAAGGGATAGGAAGCGTGTTAGACCTCCCTCCCCCACCTTAGACCCTTTACCAAGGGAACAGTGAGTAGAGGATGAGGTGTTACTCTCAGGCGATCAGGAGGAAAGACAAACCGATTACTCCTCTGCGGAGGAAACAGCAGATAAACCCTTTTCAGCCTCGCAATCCGAGAAATTGCTGGTACAGTCCCCTTTCATGCTACCCCTAACGGAGTCTGCTGAAAGTTCAGTTTCTTCCTTGGGTTCCTTAAAACCTTCACAGTCTTTGCATGCGTTTCCTGTCCATGCATTACTAGAAAAGCTTATTTATGCTGAATGGGATCACCAGGATAAGCATTTTCTCCTTCCAAAGAGATTCTTAGTTCTCTATCCCATGGAGGAGAAATTTACCAAAAAATGGAATGTACCAGCAGTTGACGCTGCGATTTCCAGTGTGAATAAAAGTCTAACTTGTCCAGTAGACAATGCACAAATGCTTAAGGATCCAACAGATAAAAGGTTGGAATTCCTGTTAAAATCCTCTTTTTCTTTGGCAGGTGCCATTACTCAGCCTGCAGTCGCTGCAATAGGCATCTGTCAATCCCTGAAGGACCAATTTAAACAGGCTTTAAAGAGGTTCCTGTACAGCAAGCCCGGGATTTGGCCGAACTACCAAGAGCATTATGTTTTGCCATAGATGCCATTAGAGATTCTATTCACCAGGCATCCCTCCTTGCGCTTGTGCTAGTACACATGCGTAGAATCCTGTGGTTAAAAAATTGGTCAGCCGAGCACCATGTAAAAAGCTCCTGACTGGTTTTCCTTTTCATGGGGATCGGCTATTTGGGGATGATTTGGACAAATACATCCAAACGATTTCCAGTGGGAAAAGAACTCTTTTGCCAATCAAAAGAAAGAATAAATGCCCTTCATTTAAGTGGACTCTTTCTCCTGCGCCAGGGGCATCCGCCTCTAGGCAGTGGCGACGGCCTCTGCTGTCAGACTCTAGAGGAAAACCGCAGGGTCAGGCCCAAGCACAAAAGAAGTCCTGGGGCCGGAAACCTGCAAAGCAGAATTCTACAGTCTCATTATGAAGGGGCGCCCCCCCTTGCCAGGGTGGGGGGAAGACTTCTGCAGTTCTCAGAAGTCTGGCAAGAGGAAATTCAGGACAGATGGGTCATCTCCACGGTAACTCTAGGGTACAAACGAATTTCGGAACTTTCCACCGTCTCGTTTTCTGAGGTCAAACATTCCCAAAGATCCAGGGAAAAGGCTATCTCTTTTTCGGGCGCTAGACCGATTAATGGCTCAGGGGGTGGTCATACAAATCCCCACAGAAGAGCTCTTTATGGTACCAAAACTGAATGGAGATGTCAGAACCATTCTAGATCTAAAAAATCGAAATCATTTCCTGAAAATCCACTCCTTTCGCATGGAGTTGATCAGGTCAGTGGTTTCTATCCTACAAGGAGAACTTCTGGCATCTATCGACTTTAGGAATGCATATCTGCATGTCCCTATATTTCCCGCTCACCAAAGGTTTCTGCAGTTCGAGGTAGAACAGCAGCATTTCCAGTTGGTAGCCTTGCCCTTTGGGCTAGCTACAGCACCCCGGGTGTTTACAAAATTCCTAGCCCCATCACTAGCCAGGTTAAGGGCACAGGACATAACAGTCTTGGTGTACCTAGACGATCTATTGCTAATAGACCAGTCGGTGGCTCATTTGGAGCAAAGTGTAAGCATTACAACCAGTTACCTGGAAAGTCTAGGTTGGCTTCTCAACCTAAAGAAGTCTTCCTTAAAACCGCTTAAAAGGCTTGGGTCTGATCATAGACACAGCCCACAAAAAGGTGTTCTTGCCTCAGGCAAAGATCTACGCCATAAGAGAGCTGGTGCAGATGGTCAAGACGAAAAGAGATCCCTCCATTCGCCTTTGCATGAGGTTGTTAGGAAAGATGGTGGCTTCATTCTAAGCGGTTCTCCATGCCCAGTTCCATTCGAGACTGTTGCAAAACAGTATCCTGTCTGCTTGGAACAAAACGGTTCAAGCTTTTAGACCTGCCCATGTGGCTGTCCCCAAGGGTGTCCCAGAGCCTCAGTTGGTGGTTGGTAACCCAGAATCTGCTGAAAGGAAAATCCTTCAGACCAGTTATCTGGAAGGTGGTAACGACAGATGCCAGTCTTTCAGGTTGGGGAGCAGTACTAGAAAAGACAACTGTCCAGGGACAGTGGTCGAGAACCGAAAGGACCTTGCCCATCAACATCCTAGAGCAGTGCTGGCAAACCTTGGCACTCCAGATGGTTTGGAACTACATTTCCCATGATGCTCAACTACACTACAGAGTGCATGAGCATCATGGGAAATGTAGTTTCAAAACATCTGGGGTGCCAGGGTTCGGCATCACTGTCCTAGAGATTTGGGCAGCAGGTCTGGCTCTAAAGGCCTGGACATTCAGGTTACGGGGTTGTCCTGTCAGAATCCAATCCAACAATGCCATGGCTTATATCAATCACCAAGGGGGCACTAAGATTCTCTCACAGCACAGAGGGAGGTGAACCATATCCTAACTTGGGCAGAAAGGAATGTTCCGTGCCTATCAGCAGTTTTCATTCCGGGAGTAGAAAATTGGCAGGCGGACTTCTTGAGCCACCAGCAGTTGCTCCCGGGGGAATGGTCCCTTCAACCCAACATTTTTCAGGCTGTTTGCAAAAGATGGGGGACTCCGGACATCTTCTGGCGTCCAGATTCAACATGAAGTTGGTCAACTTTGTGTCCAGGACAAGGGATCCACTCGCATCCAGAACAGATGCGTTGGTAACCCCATGGGATCAGTTCTCACTGATTTATGCATTCCCCCTATTCAGTTGCTACCTCGACTTCTTTGCAGGATCAAGCTGGAAAGAAAGCTAGTAATTCTGGTAGCCCCAGCATAGCCCAGAAGGTCATGGTATGTAGAAATCGTAAAGATGGCGGTGGAGGATCCATGGTCCCTTCCATTACGGCCAGACCTACTCTCACAGGGGCCGATATTCCATCCTACCTTACGAACTCTAAATTTAATGGCTTGGCTATTGAAACCCACATTTTGAAGAAAGGTGGGCTTTCCAGATCAGTTATATCTTCCTTGATTAATGCAAGGAAGCCAGCTTCCAGAACTATATGTTATAGAGTCTGAAGGGCTTATGTTTCCTGGTGTAAGTCCAAGGGTTGGTACCCTCGGAAGTACAACATAGGCAGAATTCTTGCCTTTCTACAAATAGGGGTAGAGATCTCAGCTTTATCAGTCTTATTTCAAAGACCGCTTGCTTCACATTCTTTGGTCCGGGGTTTTATGCAAGGGGTGATGCGGCTTAATCCGCCAGTCAGACCTCCTTTAAACCCTTGGGACCTGAACTTAGTTTTGTCAGTCTTACAAAAACAGCCATTTGAACCGATTCAACATACTCCCTTAGTCCTTCTGACAAGGAAGTTAGTGTTCTTGGTTGCTATATCCTCAGCAAGGAGGGTTTCGTAATTGGCTGATCTTTCTTGTAAAGAGCCATATTTGATTGTTCACGAGGACAGAGTTGTGTTGCGTCCTCCTCCAGGTTTTCTGCCAAAAGTGATATCGGGTTTTCACCTGAACAAAGATATTGTCCTGCCATCGTTTTTTCCAAAACCATGTTCCAGGGAAGTGAAGTCACTACATTGTCTTGATGTGGTGAGAGCGGTAAAAGTCTATTTAAAGACGACTGCTCAGATCTGGAAGACTGATGTCTTATTTATACTGCCAGAAGGTCCCAAGAAAGGACAGGCAGTGTCGAAATCCACTGTTGCTAAGTGGATTCGGCAAGTTAGAATTCAGGCTTATGATTTAAGGGGTAAGATTCCACCTTTTCAAGTCATAGCACACTCTGCCAGGGCGGTTAGTGCTTCTTGGGCAGTGCGTCACCAGGCCTTCATGGCTCAGATCTGTAAGGCTGCAACTTAGTCTTCAGTACATACATTCACCAAGTTTTATAAGGTGGATGTAAAAAGGCATGAGGATATGGCCTTTGGGCGCAGTGTGCTGCAGGCAGCAGTATAGGTCCTCAAGTCTGGGGGTGCCCTACTGGTTGTGTCTCCCTCCCCTCCAAATAGCATTGCTATGGGACGTCCCATATAGTTAATACTATAGCTCTGTGTCCCGTGATGTACGATAAAGAAAATAGGATTTTTATAACAGCTTACCTGTAAAAACTTTTCTTGGAGTACATCACGGGACTCAGAGGTCCCATCCCTCTTTCTGGGGTTTAGGTGTATTGCTTTTCTACAAAAACTGAGATACTCCTGGTAGGAGGAGGGGTTATATAGGGAGTGAACTTCCTGTATTGGGTATGCTAGTGTCTATCACCTGAAGGTGGCTATAACCCATATAATTAATACTATGGCCCCGTGTCCCGTGATGCACTCCAAGAAAAGGATTTTACAGGTAAGCGGTTATAAAAATCCTATTTTTTGACTGATCCTTTTCTTGGACACAGGTCCCTCATCTGTATTTATGATCTTTCTATTGAATGATTCTAAACCAAGGCTTTCTGGGACTGGGGGGCCTTATATCGGGGGAAATCCTGCAGTCAGTGTCCAATCAGCTGAAGGTGGTAGCATATAACCCATAGTTAAGAATCCTGTGTTTTGTACTGTACTCCAAGAAAAGGATATTACTAATAAGTCAAAATTCCATTCTATTAATTGTACAATACAGGACAGAGGATTTTTCTCTTTTGTACTCCTCATTAAATCCTTTTGTCCTTTGAGGGGCACAGGTCCCACGCCTCTGTGTTCACGATCGTGCTGTCGGTACTGATTTGCAAAAGAAATTAAAAAAAAGCATGCTTGGTAGTAAGAGGAGTTCTCCTTGGCTGGCCTACAGTTTTTACTTGCCAGTGTTCAATTTACATGTAGGTGGCAGTATAACTCGGAGGTTATATATTGGTGTCCTCAACAGACAGTGAGTGCAAAAATTCTCTATTGTTATCATCATATATAACTGGCATTTCATACAAAGTAAACACGTGTTCCTTTTCACTTCTCTATTTTACATTGTAAACTTTTGTGGGCGGAACCTTCCTGCAATGATCCTTATAAGTTTGCCTTCTGATTTCCCCAAGGTTAAGAGTGTAAAGCAGCGGTGAATGTGATGGCATTCCCGCTTACAGTCAGTGACCCCATGGAACAATGCCACCAACCTGCCAATTAGAATCCAGCTATGCTTAGAACAAAACATTCAATTTCACAGCAGATAATTTTTAATGTCCGCATATTTACTGTATATGTAAGGGCATTGTGCATTATGGTTTATACTTAAATGTTTACTGGTTTGTCTTCCAGGCTCGTCACGCTACATATGGTATAAGAAAATGCTTCCTCTTTCTATTACAATGTCAGCTAACCCTTGTCATGGTTCAGGTAAGTGAGACAGCGCTTCAAAATTCATGTTAGAGCTGAGCTCCAGGCAAGATACAAGAATCCAATTGTTAAATGTATTTTTGCTTCAAACTAGTATAAGTGCCTAAACAATAAGAGTATATATAAGCGGGCACCTACCCCACCTCACCAAAAGATGTATTTGTGATAAATGTGATTAATGGGCAGCTGCCCCTTTAAATACCAAATGGCACTTTATATAACAAACTAAAGTAAAAGGAGGCACTAGCCCAATAAATGTGACAAAACCTTTCAATGGTGATGAGCCAGATATACAATATATGCAATGTATTCAAATGTCCATGCAACAAAAACTACAACATACAAGTGCATGTGTACTATAAGTCCATATCGTGTAAATCCAATCACCAGGTTGCTGAGCGAACACAATATAGTGCCCAGAAAACTCCTTCCAGATCACCAAAAGTGCTCCACCACGTGCTAGTAATTTATTTATTCACCAGATCAATCAGCTCAAAGCAATC
The DNA here is from genome assembly GCF_042186555.1 of Aquarana catesbeiana. NCBI lineage: Eukaryota > Metazoa > Chordata > Amphibia > Anura > Ranidae > Aquarana > Aquarana catesbeiana. Next base: position 86,908,860 of record NC_133335.1, on the reverse strand, counting down.
AATAAACGTATTTGTTTAAAGCCATCCATCCACACAGATATGTCTGCTCCTCTCCTGATGGGTCCCGATGTTGTTCATAAACCAGAAATCCCAACAAGTAGGGGTCATATAGTGTGATACCATTTATGTAATAAATAAAACATGTAAAATCATATTCATATGCACTCACATATAGATGCTGTAGGTAGCACCACCATAAACAGTTTCCTCAGTCAGGAATGTAATATCCCGCCGCTTGTGTGCCCCAGAGCTGGCGTTCACTCCACAGATTTGGAAACCAAGTAAGATGAGAGCTTGGTAATGACGTCAACCTCTCATCCTCCATGCATTTCACGCATCCGTGCGTCTTCAGGAAGCAAAACGATTTCTTGTTCTAGTTTACGAGCAACGTCTGGACCCACCAGGAGAGGTACAGACATCTCTGTGTGGATGGATGGCTTTAAACCAGAACGTTTGATTGCTTGTTGATCTGGCGGGTACAATAAATTACTAGTACGTGGTGGAGCATGTTTGGTGATCTGGAAGAAGTTTTTTGGCCACTATATTTTATTCGCTCAGCAACCCAGTGATTGGATACACATGATATGGACTTATAGTACATGTGCTCTTATATGTTGTGGTTTTTGTTGCATGGACATTTGAATACATTGCACATATTGTATATCTGGTTCATCACCATTGAAGAGTTTTGTTATGTTTATTGGGCTGGTGCCTCATTTTACTTTAGTTTGTTTTATAGTATAAGTGCCTGAAAGGGTCTTCATATCAGCCACTAATCTGCACAGCAGCATGGCAAGCACTAGTTACCTGTCAGGCTTACCTCAAGGAAATGGGCATAGAGTGGACTTGAACTGAAAAAAATGAAGATTTGCCATGCTGTAGGTAGCAATTAAATTGTTTATTTAAACTCCAGATGAAAAATAGCAGTGCATTTTCTTGTATGTAAGTGTATCTAGGCACTTCCCTCTAAGATGATTTCTACTTTCCATGCAATGCACCTTACCCCTCAGGCAGCCGTGTTGTCCTGCCAAATTAAACAAAAGTGGCAAATGGATATTGGGGTCCTGGAGGATGATGAGGATGAGTGAGAAGCCTGCAATCTGGTCTACCCCCAAGCTATCTGACAGGCTAACACAGCTATATATTTTGCATTTGTCCATTTTAATTCCTGTACATCTTAGACCAAATCACAGTCTTGTATGTCTCAAGTGCTCCAATGCATGTTGTTCTCATTTACTCTGGGCATACCCCTTGATCCAAGGCTATTGCTAATGGGTGGTCAGGTTTCTTCATGATAAATGAGCCCTCCAATTTCCCTGAACCCAGAGAACTCATTGTTCCTTAAAGTGTACGTAAAGCCAAAAGTTAAAGAGGAACTGCAGTCAGCTCACATAATTTCTAAAAAAAAACCATCTTTGCCATTCTGAAGCTTCCCTCCAACCACTTTGCATATTATTTTATATATACTGTGATTCTGTACTTGCCAAATATGCTGCAGAAATATCCCTCCACTGAGTCTGGCTGCAACCATTTTAACTGTGGGCAGCTGAAGCTGCTGCCTGTTCACTTCCTGTATTTACACAGACCCACAGAGGCACACCTCCAGTTCTGCAGCCCTGCAGCTCTCATTGGCCCTCTTATGACTTATCCCCCTCCCTTCCTGGCAAACTCCCACGAGAGTGAGAGCTGTGCATTAAGCCATTAGCCTAGGCTTTTTACCAGACAAGAGGAAGTGGGCTGTAAAAGGGACTTACTGGCAGAAAAAAAAAAATACTATCCAAAGTTAAAACAACAAGGGCAGAGGATTTAATAGATGGAAAGTTGAAAAAATGACTTAAGTTCCACTTTAAATATTTAGAGTTGTCACGGTAACAGGAGGTGAGGTTAGGGTAAGAGATCATGCACACAACTGTAAGCGGACTATACAGCATCAATCCTCAGTACAATGACATTTTCTCATTTATGTCTATGGGCCGTATGCACCACCTGCGGGGCCTAATATGTTTTTACGGTGGCTCTGGATGCTGTATTGGCCCCCTTATAGCCATGTACATGAGCCTTAAATCTGTTGACAGTTTATGGGTGTTTTTATTTTTGCTTTAGGGAGATGTTTCCTCTTGCTTCCTTTTGTGACTGTGGAACAGGAAGTTGTAAAGGGAAATCTCCCTGAGGTAACACAGAAGGCAAATTTATTTATATATATAATATATATATATATATATATATATATATATATATATATATATATATATATATATATATATATATAATATATACACACAGTAGGGATGCACGGAAAAGGTTTTTTGGTGCCGATACCGAAACTGAAAAATACATTAGGCCGAAAACTGATATGAAAGTGACTGTTTTTAAAAAATATTTTTATACAGGAGATGGTCAGAGACTGCAGACATATTACAGGAGATGGTCAGAGACTAGGGACATGGTACATGAGATGGTCAGTGACTGCAGACATGGTACAGGAGATGGTCAGATACTGCGGACATGCTACAGGAGATGGTCAGAGACTGCAGACATGGTACAGGAGATGGTCAGATACTGCGGACATGCTACAGGAGATGGTCAGAGACTGCAGACATGCTACAGGAAATGGTCAGAGACTGTAGACATGCTACAGGAGATGGTCAGAGACTGCAGACATACTACAGGAGATAGTCAGAGACTGCAGACATATTACAGGAGATGGTCAGAGACTAGGGACATGGTACAGGAGATGGTCAGAGACTGCGGACATGGTACAGGAGATCAATGCAGCCTCACCAGTGCCCGTCATGCACCCTGCCTGTGCCTCACCAGTGCATATAAACATACACATATAAAACACACACACAAGTGCACACATATAAACATACACACATGCACACACATATATAACACACACACATTCATACAAACCTATATAGACAGCCTTTTTAAAAATTGGCAGCTACAGCGCTGTACCTTCAATCTCCGGGTACTGCACTGTAGGGGGAGGCAGAGAGTACAGCACACACTGCTAGACACCTCTCCCTTGCTTTCACTTTCAGAGTAAACAGCGTGACCGAGCTCCTGCACAGCCGATTTACACATCCATATGCAGCCAAAGCTCCGGGAGAGGGAGACGTTGCGCGGAGACCCCACGGTCCACCTGCAGCATGGGCGAGGAGGGAGGGGAGGAGGAGAGAGTAAGTACGGGCGTTCCAGAATGACACCCCCGTGATGGGCAGCACCCCGCCCAACAGGCCCCACCCCATTTTCAGCGCCATTATCGGCGTGAATTCTCTTTCGGCAAATTGCCGAAAAGGCCATTTTCGAACGATATGTTTCGGCGGCCGAAATTTCGGTGCATCCCTAATAGAAAAAAAAATATATATATATTTAATAAAATATATTTGATCGATCTTAACTATGTAAATTTTTGCATACACTTTAGGCCCCTTTCACACAGGCGCCTCCATGAAGCGGAATCCGCTTGCTCAGCGGGGGGTCCTGTCTGTTTCTATCCAATGCCATCCGATATGCCAGATGAATTGGGAATAGGACCACAATCTGTCTTTTTTTTTTTTTTTTTTTTTTTTAAGAGGACAGGATTGGGTCGGTTGGTGGCATGTGTCCGCTGACATCCCCCCGCTCCATAGAAGAGACTGAAGGGTCCGATCAGGTCCGCCTGAAAAACTGAGAAGCGGACCTGATCAGATCGCCCGTGTGAAAGGGCCCTAAAGATAAAACAGGAATGCTGTAAACTATTTTACTCTTTTATGGGAAAATAATTGATTTACATTGTCAGAACATCTTGTATTATGGAAGTTATATGAAGATTTTTTCTTCTTTAGTTCCTGGCCTGTCTGCTCCAGCTACCTCCTTTACTCAGCACGACAGATATTTTATGGTTGTCTTGCTTCTGTTACCCATTACTGAGGTGAGTAAGGACATAACTAAATGAACATACCATCACTATTTTTGTCTGTCCCTCCAAATTCTTCACATATCTCTACCGTCCCTCTCCTTTGCTGGCTAGATTGCATACCACCCCTGGAAATTATACAGCAAATGACAGCATGCTTCAAAATATCCCCTTACTTTCCCATTCCACTAGATAACTGAGAGTGTTTTGTTGAATTGGGAAAGTCAGTAGAAAAAGCCAAATTTTCAGACACCATAATTGTTATACTTTTCTATATTTATGGTATGTGGTATAATTATATACCATGTGCCTTGTTAAAAATAATTGTTACTTATCACTTTTTTTTTTTTTTAATCCGGTAATTTTTATTAAAGATTTTTTCACAGAAGATTTTGTACAAACACTTATCACTTTTTAGATTTAGTACATCTCCTATATTACATAATAAATATATATATATATATATATATATATATATATATATATATATATATATATATATATATATAATTAATATAATATGTGTGTGTGAAAACAATAACATAAGAAAGTTCAGTTGGATTGCTGCATCAGTCCTATGTTATAATAGCGTCTATGTTAGTCCACCAGATTTCAGACCAACATAAATGTGTCCTAAGCATGTAACTTGATGTGATGCCAGTTAGTGAGTTCGACTCTGGAAATAGCAGGTGATCCTAAATGGTTGTCAAAGCGTGCACCAAACACCAAGGTCTTCACCACGTGAGGCACACTCCTCCAATGGGTTACGCTCACCGGAGCTCAGAATGTCTCAGGCCTTAAAGTGAATCCTTATAATACTTTTAAGAAAAGTTATCAGCATTGCAGGTGGGTTTGGGCAGTGTGAATCGCTCCAGTTAGATACAGTCATAAAAAACAAAAAGATTCCAACATAGCGTAATCCTGTTTCACACATTTATTAGAACCCAAAACCCGTCCCTCATACAAAATACGTACAAGCTGTTAAAATCAATGAAGCATGTATAAAAGCGTAATCGCCAGTCTGCTGCTCAGGATAGCGTCTATGTAGATTCCACAGCCACGCTGTGGAATCTACATCTCCAACTGAGGGGGTGATCGTACGGCGTGTCAACCAGGCTTATATTGGTCAGCCTCTCGGTTTGTTTACCCTTCAAATATAAACCTGGTTGTCACGCCGTGAGATCACGCCCTCAGTTGAAGTCGGATATATAGATATATATATATATATATATATATATATATATATATATATATATATATATATATATATATATATACACACACACACACTGCATTGAAAAGGTATTCATACCACGAAATGTTCCACATTTTGTCATGTTACAACCAAAAACGTATGTATTTTATTGGGATCTTATGTGATAGACCAACACAAAGTGGCACATAATTGTGAAGTGGAAGGAAAATGATAAATGGTTTTCAAAATTTTTTACACATACATATGTGAAAAGTATGGCATGCATTTGTATTCAGCTCCCCCGAGTCAATACTTTGTAGAACCACCTTTCACTGCAATTACAGCTGCAAGTCTTTTTGGGGATGTCTCTACCAGCTTTGCGCATCTAGAGAGTGACATTTTTGCCCATTCTTCTAGATCAAGCTCCGTCAGATTGGACGGAGAGTGTCTGTGAACAGCAATTTCCAAGTCTTGCCACAGATTCTCAATTGGATTTAGGTGTAGACTTTGACTGGTCCATTCTAACACATGAATATGCTTTGATCTAAACCATTCTGTTGTAGCTCTGGCTGTATGTTTAGGGTCGTTGTCCTGCTGGTAGGTGAACCTCCACCCAAGTCTCAAGTCTTTTGCAGACTCTAACAGGTTTTCTTCTAAGATTGCCCTGTATTTGGCTCCATCCGTCTTCCCATCAGCTCTGACCAGCTTCCCTGTCCCTGCTAAAGAAAAGCATCCTCACAACATGATGCTGCCACCATCATGTTTCACCATGGTGGGGATGGTGTGTTCAGGGTGATGTGCCGTGTTAGTGTTTTTCTTTTAGGCCAAAAAGTTTCATTTTGGTCTCATCTGACCAGAGCACCGTTTTCCACATGTTTGCCGTGCCCCCCACATGGCTTCTCGCAAACTGCAAACAGCACTTTTTATGGCTTTTTTTCAACAATGGCTTTCTTCCTGCCACTCTTCCATAAAGTCCAGATTTGTGGAGTGCACGACTAATAGTTGTCCTGTGGAAAGATTCTCCCACCAGAGCTGTGGATCTCTGCAGCTCCTCCAGAGTTACCATGGACCTTTTGGCTGCTTCTCTGACTATTGCTCTCCTTGCCTGGCCTGTCAGTTTAGGTGGACGGCCATGTCTTGGTAAGTTTGCAGTTGTGCCATACTCTTTCCATTTTTGGATGATGGATTGAACAGTGCTCCGTGAGATGTTTAAAGCTTGGGATATTTTTTTATAACCTAATCCTGCTGTAAACTTCTCCACAACTTTATCCCTGACCTGTCTGGTGTGTTCCTTGGCCTTCATGATGCTGTTTGTTCACAAAGGTTCTCTAACAAATCTCTGAGGGCTTCACAGACCAGCTGTATTTATACTGAGATTAAATTGCACACAGGTGGACTCTATTTACTAATTAGGTGACTTCTGAAGGCAATTGGTTCCACTAGATTTTAGGTAGGGGTATCAGAGTAAAGGGGGCCGAATACAAATGCACGCCACACTTTTCACACATTTATTTGTTGATAATTTTGAAAAACATTTATCATTTTCCTTCAATTATGTGCCACTTTGTGTTGGTCTATCACATAAAATCCCAATAAAATGTATTTAAGTTTTTGGTTGTAACATGACAAAATGTGGAAAATTTCGAGGGGTAGGAATACTTTTTCAAGGCACTGTATATATCTAAAAGTCAGATATACAGGTTACTCTAACTGGGTATAGCCATAACCTAGCAAATTAAAGGCAACACTAAATGAATATAAACAGCAATATTTGATTAAAGAATAGTCCATAAAAATATATATATAAATATGTGAAGAGGCCTTAGGCCCAAATCCCGGTCTTCATAGTGGTAATAGATGCACTAATTAAGTGAATGATTCCTCCACCGCACCACTGTGATAGCATCAATAAAAATGCGCGCTTACCGCAAGGCAAGCCCAAAGGAGCTTGCGACCTTAACCCGGTCGGGGCCTTTATGCAGAAGGAATGGTTGAAAAGCAATAGTCCACCAAGCCACAAGGGATCGGTCACACCATGGAGGGATGTAAATACAACTCCAAGATACCGGGATATTTCCCATTCAGGAGTTCCCCAAGGAAAGAGAGGGAAACAACATAGCGTAATCCTGGTAACTATTGTTTATTTTAGAAAGTTAAAAAACACTTACAGTGTAGTAGAAACAGACGGTACATGCGGAACGTCAGCTCCTCCCGACGCGTGTTTCGTCACACACTGACGTCGTCTGGGGCACGAAATGCGCGTCGGAAGGAGCTGACGTTCCGCATGTACCGTCTGCTGGACGGGTGATTGCTTGAGCCGGCCGGCTGATTTTTTATGCTGCTTTGTTTCTACTACACTGTAAGTGTTTTTTAACTTTCTAAAATAAACGATAGTTACCAGGATTACACTATGTTGTTTCCCTCTCTTTCCTTGGGGAACTCCTGAATGGGAAATATCCCGGTATCTTGGAGTTGTATTTACATCCCTCCATGGTGTGACTGATCCCTTGTGGCTTGGTGGACTATTGCTTTTCAACCATTCCTTCTGGATAAAGGCCCCGACCGGGTTAAGGTCGCAAGCTCCTTTGGGCTTGCCTTGCGGTAAGCGCGCATTTTTATTGATGCTATCACAGTGGTGCGGTGGAGGAATCATTCACTTAATTAGTGCATCTATTACCACTATGAAGACCGGGATTTGGGCCTAAGGCCTCTTCACATATTTATATATATATATATATTTATGGACTATTCTTTAATCAAATATTGCTGTTTATATTCATTTAGTGTTGCCTTTAATTTGCTAGGTTATGGCTATATACAATTTATATGGTTAAATCACATATCCGAGCACTAATCAATTACTTTTTGGGATACTAGCGCTGCTACTTTTTTATAATATATATTGTTGTGTGTATCTCACATTTAGCGGCTGCTCATTAATTTTCTAATTATTGTTTTGTGATTCTGTATGCTTTTTCACATTATTTTTTTGTGTCACGATTTGCACGGTATCATTTATTTACTACAGCGCGGTATTCTTTTCAATATATTTTACTCTAACTGGGAGTCAGACATGAAGCTATATGAAGGGTGGGATATAAATCTTTTTATATTTAAGAAATACTAAAGGCTGAGAATTCTTTGCATGAATATAATCATTTTTAAATATAATGTGCAATACTGGTAAACTTAAAATTTATTCATAATGCCTTAATTTACCTCCAGTCTATTAGCCTGCAGCTTCTCTGGGTTCACGTTCTGATCTTCCCTATACAGAGCACTCAAAGTAATTGTAAATGTTGGATATTTTTTAAAAAAAACAAACATGTTATACTTACCTGTTCTATGTAATGGTTTTGCACAGAGCAGCCTTGATCCTCCTCTTCTGGGGTCCCCAGTGACACAGACACAGCTTGCTCTACTCTATTGGCCCTCTGATCTGATCCGCCAGGCGGAAGGGGATGGATCCCCTTCTGTTTTTTTTTTTTTTTTTTTTTTTTTTTTTAGTGGATCGGATTGGAGGTAGGTGGGTGTGAACAGGCACATCTGCCGTTCCATAGAGGTGCATGGAGGGTCTGCCTGGAAAACGGACAGGTGGACCTGATCTGACCAATCGTGGGAAAGGGGCCTAAGGCTGCTTTCACACTGATGTGCTGCGGTTTACTTGCACGGCGAGTGCAGTGCACCTGTGGCTTTCCTGGGTTAACTGCACTTTGCCATAGTCTTCTGTTATATCCTGCAGGTGTGGTACACTTTCATAAAGTGCACCAAACCCACAGTTAATAAGTGAAGTCTATGGCTCAGTGCAGGTAACTAGTTTGAAAGCACCCAGTAACCACTGCAGAAGAGATATGCCCATATATACACTGTGATTTTATCATAAAAACTGACCCTAATATTAATCTTTCATTCAGGAATCTCTCTTGCTACAGGTATCACCGGTTTTTGCTGTCCCAGGCAGAGTGCAATTGGTATCACTTTGCTTGTGATAGGAGCCGGTGCTATACAGAAAGCATCGGCTTATGCGGCTCTGCTCCCTCCGCAGCCATTCTTCCTCTAGCACCGGCTCCATTCAGAACACTGAATCTCTGGGATGGCAGGTTGGGAACCCACGATCTGGGCTTGCCGACCCGCCATCCCAGAGCAGAGGTTGTGGGCTGTATCAGAGGGCTCTCAACCCAGGAGGTCGTGGGCCAGCGGTTGGCCACCCCTGCTCAACTTTCCTACAGACAAAATAATATGCACTGATTTGGGATATTTTTACCAAAGAAATGTAGCGGAATACATTTTGGCCTAAATTCATGAAGAAACATTTATTTGCATAATTTTATAACAGAAAGAAAGAAAAACGTGTTTGTTTTCACTTTTTTTTTTTTTTTTTATTTGTTTAGCAACAAATAAAAAACCCAGTGATTAAATACCACCAAAAGAAAGCTCTGTCTGTCTCAGCAAAATTATAAAAATGTAATTTGGGTACAGTGTAGCATGATTGTGCAATTGTCATTCAGAGTGCGACAGTGCTGAAAGCTAAAAATTGGCCTGTGCAGGAAGCTGGTGAAAGTTCCCAGTATTGAAGTGGTTAAACAACCTTTTTTTATGGTACTCAACCATCAGAAAGGCTCTAAAAGCCTAAAAGAAAGCTTGTTGACTTCCACTATTCTTCATTGGCGGTTTGTAGAGCTGCATTTTTTTCTGCACTGCAATTTGAGATTACTGAATTCTTTTATTCTCTAGGAACAATTGGGTTTTGGTTTCCTGAATTAACCACTTGACCTCTAGAAGATTTACCCCCCCCCCCCCCCCCCCTTCATGACCAGGCCATTGTTTGCGATACGGCACTGCGTTACTTTAACTGACAATTGCGCGGTCATGCAATGCTGTACCCAAAAAAAATTTAATTTTTTTTCCCACAAATACAACTTTTTTTTGGTGGTATTTGATCACCACTGCATTTTAATTTTTTTGTGCTATAAACAAAAAAATATCAACAATCTGCTATAAAACATATCCAATATTTTTTTTTTCAAAAAAAATCTAATTTCTTCATAAATTTAAACCAATATGTATTCTGCTACATGTTTTTGGTTTGAAAAAATTCTAATAAGCGTATATTGGTTTACGCGAATGTTATAGCGTCTACAAACTATGGTATATATTTATGGTATTTTTTTTTTTTTTTTTTATACTAGTTATGGAGGCGATCAGCGACTTATAGCGGGACTGTGATATTGCGGCGAACAATCGGACACCAACTGATGCTTTGCGGAAACCAGTGACACTAATACAGTGATTAGTGCTAAAAATATACACGGTCACTGTACTGACACTGGCTGGGAAGGGGTTAAATATATAGGGTGATCAAAGGGTTAACTATGTGTCTAGCCAGTGTTTTTGTGACGTGTGTGCTGCTTTTACTTAGGGAAGAGATTAATTTTATACCCTGCTTTGCAGGGACACAAAATCCATCCATTCCCCCCCTGTCTGAATGGAGATCTGCCTTGTTTACATAGGCAGATCCCTGTTCTGTGTGTTGTACCGACATTCGGTTGGTGCCAGCAGACATCCAGTGCCCAGCAACCGCAGATCACAGCAGAAGCAGGTGGAAGTGCAGAATTATATATATATATATATATATATATATATATATATATATATATATATATAATCCTGCACAGGAGGGCCACCCTGTAGCAGTAAATCTGCCACAGGGCGATCCGGAACTAGTTAAACTTGTAAAAGCTGCCATGAACCCACTTATGATCTCAACCAAGGAAAAGCGCTAATACTTCAAATAAAAATGGTGCAGCGCTGCTAAATAAGAAATAGATGAACTTACAAATTTTTATTTTTTTTTTGTAATCCTAGCAGCACTGTTCTTTTAGCAACACAAAAATCACACCGATCAGTGATCTTTTCTTTATTGAATGTATAGCTCATTTGCAATTAAACTGTACTCTAATTTTTCTTTATGTAAGACTGGGCGACAGGCTGGACATTCGATCCAGTGGTCACCCCAGTCTGGCCAGCGCGCGCGTGCAGACCGTAGCTACGCGCTAGGTCGTCCGCCACATAGCCCCACTGGACGGGGGCTGACCCTGCAAGTTAAACGTTTCACAAGGTTGCATATGACCGGGTCTCAGCTTGAGTCGCAGCGGCCCTCATGGCCGACAGCCCCCCACTTCGGTGGCGAGGAAGTTCTGTCTGGAGCCGTACCCGCTTGGTCCTGATATGGTGAGTAAATGACCCCCTCTGTCCCTGCACCCTCTTTTCCTGGCCCTGGAGGTCCTTTGGTATCCCCCCTTTCCCCCTCCTCCCTCCATATAGGGTAGTGTGCCTTTGGTGGGTCCACGGGGACGCGGTTGAGTACTGGTGGGCTGGGGGTGCGCGCCGCCTAGGTGCTGTGATTACGGGGGGGGGGGGCACTGGGTCCGGTGCCTGGATCCTCTCTCGTGCTCATCCTGGGAGGCTACAGGGTCTCCTGCATCTGTGGTAGTCACATGGTGCACGGGCGGCGGCCAATTTGCTGTAGCCGGCGTCCTTTTCCCTAGTGCCTGATGACTTCTTATGGCCGGCGGCAATGTTTGTGTAGCTCGGCAGCCATGATATGGTGGATTTTGGCTCAGGCAACAGCAGCCATTACTGTGTAGCCCAGGATGGCGTTTTTGGCAGGCAGAAGCTCCTCCTTTTACCCGGCGCTGACTCCTGTGTTTTCTTCTCCCTTGGACGCCACGTGTGTGCAGGTCTACATCTGAGGCAGCAAGCGCTATGCTGGTGGGGTGGTGAGTCTGGGGGATCCCTCCTTTCTCTGCTGCAGGCTGTGGGGTGTCCTGGTGGTCCGGTACACCCTGTGGGGGTGTCCCATTGTAGTGGTCACTCTTAGTGTGGGTCTCTCTTTTTTTCTCTCCTTTTGGAGTCTCAGGAGCATGTTTCCCCACCTGGCCCCCTGTCAGAGGCCGCACTGACGGCGGCCCTGGAGTCCTTTGTGTCCCGGGTGAAGGTGGCTCTTGGACGGCACACTAGCAAGAAGTGTCCCCTGCCTTCCCCTGCTTCATCTGTCTCGTCAGATCCCGAATCTGATCTGGCTGCCGTGGGCTGGGCCCACCCTGCGGGGTCTGTGGCCGCGGTCCTAGATCTTTAAAACAGTGAGGATGATTCCTCTGCCCCAGTGGCTGCGCACGAGAAAACGCTGGTGGACGCACTGATTGCTTCTGTACAGGAAACTTTAAAAATGGAGGATGCAGCTGCGGTGGGGGTGCCGGTTCCCTTTGGCACTCATAAGCCGCCTCGTGCAACAAAAGTGTTCCCTTATCCCTCCTTTTTCGTCAAGTTTGTCTATAAAGAATGGGAGCGTCCAAAACGCCCCTTTGTGATCCCAAAGTGTTTCGCTGTGTGTTATCCCTTTGAGGAGAGTCTGTTCAAAAAATGCACAACTACACCTGTGGTGGATCCCCCAGTTTCTCGGTTGAACAAAACCACTATGATTCCTGGTTGAGGACTCTCCGGCCTTTAAAGACCCGGCTAACAAGAAGGCAGAGTCTCTGAGCTGCACTATGTTCTCTATTGCTGGTTTGGCGCTTCCGCCGGTTTTGGCTATTGCCCCGTGTTGCAAACGCTGACAGAATGGGCGAAGCTGTTGCGCCATGATCTGGAAGATGACCAGTTTCCTCCTGCTTTCACGGAATTAGCGGACCAACTGGTCCAGGGACTGCAGTTTGTCTGCGATGTCTCTTTGGACGCAGCTTCCTTGCTTTCTAAGCTATCTGTTTCAGCGGTAGTGCTTTGACTGATATTGTGGCTGAAGTATTGGACTGCGGACCAGGCCTCTGTAAAGGCCCTAGCTGATCTGCCTTTTCAAGGCGATCATTTGTTTGGGGCCACTCTGGACGATATCATTAAGAGTGTCACAGGGGGAAGAGTGCTTTTCTTCCACAGTCAAAGAAGGGGAAGGAGCCAAGTCGCAAGCGTGGCCCTTCCTTCTCGGCACACAAATTTCTTTCCATCCCTCAGGGTCCACTGACAAAGGCTCGAAGTCTTTAAAGCCCCCCTCGAGAGGTCCCAGTCGGCCCTGGACGGACAAACTGAGAGCGGGCTCCTTGCGGAAGAAGAGGCTCCCTCACCCACAGTCTGGGTGGGGGGACGTCTTCACTGCTTTACGGGCCCGGGGACCTCTCTGATAAACGACAAGTGATTCAACAAAGTGATTCTGTCTGGTTACAAGTTCGAGTTCCAGACTTGTCCCCCAAGCAGTTTTTTTCCGTCCAATCTGCATCTGTCTCTGGACCGCTTGTTAGCTCTTCAGGGAGCAGTGCAAGGCCTGTTGCTCCAAGGGTGATTGCCCCGGTTCCGGTGTCAGAACGTTTCCAGGGCTTTTATTCAAACTTATTTACGATCCCCAAAAAAGAGGGTACGGTACATCCGATTCTGGACCTCCAGGCCCTGAATCGCGTGTTTGCTGGAGATCCAGAGCTCTGTGTCTGGAGATCTCCTCTCTGATCTGCTGGGTGCTGCACTGACAACCGATGAATGAGTTGGGAGTCACTATGTAAAGGAAGGACACCCCTATCCTCCTCTTAGCTCAGCAGCACCCTGAAGGTTGTCACTCAGCTCAGAACCTCTCACTGTGGACTATCACAGCCCAGACACCCTGCTGGACTAAACTTCACCTCTGAGCTCCTCGCCTGCCTTGCATCTTCTTCCGTTGGATTGTATAAGCAGAATCTGGGAACACCAAAATCCAGAGGAAGCATACAGACCTCAAGAATGTACCTGTAACCCCCCCCCCCCCCCCCCACTTCTCATCCGAGGGGATAACTTGAGAGAACTTGGATATTCACATTGGACCAGCAAAGCTAGCCACAGTTCAGTTGTGTTGACTTTGCGCAGACAAGATCTTGGTCCAGACACAGGAGCTCCTGGGAGGTCTGCAGGACAGAAGCTAGCGGTCCTGATTGATGTGATTTCACCCAACCTGAGGTCCGATTGCTGAGAGATTACCAGCTTTGTGAAGGCCATTACGAGATCGGGTTACATATGGAAGAGGTTTGCCGAGAGTCCTAGAACAACATCTGGATTCCATAACGTTCCACTGGGAAACCCCACTTCACTACCTGGTGGCAATACAAGCATTATTGACTCAGGTGACATACGTCCCTCTGAATCCAACGGTTCCGGTAAGCCTGCATTGCTTCCATACGGACAACCTTCTGCTGCGAGCAGAGTCCCCATCGGCCCTGAGGGGCGACGTGGAGATCACTGTTCAGACTTTGGCAGATTTTGGGTGGCTGATAAATTACCAAAAGTCTGCGTTGATTCCAGTTCAGAAATTAGTTTCTGCTCGGGCCAGAGTGGTTCTTCCGCAGGACAAACTCCAGAAATTACAGGTGGCAGCCCGCTTGCTGCTGTCCAGCAGGTGGGTCTCCTTGCGGACTTGCATGCGGGTACTGGGCCTGATAGTGGCTACGTTTTGAGGCGGTCCCATTCACTCCGTTCCATTCGAGACCCCTGCAAAGGGAGATCTTGTTAAAATGGGACAAATGTTCCGAGTCTCTAGGCAGTCAGATTCGGCTGAGTCAAGGAATCAAAGGGTCCCAGATCTGGTGGCTTCGTTCCCCGGCTCTTTGGTAGGGAAAATCCTTTCTCCCGCTGTAGTGGACGGTGGTCACCACCGATGCCAGTCTGTCCGGGTGGGGAGGAGTCCTGGGCCTGAGCTCGGCTCAGGGTCACTGGACGCTGGGGGATTCCAGGCTGCCTATCAACATCTTGGAACTCCGGGCGATCAGACTCTGTCTGGATCATTGGACGGATCGACTTCAGGGGCTCCCGATACGGATCCACACATACAGTGCCACGGCCGTGGCCTATGTCAACCAAGGAGAGGAATAAGGAGTGTGTTAGTCGGCCTGGAAGTAGCCGGTATTCTACGGTGGGCAAAGTGTTTCGTCCCGGCCATCTCCGCCATTCACATTTTCGGGGGTGGACAACTGGCAGGCAGATTACCTTAGTTGTCAAGTATTGGACCAAGGGGAGTGGTCCCTCCATCAGCAGGTATTTCAACAGATCTGTCTACGCTGGAGGTCTCCAGATGTGGATCTGATGGAATCCCGAATCAACAAGAAGGTGCAGAGGTTTGTGGCCAGGTGTCGGGACCCTCTGGCAGATGCCTCAGACGCTCTGGTAGCTCCGTGGGGCCAGTAACGTCTGATCTGCGTCTTTCCTCCTCTCAAGCTTCTGCCTTGGCTGTTGTGCTGGATCGAGGCTGAGGGAATTCCAGTCATGGACTGGCCTCATCGGCCCTGGTGCGTCTGGTCGCAGACGCCCCCTGGCGGCTGCCTCTCAGGAAGGATCTGCTATCCCAAGGGCCGATCTTCCACCCTGTTTTACCGTTGCTGGCTTTAACGGCCTGGCTATTGAAAGCCAGTTGTTGAAGGATAGGGGCTTATCTGCGTTGGTGATTCCGACGCTGCTCAAAGCTAGAAAGTCTACTTCCAGGAAGATATATTATCAGACGTTGAAGGCGTACATTTCATGGTGTGAGTCAGTGGGGTTTTGCCCACGTTCCTTTTCGGTGGCTCGCATTTTTACTTTTCTTCAGAGGGGTGTTGAAAAGAATTTGGCCTATAGTACTGTCAAGGGCCAGGTGTCATTCTTGGCGGTTTTCTTTCAATGCTTCCTGGCTTCGGATTCCCTGGTGCGTACCTTCATTCAGGGAGTGCGACATGTGGTTCCACCGGTGCGATCTCCCTTGCCACTTTCATGTTCTACAGAAGCCTCAGCTTGAAAATATTTGAGAAATTCCCCTGCTCACGCTATCACAGAAGGTGGCCTTCTTGGTGGCTATTACTTCTGCTCGCAGGGTGTCAGAGTTGGCGGCGCTATCCTGTCGCATGCCCTACTTGGTGATTCATAAGGACAAGGTGGTGCTTCTTCCTTGTCCTTCTTTCCTTCCAAAGGTTGTCTCTGACTTCCATTTAAATGAAGACATCGTGTTGCCTTCTCTATGTCCCAGGTCGCAACATCCGGGGGAATTTGCCTTGCACACCTTAGACTTGGTACGGGCTGTCAGGGTGTATTTGGCGGCCACTGAGTCTGTTCGAAAGTCAGACTCCTTGTTCGTGATCACGGACAGACCAATATTTGCTTCCTCGGCGAACCATTTCTAAATGGATCAGGCAGATGGGGACTCAGGCCTATTCTATCAAGGGTCGGGTTCCTCCCTTCCCGGTGAAGGCGCAATCGACTGGGCCCTCCTGGGCCTTCTGTCATCAGGCGTCCTAACGCAAGTTTGCAAGGCAGCCACCTGGTCATCGGTGCATACTTTCACAAAATTTTGCAAGGTAGATATGCTGGCATCTGCGGATGCTTCTTTTGGCCGCAAGGTTCTGCAGGCTGCGATCTAGAGGGTTTTTCCCTCGTGAAGGGTTTTTTTTGCTGTTCAGTTTGAGCTCCAGTTGTTCTCGCTGAGCTCCAGGTTGTCTGGTTGGCCTGTTTTTTTTGTTGGCTGTCCCACCCCTCATGTTTGGCATTGCTTTGGGACATCCCTGAGGTTCTGAATAAAGAAGGCTGTGTCTGTCAATAAACGAATGAGAAAATAGGATTTTTGACTTACCGTAAAATCAATTTCTCTGGGTTCCTTGACAGACACAGCACCCATCCCTCTATGGAGTTAATACTTCTAGTACTGCTTGTTACATAAATGAAGGCCTATAGCAAAGAGGGGGGTGTATATCACTTAGGACTGCCCGTGGGCGTAGCCAAGTCTTTTTTCTGCCTAGTGTCCTACTTCTGTAGGGGGCGATATAACTCTATGGTTCTGAATAAAGAAGGGTGTGTCTGTCAATGAACTCAGAGAAACGGATTTTACGGTAAGTCAAAAATCCTATTTTTCTAACTTTTTGTACTGTAGGCCACATTCGGTGTTTTATGTTACAAAAAAACGTAACCACCTCAATACAGGGCACTTAAACCCTGCATACAACAAATTACACCCCAAAATACATTCTGCTACTCTTACCGAGTATGGGGATACCACATGTGTGGGACTTTTACACAGCCTGGCCACATACAAAGGCCCAACATTGAAGTCGCACCATCAGGCGATCTACGAGCATAAATTGCACATCTCATTTCTCAACCACCTATTACACTTTTGAAGGCCCTGAAGCACAGGACAAAGGAATTGCCCACAAAATGACCCCATTTTGGAAAGCAAACACCCCAACATATAATCTATGAGGCATAGTGAGTCTTTTGAACGGTTATTTTTTTTCCAGATGTTTTTGGAAAATGTGGAAAAAAAATAAAAACGCATTTTTTTTTTACACAAAGTTGTCCATTTATAAGATATTTCCAACACATAGCAAATACATAGCAAAAATGACACCCCAAAATACATTCTGCTACTCCTCCTGAGTATGGCGATACCACATGTGTGGGACTTTTACACAGCCTGGCCACATACAAAGGCCCAAAATTGAAGTAGCACCATCAGGCGATCTACGAGCATAAATTGCACATCTCATTTCTCAACCACCTATTACACTTTTGAAGGCCCTGGAGCACCAGGACAATGGAATTGCCCACAAAATGACCCCATTTTGGAAAGCAAACACCCCAACGTATAATCTATGAGGCATAATGAGTCTTTTGAACGGTTATTTTTTTTTCCAGAAGTTTTTGGAAAATGTGGGAAAAAAAAAATAACGCATTTTTTTTTACACAAAGTTGTCCATTTATAAGATATTTCCAACACATAGCAAAAATGACACCCCAAAATACATTCTGCTACTCCCCCTGAGTATGGGGATACCACATGTGTGAGACTTTTACACAGCTTGGCCACATACAGAGGCCCAACATCCAAGTAGCACCATCAGGCGTTCTAGGAGCATACATTACATAGATAATTTCCTGGCAACCTATCATTTTTGAAGGCCCTTCATATTTCTAACACATAGCATGTACATACCAAGAATTACAATCCAAAATAAATTCTATTGCGGAAAGGATAAAAAAAAAAGTATTACCTGTGCTTTTAGTAGTGTCCACAGAAGAGAGCACTGGTCCAGGCAGCAGTCAGGGATGTGCTTAGCGACAGCAATAATAACTATCCAGGCAGCAGGCAGGAATATTGTCTATAATCGGCACAGCACAGTCCGTAGGAATTGTCCAGGCAGAGACAGCCAGCACAGCCATAATATTGGTCCTGGTACACCGTTACCTGCAGACACTCATTATTGTACCGCTCTCCAGCCCTTCATAAACATACTGCCTCTTGCTACAGCGAATTATTTGCATAGTCCAGGTAGCAGGCAGAGGTGTGGTCCGTTCATGCGGCAGGCAAAGGCATGATGGCAGTAAGTCAGCAGAAGGCTGAGGGCCGCAATCGGGTGAGACCTGTGCGCAGGGGCACAGGGGTAGAGGCTTCGACCCACCCAAATCTCTATGAAGCCTCCGGACTCCAGACCCTAATCCGGAAATTACAAAACCAGGAGAAAACAAAAAAAATTGTTATCTTCATCCGGAAAAACTATTCTGGAGCCCCTCACATATGTGAGACCCCTGTGTACTATAGTAGCAGGGCAACAGATCAGTCCAAGCGGTAGGCAAAAGCATAGTCCATAAAACAGGCCAGGGTCAGTTAACATGCAAGCAGTTTAAGCGGTAGGCAGAAGCGTAGTCACAAAACAGGCCAGGGTCAGTTCACGAGCAAGCAGTCGAAACGGTGGGCAGAGGCATAGTCAAAACAGGCCAGGGACAGTTCATGTGGAAGCAGTCCAAACGGTAGGCAGAGGTGTCACGGAACGTCCCACACTCCGCTTGAGTGCTTCCGTCATATACCACTTCCTCCCAGTCTGTATACAGATATCAGATATTCCAACCTCTCTGAGCACAACACAAGGCGACACTTGCTTGTTGCTACCAAGAACTGACTTTATTCAGAACCAGAATAGTCTTATATACACAGGAGAAGATTACTCTAACAATACAAACGTAACCTAATTAACATGAGCTAATTATCTAATCCTTTATACAGCCTAGGTGACTGAGACATGACCTTTCGCCCAGACTTGTGGTCACCGAGCTTCACACAGTTATATCAACACAATGGCAGTTGTCCCGTCTCCTACATTGTATAGAGGACAATGTCATTAGCTCATTCAATTAACATAAACACAGGTTGATGACACCAGCATCTCCTCACAGGATGTGTCCCAACAGAATGAATCCATTGAAAATCCAGGGCCCATAATCAAAAGGCAACAGGCTTGCATACAGTCCTCTCCAACAGCCTCTGTCCCGGCTAGGTCTGTGACAAGAGGCATAGTCAAAAAGCAGGCCAGGGTCAGTTCACATTGAAGGCAGTGGCATGGTTATTTGGGAAAATGATCAGCGAAAATGGGGAAAATATGGGCTAATAACTTAGGGATGTATGATACAGTTCGAAGCATTCACCAATGCAAAGGCCAGGTTGGGAGGGACACTGGGGACAATGGAAGCTGGTATCTTTTCGAAAACCTCTTCTGCTGCACACACTACATCTTTTTTGCCGTCTTCGGCCTGCTTCCGATGGTGGAATGTTGTACGGGAAGTGGCGTTCATGAAGTCGGCTAACAGCATCAGAACGAAGTACTTCTGGGAGGGGTCTTTGTTGATAAATGAGGGACGTGACTACTACTTCTATGAATTTTAGGAAGGGGACGGGGCTTTCTGTGGATTTTGTGCAGATTATGTAGGAATTGAAATGGCCAAATGGATTAGATATATTGCTACCTTCTTGTACCAGAATCGGGACCTCCTTATTGACAAATAGGGCTGAATCATTTGGTCATTGAAATCCCCCCCCCCCCCCCCCATGTAGAGATTATAGTCTTGGACACATGTCGGTTTTTCAATGGGACCTCGTCTTCGCTGAACTACAACTGTAGTGTCATCATGAATGGTGGACATCATGTGCACGTTCCTGTTATCCTTCCACCTCAAGGCCAGCACTTCATTACATCTCAGTGTTTCTCTTTCCCCCCTTTTCAGCCTTTTGTTCACTATGGATTGTGGGAAGCCCTTCCTATTTTTTCTTGAAGTTCCGCAGGCCAGGGATTTTTCAATATATAGGGGTCTGAAAAGGGGCAGGCAGGTATACAAGTTGTCCAGGTATATATGATAGCCTTTTTTCAGAAGTGGGTAAGCCAGGTCCCATACGATTTTTCCAGTTGTGCCCATGTAGGCCGGGCACTCAGGGGGCTGGAGCTGGGAATCTCTTCCCTCATATATGCGGAATGCATATAGATATCCTGTGGCTCTCTCACACAGCTTGTAAAATTTGACTCCATATTTGGCCTTTTTGCTAGGAATATATTGTTTTATTCCTAGCCGGTCTGAAAATGGTACCAGGGACTCATCCACACATATATTCTTCTCGGGGACATAAAGTTCTGCAAATCGTTGGGAAAATAAATTTATTAGTGGGCGAATCTTGTATAGCTTATCGGAATTTGGATGATTGCGGGGAGGGCACTGGGTGTTGTCGTTAAAATGAAAGAATCTCATAATCATCTCATATCGGGACCTGGACATAGCGGCAGAATACATGGGCATATGGTGGATGGGGTGGGTGGACCAATAGGTATGTCCTCCATTTTTTTTTTGTAAACCCCATATTTAGGGTGAGGCCCAAAAACAATTTGAACTCCTCCAAATTCAAATCTCTCCACTCAAACGGATGGGCATAAGATGATTGGGGGTTGCTGGCAATATACTGCTGGGCATACAAATTTGTCTGGTCCACAATGAACTGCAGAATGAAAACAGGTGAAAAAAATTGATCTCTGTAAAATTTTGGGTGTTGGCCTGCACACCTGGCTGTGCTGTGAAAGGGGGAATATTTGGTGATCCCGAGTTGGAAGGCAGCCATGTTGGGTTGGCAAGACCATCTGGCATATAGGTAGCGGCCCTGGCTCTTGGGGGACGTGACACTCCAGTAGTTGGGGGAGTTGAATTTCCTGTGCTGGAACTCAGGTGTGATGTGGCAGCACTGGTACTGGGCATTTGTGCGCGGGGCCTATCTCTGGTGGCAGCACTGGTACTGGGCCTTTGTTCCTGGGGCCTATTGCTGGCGGCAGCACTGGTACTGGGCCTTTCTTCCTGGGGCCTATTTCTGGCGGCAGAGCTGGTACTGGGCCTGGGAATATAATCCTGGTTGCTGGCGGCTTCCTGGTTTCCAGAGTGTCGTGCCCTTTTAGGAGGGACCCATTCTTCATCCGAATCATTGCTACTCTCGATCGGTTCAAATGGCGAATTTTATTTGGAATCAGAATTAGACTCTGATGAGAACTCCCCGGTGCTCTCATCAGTCATAGAGAGGATCTGGAACACCTCCTCGCTAGTATAAACTCTTTTGGACATGGCTGTGTGGCGGGTAGCTGTGCGACGGGTGACAGATGGGTGGCAGGTGACGGTCACTGATGGGCTGTGCGATGGGTGGAAGGTGACGTTCACTGAGAGGTGATGGTGTGATGGGCAATGGTCACAGATAGTTGACAGGCGACGGTCACTGATGGGTGACAGGTGCACCGCTGATGGTCACTGATGGGCGACAGGGCACAGTCACTGATGGGTGACGGGTGAGAGGGAACGGTCACTGATGGGTGACAGGCCACGGATGGTGACAGGTGATAGTCACAGATTGTTGACAGGCGACGGTCACTGATGGGTGACGGTCACTGATGGGTGACGGGTGCACCGCTGATGGTCACTGATGGGTGACAGGGCACGGTCACTGGTGGGTGACAGGGCAGGTCACTGATGGGTGACGGTGGCACCGCTGATGGTCACTGATGGGTGACAGGGCAGGTCACTGGTGGGTGACGTGTGACAGGGCAGGTCACTGGTGGGTGACGTGTGACAGGGCAGGTCACTGGTGGGTGACGTGTGACAGGGCAGGTCACTGGTGGGTGACGTGTGACAGGGCAGGTCACTGGTGGGTGACAGGGCAGGTCACTGATGGGTGACAGGGCAGGTCACTGATGGGTGACGGTTGCACCGCTGATGGTCACTGATGGCAGTCTCTTTGTGACAGGTGCACTTTTTATGGGGTGACTGTTGGGTGACAGATGACAATTGGGGGGGGGGGGGGCGCGATGGGACAGAAGTGGTGTTGGTGCAGACACTACAATACAAAGATCTGTAACTCACTGCTCCTGGCTCTTCTCTCCTCACACTGGAAACGGTGTGTGAGGAGAGAAGGGCTAGTAACCGCTAGTGACAGCTCTTTGTTTACAGTTAGTGATCGCCTGTGAATGGATCACAGCCGATCACATGGTACACAGCCCTGGCCAATGGCTGTAAACTATGGTCGGTGACGAGCAGTGTTCCCGGGGAACACGCCGCCACCGACGTGCACGCGCAGCGCGCTCACGATCGCGCGCATGCGCCGTGCAATGCGGGGATGTACCATTAGTGATCGGCCGTGACTTCATCACGGCCGATCACGTGGTAAACAGCCATGCCCAGTGCCTGTTCACCCCTGTCGGTGACGAGCGGTGTCTCGGTGACACGCCGCCACCGACAGTACAGGGCTGCGGGCTCACGATCGTGCGCATGCCCTGTTTAAACGGGCTCACGTCATATGATGTCCGCCCAGAACAATAGGCTTACCGTCCCGCCGTCATATGACGGTGGGCAGTAGGCTAGCGGTTAAAGAACTTTGGTCAGGTCAAACCGCATGACAAGTCGCACCCTATTGTCAGCAATGGCACCATTCAAATCAGTGCGACGCCGACTTTGCTGTGTCGCATCAGTTTCAAAAAGTAGTTTCTGCACTACTTTTGGTGATTTCGGGTGCGACTTGCATAGACATCTGTGCATGAAGTTGCATAGACATCTGTGCATGAAGCCGCACAGATGTCTTGAAAGTCACACTGACATGCAGCTCTAAAATTGTGTGACTTCAGATGAAGTCGCATGATTTCAAAGCTGAATTCAATGTGCATGAGGGCTAAAAACTCCTCAATATTCTATTTAAAACAAAAACAAAAAAAAGTTTTGCCCTTAATCGGCTGGGCTACACACCCCCTAAAAAACCTAACCACAGTACAAAGGGTGTGTGTAGCATGCCCTGTCCTTCATTGACACCC
Organism: Aquarana catesbeiana; assembly: GCF_042186555.1. Classification (NCBI taxonomy): domain Eukaryota; kingdom Metazoa; phylum Chordata; class Amphibia; order Anura; family Ranidae; genus Aquarana; species Aquarana catesbeiana. The sequence goes on along the minus strand of NC_133335.1, from coordinate 86,885,633 downwards.
CATTTGCCAGCAATTGATACCCATCCAAATGATAGCCTGGAGTTGATGTATAAATACATATTACAGGAGATGTAAAACAAATTATTATGCACATTGTTCAGACAAGATTTAGAGGTACAAATGGGTCTATTTATAAAGCAGTGAATGCCAGAGAATGTTTGCTGAATGTCAGTACAAAGGATTCACTTTTGTACGTTGTTCCATTCATCTGCAGACCAAAGGAATGATCTTTGATCTGTATATATTGTCAAAGTAACGTGACCAGTAAAGAAAAAATATTTTTTAATAAAATTTGTTCCCATTTACCCCTTATTAACCTTTTCGTTCACCTTAATCTGCCCTAAGAAACGACTTCACCTTCTCCCCTTATATATTATAAGGTATTATTTTCCTGCAGTTTTTTTTTTTCTATTTTTTTAACCGTAAATGTTTAAACCTTTTTTCATTTTGAATTCTTTTGCTCATTAGTTTTTTTTTTGTTTTTTTTTTTCTTTGTATCACATTTAAAAAAAGTGTGAAATTGAAAAAAAAAATACCTTTTTCAGTTGTAAAAAAAACTTTGCAATGCTTTGTACCAGAATCCTATAATATCATGTCATTTTAAAAAGGACAGATTCCAAAATGAAAATAAAAATTATTTTTTTACAATATATTTTTTTTTATCACTGATCTATATAATATTTATTAAAATATTGTTACTTTTTTAGCTATGGGTTGCACAAGAAATATATTATTACTTTCAGACCATATAGCTAAAATGTCCTCATTACATTGCTGCCTTTTAAGTGGAGGGCCACCCTGAAAAAAAAAATACACCAAAAATCCTAAAAAAAGTTAAAAAAAAAAAAAAAACATTTGAAAAAAAAAAAATTTTAAACTTGCCTAAACCCTTGTTGCTAGGCAGTCTTCCTAATCTGCCTCTTCCTTTTCCACCACGGGGCCATTCACAGCGCGCCGCGCCACTCGCGCGTGCGCAGTAGGAAACTGGCAGTGAAGCCACAAGGCTCCACTGCCTGTTTCCCTTACCTAGCATGGCGGTGCCTGGACCCGAGAGCCGAGGGACGGGTGGGCCTTGGGCGGCCGACTTCGCGGGCACCCAGGACAGGTAAGTACTTATTTAAAGTCAGCAGCTACAGTGTTTGTAGCTGCTGACTTTTAATTTTTATTTTTTTTTAGGCCGGAATCTTGCTTTAACTGCTTCCCAACTGACCCACATACATTTACTGCAGCAGGGCGGCTCTTCAGCACAAAATCACATACCTGTACATGAATTTGTTTGCCTGGTCTGGGGGGCACGCAATGCCAACGACCCGCTCCCGCTGTGATTGGACACACTGGGAGCCAATCAACGGGTCTGGTGGACCCAATGTCCACTGGGACCCGCCAATCATTCCCGAAGCAGACAGAACAACGGTCTGCCTATGTAAACAAGGCAGATCGCTGTTCTGTCAGAGGGAAAGATGGAGATCTTGTGTTTCTGCTAAGCAGGAATACAGATCTCTGTCTTCCCCCAGTCAAAGCACCTCCTCCACAGTTAGCAAGCACTCCCAGGGAACACATTTAACCGTTTGATCGCCCCCGATGTTAACCTCTTCCCTGCCAGTGTCATTAGTAGTGACAGTGCATTTTTTTTTTTTTTTTTTTTTTTTTTTTAGCACTAATCACTGCATTGGTGTCACAGGTCCCCAAAAAGCATCACTTAGTGTCAGATTTGTCTGCCACAATGTCGCAGTCTTGCTAAAAATTGCTTATCACCATCATTACTAGTAAAAACAATAAAAGAAAAACATAAATATAGCCCATAGCTTGTAGACGCTATAACTTTTGCACTTGCTGGGATTTTTTTTACCAAAAATATGTAGCAAAATACATATTGGCCTAAATTGATGAAGAAATTTATATTTTTTACATTTTTTTTTTATTGGATGTGTTTTATAGCATAAAGTAAAATCAACCAGATTTTTTAGATAAAAAAAAAGACACAAATTACACTGCAACAGCACTATGCTACTGATCATTCTTAAAACCACTTCAATACAGGGCACTTTCCCCCCTTCCTGTCCAAGCCAGTTTTCAGCTTTCAGCTCTGTCGTATTTTAAATGACAATTATGCGGTCGTGCTACACTGTACCCAAACCAAATTTTTATCATTTTGTTCCCACACATAGAGCTATCTTTTGGTCGTATTTGATCACCTCTGGGGTTTCTATTTTTTGCTAAACAAATGAAAAAAAAAAAAAAAAAAATTTTGAAAAAAATGTTTTTCTTCGATTCTGTTATAAAATATTGTAAATAAGTACGTTTTCTCCTTCATTGGCGGGCACTATTGAGGCTGCACTGACGGGCACTGATAGGCGACACTGATATGCAGCACTAATGGGCACTCATAGGTGGCACTGATGGGCCCTGATAGGCGACATTGATGGGTACTTATGGGTGGCACTGATGGGTGGCACTCATAGGTGGCACTGATGAACACTGATGGGTGGCACTGGTAAGAGGGCATTGGCAGGCATTACTGATGGGCATTGGCATCATTTGTGGGTACAGATTGGCATAATTTGTGGATACAGATTGGCATCCCTGGTGCCCATGGGTGGCATACCTGGTGGCCATCAGTGGTGGGCATCACTGGTGGTCCTATGTGGGCATCCTTTGGGGGGGCTGCGCTGATAATCAGGGCAGACCCCCCCTGTCAGGAACGCCGCCGATCGGCTCTCCTCTACTCGCGTCTGGCAGACACGAGTGAGAAAAGGGCAATAAAGGGCTCTTCCTGTTTACACTGTGATCAGCCGTGATTGGACACAGCTGATCACGTGGTAAACAGTCTCCATCAGAGGTTCTTTACCGAGATCGGTGTTGTGGGGTGTCAGACTGACAGGAACAGGAGCATGTTTTTTTGGGGGGGGTTACAACCACTGTAAGTAATGACAGTTCTTGCCAAATAAATTTGCTCGGTTCTTGCTCGGTGCACTTTTTTTATTTTTGTGGATGTTTTTTATTTGTGTTTGGATGTTTTTCTATGGCTTCTTGACTTTTGTGTTTTTTTTCAGTAAATAAAATATGGATTTTAAAAACATGCTCTGGTTCATAGGGGTATAGAGGTGAAGGAGGTGAACTGGTTAATTATATTCAAGGGGTCTATTTATAAAACTTTCGTTGGACAAATATCAGAAGCATTCATGCAACCTGCATGACTTTTTCCTGTATTCTATGTAATAGACTAATCGCTGTATTGTCAGGTACATCTAGTGGCCACAATGCAGTATATTTTCTCATTGAGGTATTTCAGAAAACGATACCTCATTTTGACCACTAGATGAAGCTGGTGTTACAGACGTTAATCTATTACAGAAAATACAAGGACATTTCATCGAGCCTACACAAATGCTTCTGACATTTGTCCACCGAATGTATTATAAATAGAACCCTTTACCATGGTAACATTAGACATCGCTGTACTGATCAGATGTGCGTAGTGAACTATCCTTTGTTTTTTATTTCTTCCACAGTGTCTCACTGATTGGGAAACCTGCTGACATCTCCATAATGTCTGTAGCAACTGGGAAAAACCTGCGTTCCATACCTAAAAAGGTAAATGCATTGTGATTAGTGGCGATTGTTCTATATATAGTGTATCTAATCTGAACTACTGTGGTATGGAGGTAAACATTGTATGGCAACTTTATTTTTATGATAAAATCTGTTCAACAATCAAAATAATACTATAAAATACTATAATAATAAAAGTTTACTTTTGTTTTTTGACTGTTTATGGGAGTTGCAGGGCCAGTAAACATAGGTTACATGCTGTCAAAGATGGCATTATATGTAGAAAATACTCTGTGATTAACAACTGCACAACACCTACATCCAGTGCTATATTTTGAAAGATATACAGTGCTGTGAAAAAGTATTCGCTCCCTTCCTGATTTTTTATTTTTTTGCATTATTGTCACACTTATATGATTCAGATCATCAAACAAATGTTATTATTACACTGATAACCCGAGCAAATACAAAATGCAGTTTTTAAATGATGATCTCATTTATTAAAGGAGAAGCCCAGCCCGAGCTCGTTTGGCTGTACTTCTCCTATGGATCACAGGAATGCAGTTTGTTTTGCACTCCTGTGGCCCATTTTCAGAAGGCTGAAATCCTGCTCTCTGCTGACGTCACAAAGTTGGTCCAGGCTCGGGCGTCATTACGACTAGGGATGCACCGAAATTTCGGCTGCCGAAACATATCGGCCGAAAATGGCCTTTTCGGCAATTTGCCGAAAGAGAAAAACGGCCGATAATAGAGCCGAAAATGGGGTGGGGTTCCGCCCCTGGTGCCGCCTATCACGGGGGCTTCCTATAGCGTAGAAGAGAGGAGAGTTGCCACCGCCTGGTTGATTAGAGCGCCGGGAACATCACAGCTTTAATTTCAATAGCTGTGTGTTCCCCGCTGCACGCCGTCACATACAGCACCTCCCCCTTGTTCGGCGAACTTTGAGAGACAGATCACCCGTCCCAGGTTTGGATGGGTGATCTGTCTATCAAAGTGCCCGGACAAAGAGGAGGGGGCGGTATGTGGCGTCGCTGCACCCAGGTCAACCCCCACAGCAGCTCTCTGCTCAAGGCGCTGTGAGAACTGAGCACTTGGCGGCGTTCGATCGTTCGGATAGCTCCCGCTACATGACCCACACTGGACGATGAAGATGATGCAGCCCTCTTAAGACCAAGCAATCTTGCAACTGTGCAGACGCATATAGAACAAAGGGTGCAAACGCCTAGTGCATGATCTACATTAACCTCTTGGAGCCAGCGCCTCCCAGCCTTTTAATGGGTTTCAACTGCTGGGGGGCTGGGTTAATGATGATGTGATCGCCGACGCCGTAATTGGCTATCTCAAATTATCCAAAAGCTCCCGATCGCAAATAGCGATCCGTTAACTGTGCCTGGAGCACACAGGGCGCATGCTCTCGGCACAGCTGTGTTCTACATTCTGGTACGTAAATATGCAGCCTCTCTGCGTTATGGCCAACCCGCCGAAAGGCCGCATAATTGCATACTGTCTGTGCCAGAGAGTTAAAGGATAAAATAGAGTACATACTCGCAAAAGTAGTAACAACGTTGTATGTAACCAGGGAACCAAAAGGACTAGCAAACGCTGGAATTCTTTGATTCAAGTCAATGTCCTAATACCAGCTGATGCATTTCGGGGGGACATTCCCCCTTCTTCGGAGCATAACTCTGCTGCTTCAGCCAAAGGCAACTTAACTAGCCAAAGGCAAACTAGTTAGAAGCTTAGGGTCTGGGGGATATCCAGGAGGCCCAACTACAACTTTTTCTGCTCCTGCAGAAAACCAGTGGAATAACGCAGTTGGCCAAAGCTGGGCATCTGCCTGTCACTTTACAAAGAAAAAAGTAGCTTCTCTACACCTATTGTAATGCTTCTAATATTTATCGAAGAGAGCAGAGCAAACCTGCTACCTTTCAAAGAGCCCTGTTCTGCCTCATCTTTCTCTGCTTGGACTGTTATGTGCCAAGGTAATTCTCCATCATGGTCAGATCCTTATCTTCAGATTGTGAGAATGAGCAGCTGAGATGATAAATACTGCACTGCTCCAGACAGTGAATTGGTGGATTTAAGTAGAATTTTGTGGGGGAGGGTTTTTTCCCTTAAAGCCCAAGTGCAACCAAAATGAATTTCTGCCCAGCTCTGCCATTCATAGAAGCTGTACTGCAGATTCTGTGAATGAAACGAGATCTATGAATGGAGAAGGGGGGCCTTTCAATCATCTGCCCGTCCTCCTTTTATAGATCCTGAATTTTCTGTTTTTCAATTTGTCTTCGTTTAGGCTTTAAAAGTGCACTTATTCTCAGATACTCTTATTACAGATCTTTTGTTACTATAATTGTGATAATTTTCTCCCGCATTAGACTCAGCAATATTTCCTGGTATGTTTCCTACTCAAGTTCCTCCCTTCCTTTTCCTGTTGTCTGGCCTGCTTCTGGTTCTCGCTACAGAGTTTTTGTGAGATTTCTTCCCACAATAATGCCACCAACTGCTCTGGGTTTCCAGTTTTCAGGTACAAGATTGGGAATCACATAAGAAAACTTATTTCCTCCTGCAGAAGACAGAATTTGGTGTGCCTAATGTATTTGGTTCTCTCCTTACAGTGATGCTCCGGGTGCCCCGGATTGGTTTGGATCCTTTTCTGGGGCATTGCTTGTAGCTCAGAAGTTTTGTGCCTGTCTCATTGTTCTACACATAGGTAAGCAGAACCTGTGATAAAAGTGTGAGAAAGTGTGGTTTAAAGGGAGCTGAAACTGTGGAAGATCGAATGTCCCTTATATACCACTATAGAGTGAATATGGGACTTGGCCTCTGACAAAACATTTGATAGACTAAAGGAGGACTTCTCACTGCCCAACCATATGTCTTTCAGATTCCTGCAGGGTCGTCATGCCAGGCAAACTCATTCTCTTCAGTATTCCCACAGTCAGTCCCAAACCCAATTATGAAAGTGGTTAAAAGCATAGAACCTCATAAACTGATCTTTATATTCTATGGCTTGTTACTCCTTCCCTCCTCGCTCCAAATAGCCTATGGGATAAAGACAAGGGGGAGACTGATGTGAGTAACAGAGGATGAAGAATGGATTGAAGCTCTAGACCAGCTTTCATTAAATGGCGGCCTGTGGTCTAAACATGGACCAAGCGATGCCTCTGTCCAGACTGTCAGGCTGCCAGTGTAGTGCCACATCTCTGCCGCTCAGCAGTCAGTTGCTGGGACCATGGACGTCCCAGCAACCAATGATGTTGCGTGTGTTTTCCTACACCCCTGCTGTTGACTATCTCGCATCTCCCGACTCTCACTCCCTGCCGGGCCACGAGTTAAGGCGTGACATCACATGCACATCCCGCCCCCTTCTGCTCGCTATCTTGCGGGTCCCTGCTCTCGCTCCTTGCCAGCTGCGAGGTATGGTATCTCGCAGCTCCTGCCCCCTGCAGCTTGCTACCTCTGCTGGCTCCTGCCCTCATGGTATGTGGGGTGTGATATTTATAGGGGCACACTTTCTGTCAAGGGGCACACTTATAGGTACATTTTATGTTAAGGGGCACGCCGATTGGCATATTTTATGTTAAGGGGCACACTGATGGACATATTTTATGTTGAGGGGCACTCTGATGGACATATTTTATGTTAAGGGGCACACGGATGGGGACATCTGATGTAAGGGGGCACTCTGACGGGAATGCATGATGTGAGGTAGCACTGTGATGGGGACACCTAATCTTAAGGGCACTCTGATGGGGGCACCTAATCTTAAGGGCACACTGATGGGGACACCTAATCTAAAGGGCACTCTGATGGGGACACCTGATGTAAGGAGGCACTCTGATGACGACACCCTATGTAAGGAGGCAGTGTGATGGGGGAATCTTATATAATGGGGCACTCTGATGGGGACAAATGATGTAGGGGGAAACTCTGATGGGAGACACCAGATGTAAGGGGGTCTTCCATTGCAAAAGCCTGATTTAAGTGGGCACTCTGATGGGAACACATTACTTAAGGGGGGACCTGATATAGAGGGTAATATCATTTGCTCTGGAGTTGTTCGATAATACAGGGTTTTTGGAGTTTGAAGTTAGCAAATTCCTTCATGACACCATGGGCTCCCCATTACCCCTGCACTCTAAACAGTGCCTATTTGGAATATTTCCTGATTCAGGTTTAAATAAATTTACTAAGACTTTACTGCAAAAAACACTACTTACAGCTAGAAAAGTGATAGCCAAACAATGGATGAGGGCTTTACCTCTTGAGTTCAACACTTGGATACCTGAAATAAAAAACACCTTGCCCTTTAAGAAATTTTTATATGTTCATGGAGGATGCCCGTCCAAATATATATAAGATTTGGGATCGCTGGTTACAATTTTCAGAAACGTGTGTCTGAATATAATTTCTGATTGGTACACTCCCTTAGTCTATATTTACTGACGTCTGGGTGTTAATATTGACAACCATATTTTACCCTGTATCGTCTTTATACCTATATTTTAATACTGTCAGTATTTTATTATGTTTTATTCCGTACTCCATATGTTGTACCTTGTTAGGTATGGTATTATTGGGGGACAAACAACCCCCACTTCATAATCTTAATAGTTATTTTGCACCCTATGTAATCTCGATGTCCCTTCATTTGTACTTACTGGAATAAAAGTTATTTTTTTACTGAAAAAAAAAGTGTGAAAAAGTGAGTGTAACCTGGACTGTGTCTCTAAATGTCTTTTCCCTCTTCTCAGTATTTATCTCTGTCAGTCATGTCCATCGTTCTAAATCTCTATGGAAGAGGAACCCCTTCAGCAATATATGGTGGAGCTTGACTCTCCCTTTCTTGTGAGTACTTGGTGCTTCTCTAAGCTGTGCAATGTGTTCAGTGGGCTTTTTCTACTTTCCTGACAACATTTTGTGTCTCAGGGTTCTCGCACAAGGACTACAGACAGCCCTAGATCTACAGCTGTGGACAAATCCAGATTCTCCTCTAAAGTTCAGCCTTTGGGACATCCCCCTACTGTCATGGCTGTCAGGGTCACTTTCACTTCTTGTCGTTCTAATTATCAATGAAATAGTCAAACTGCATGAGATAAGGTACTTTTTTTTCCCATATAAAGGTTTTTCTTTCAGTAGTGTATCATTATTTTATGTACAAAGTTACACTGAAGTCCTCATTATGCACAGTAAGGAGAGATCTGTGTGGGCATAGGTGAATTGAAAGGGGTAGTAATTAGTAAGTAAATAAAAAGATGACAGTCAACCATACTCTTTTGAGCGCTTATAGACAAGAAGTGTTGGTCAAAAGAACCAAAAGGTCTAGAATCATTCTTTGCTTGCATATACAGGAGTGCAGTCCTAATCTGGTGCAGCTGCATCATGTGATGTCCTTTTAGTTTTATTAAAAGTTTATTATGAAAAAAGTCAGTTTTCTTTCTTCTTCATTAAAGTGAGTGTACAGCTTTATATTTCTTTTTCTGCAAACACTAGACAACCTCGCACCCCCAGTCCCAGCTGTACTTATGTCCGAGGTTGCTGCGCTATCAGCACCCCCATAGCCTCTCAAGCTGTCCAGGGCTTTGAAACCCCTGCTCTTCCCCCTCTTCTGCATCAGCGCTTCTGGATTCTGATTGGTCAGCGCCAGTCACAGTGACAGCGCTGACCAGTCGGAATTCAGAATCCACCTGGTTTGTTCCAAAAGCACTGACTGAGAAAAGGGGGAAGAGCAGGGATTTTAAATCCCCGGACTGCTGGAAGGGCTGCCGGGTACCGATAGCATGGCTACTCCTGAGGTAAGTACAGCAGGGATGAGAGATGAGGGTGTCCAGTGCTAGTTTACCTTTTTACATTTTTTTTTTTTTTTCTGTAAAGGTGGACTAACCCTTTAAGGGACACAGGATTCAGTTAATCCAAGACCGTTAAGTTGTACTGCCACCTTCAGGAGGAATCGTACCCTGGCAAACTTAAATGGGAAGCCAGGTATAGACCCTCCCACTACCAGCATGTTTCAGTTCTTTGCTAGTATCCTTATGAAGATAGATGTCTTTTCTCTACTTAAAAAAGATTTAACCATTTTTACTGTTTTGCTTCAAATATTTCAACTACCTGTTGCTGAGCTCAGGTCTTTATGCAGCTATCCAGATCAGTGTTTCCTTGGAGGCCATACCTGGAAAATGTACGGCCTGCCTGGAATGTGACTTTCCAGCACTGGGCTCTGCTTGTGGCATTTCCTCCAGACCTTACTTTATGGTGTTAATTAGCGCTCTAGGTCCAGAGCCATGGCACAACCTTTGGTGTGACTCAGTCTAGAAGAATCACTTGATTATGCCCATGAATGGAGCGAAGCTAACCTAAAATGTCACCTTCGGGTACTGGGCTTTTGTGCCGCATTTCACTTTTTGTTCCCACCTTTTTCCAGCAGGAGGTAAATCTTCCTGCCATTGATCCTTTTTTGAAAGAGACACTGGCTTTTCACTTCAGTTAGTCTTTTCTGCCTCCTACACTGACCTTTTCACCTCCAGGCTTTTAACCCTCTCCTGTTTTCAGTTGCTGGTTTGTGAGTTCCCCTGGCTTTTTACTTGGTGTCTTAAATTAAGTTGCCTCAGTCTAGCAATACAACATGGTGGACCCCAAGCACAAAGGGAATAGTCCTGCAGTTGTATCAGGCCTATCCAGCTTACGATCCACTCCAGGGTGGCCTCCAGGGTCACTCCTTAGGGGCCTGATAATGATAGTCTGGAATGTTGTCCTCTTCCTTAGCCCACACTATCCTTGGAGTATCCCTTCGCTTCATCTGGGGTAAACCCCTCCTCTACCTTACTCAGGTAGTACAGTATTTTGATACAGCTGTGCTAGAGTTTACGGATGAAGTTGAAAAAAAGATTTCTCAGAATGTAGAAACTTCTTTACCTTTTTGTAGAAACTTTTGCTGACATTCCTGCAGCCATAGTGGCCTCTGAACCTTCTGCCGCAGATCCGCTTTCAGATGCACAATCTTCTAAATTTATTCGAATAAATTTTGTTCCTGACGAGCCACAGTCAGCTGATATATGTCTCAAACTTAAAGTTACCATATTGGTGGTTCTTGAAGAGCTGAGGACCTGTTTAAAACTGGAACAGCCCAAGTGACTAGTTCAGGCAACTAGTTCTTTTACGGTTGACGCCTCACTTGAACCAGTTCTGTATGGAGACTTGACTAATCCTGATAAATTATTCACTCTTCCAAAACATTTTACCTACCAATATCCATTGGAAGGGGCTTTTAATAAGAATTGGGCTGTTCCCACTGATTGTACCTATTGAGGGTGCATCATTGTTTATGGATCCCAGTGACAAACAGCTTGAAGCTATTTGCAATTCCCTGTTTTCTTTAGTAGGCCTTGATATGCACCCTACCATAGTCGTGATGTTTATTTGTCAAACATTAGTGGCATAGACTAATCTTATGTGACAGGATCCAGCTAAAATCCTTACTGATCCTTTATTTGTAGAGAGCTTAGAGCTTAAACCTTCAGCCTTACACTGTCTTATTTCCAGAGTCTCCTGTCTGTAAATATGCAAAGAACACTTCTCTGAAATGTTGCTCTGTTTAATAACAATGTACAAAACACTTGCTGAACAAACCTTTAGATAGTGAGCGTCTCTTTAGTGCATCTTTAGATAACTTCATAAAATATGTAACTGATGCTAAGATGTCTCATTTGCCCCAGGAGAACAAGAATGGGTCTCCTTCAAGACCTCTCCCACCTCTGAAGCCAAGAAAAGTTCCAGTCCAGGCCCAAACCCAGGGCTAGACTCCCAGTTCAATCTCAGACTTTACGCCTTTTACCCAAACCTGCAGACAAGTCCGCTTCATCTTAAATGGATGCCCCCACTTTCCAAAGCAGAGGGAACTTGTGTTGGTCTTTGCATAAACCTGGTCTGCAAGCATCTTGGTGTTTGGGTAAGAGACATGGTGATCGGGAACTACAAGCTAGAGGAACAGTTTACTCAAACCTTTAAACTGTTCCAAAAAACAAAAGAAAGGGCATCTACTTCATGTTGTATCTGAAGGCCTTAAAGTGTTTTACCCCAAAAAACAAAACAAAATTATCCTGTCACTTTAAAACATGAATAACAGCACAGTGCTTGTGCTGTGTCATTTAGCGTCTGAAATACCTGGCTGATCCTGTCTGGTTCTGCCCTCCCCCTGTAAACTGACCACGATTTATCATGGCTGCTGAGCCCTGACACCGTGGTCAGTTTACATGCCTCCGTCATCCGCTCTTTCTGTCTTCCTCTCCCCCTCCTTCCCTGCCTGTTAGCTTGTGACAGTGCCCGCCCCTCCCCTCTTTCATTGTGGGACAAATCAGTTCATTGTCTAGACAAACTGACTTCTGGTCTTGGTGGCTCAGCTCTGGAGTTGGGAAAATCCCATTTTCTGTAGTCTTGAAAGAGCCTAACACTAGATGCCAGCCCGAAAAGCGGACACCTTGTCTGTGCAGGCGGCTTGGTCGAAGAATCTCATTTCCCGATCAACATTTTGGAGCTCCAGGCGATTTAGTTGTCTGTGCAACGTTGGTCACCCGTAATGGAGGATCATCCGATCAGGATTCAGGCTGACATTGGCGTAGTGGCGTACATCAACCATCAGGGATGAACTAGAAGCACTGCTGCAGCAAAAGAGGCAGACCGCATTGGAAAGAACTCCATATTCCATTCTTGTCCACTGTTCACATTCCAGGCAGACTACCTCAGCAGGCAGTGTCTGGATTTGTGAGAATGGTCTTTAGGTCTTGGAAGTCTCTTAGGACCTGTGTCAGAAGTGAGGGCTGCTGGATTTGCTTCTGGGATTCATGTTTAACAATGAACTGGACATATTTTCCACAGGTGCAGAGATCTTGTGGCAGAAGCAGTGGAGCCCTATGGGATTAGTACAACCTAATATACCTGAACCTGATATATTTCCCTCCTCTAAAACTGCTTCTTTGTCTTGTCCACAAGATCAAGATTGAGGGCATCATCACTGAACTGGCCTAGGCAGATTTGGTACTCCAAACTTCTGACAGACACCCTGTGGACTTTTCCAGATTGACTAGATTATCACCCTACTTCACAGTTGCTAGCTTTAACAGCATGGCTTCACTTGTGTGAGGAGAGAAGCTTTTACCTCGGGACATACTCCATGGGAAGAATCCTCACCTTTCGGCAATCAGGACTGGATTGGCATTGTGTCTTGTGTACCATCAAGATACGCAATTCAGCAATTGTGATCTTATTTCAAAGACTACTAGACTCAAATTTTTTGTTAAAGTAAAAACTAAATTCCAAATTTTTTTTTGTTTTGGATAGATTAGAGAAGGATTAGAACACTTGTCACTTGTTTATATTGCGGTGTTCCTGTTAGGGAGATTGACCCACTGTTTGTCCTGCTTGCCAGCTTGGGTGTAATGTCCTTCAGGGTGAATTCACACTGTAAATCCTTAAATTGCACACCAGCTGGAGTGATTCATCACTGTGGCCGTTCTGCATTGTTATCTGCGTTTGGAGGCAGTGTGGTGCAAGATTGAGTGCATCACATGGCTCCCCTCTTTTTTTTTTTTTTTTTTTTTTTTTTTTTTTTTTTACTTTCCTGCCATAACAGACATTTACCATGTGGTAAAACGTCTGTCACCACATATAGTGTTAATTGGCCCTCAAGCAGCTTTTTGAGCTGTCTCCAGTTCTATTATTTTGTTATGTGGACCTATTAAGCTGGCCATACATGGATAGAAAATCATTTTAAAAAAACTATTGTTTTTGATAAAGATCTGTTGAACGACACTGCATTAACGCCATTATTGTATCAAATTGTTTTCCATATTTGTTGACATTATTGATCGTTAATGGTAAATTGTTTTGTCGATCAATGATCAAGGCACGTGTGCTGTATGTTTTTTCTAACTATTTACGATCTATATCCCTACTAATGTTTACAAATCGTTGGAATACGCAACAAAATTCCGACATGACGGATCTTTATTTTGACATAAAACTGTGCATTTGGAAAATCGAAATGCGCCCACTAACGTTTTTAAAGTTAAACGATTATCGAGTACTTTTTTTTTTTAACGATTTTCTATCCATGTATGGCCAGCTATAGTGTTTCATTACCAATCAGACTGCTTTTTAACTTTGCAATTGTTTTAGAATAATTGAATCCTGTGTGCCCTAATGAAGGTGAAAGATAACAAGAGTTATGCACTTATCGTACTGTTTCTCTTTTGTATATTGGGGGGGGAACAGGTCCCACTCCTCTGTTTGTGATAGTCTTTGCTACTGGAACTGCTCTATTACTACTTTTCTACAAAACTGAAACATGCTGGTGGTGGGAGAGAATATGCCTTTATATCCAAGAAACCGATTTCATGGGAAGTACAAAAATCCTGTTTTTATTTCCATACCGTAGGTTGTATGTAGGACAAGGGAACATCAGGTGTGTCAGGAATGTTTTTGAAAATATTGCACAAGTTATAAAATACAAATGGCAAAGACAATAAAGCTATTAAATGGAGTTGATGAATTCTTCTATCCAATGATATCCATAGTTCTGATTGGCAAAAATATTGTTTGGGGAAGTTCATATCTTAAAGCCTCAAATTGCCATTGAGAGACACATTTAAAATTTTTGACACCAACCATATTTTTTCTTTGTCTCCCTCTGACCCATTGTTACTGGAAATTATAAAAAGTTCTTGTTTCAAACTCTCCATATTTTTGTACTTTGTAACCAATACACCGCTTTTTTTCTTTTAGGGCTCGTGTCCGTTATCAGAAGAGACAAAAGCTGCAGTTTGAAACCAAGCTTGGCATGAATTCTCCCTTCTGATTGCACTGTTTAGCACCATGCGCTGTGGTGTTAATGGTTCCCACAGCGTCTGATGAGGGGGAGGCAGACAGGGCTGGTATAGTATGACCTCACTGTTGGATAGATGCTGCTGACATAGCGATGTATATCTCACCAAAACCAGCTGTCACCGCCAGTGCCTCCACAGTCTCCCTGCCTGTTTACATATACTTAGCAGTTGGAGAAAGCTGAACGGTACACCTTCTCCTGGTCTTCTCATTTCTGCACTGATAGATTAAGTCTCTCCGCTATCATTGTTCCTTCCTGTTACATGCATGGTTGACCCTGCTGGCACAAAGTTCTGTTTTTTTTTCTATAGGTGTCCTGCAGGCCCCTGTGCCACGTGCATGGCTTAACTAGCATGGAAATTTCTAATGTCTTTTGAACCACTGGACTGTGCTGTATGCTGCATTTGTGCAAAGAGTTAATTGGCAGTAGGTTTTTTTTTTTTTTTTTTTTTTTTTATGGATGTATATTTTCTTAAAAAAAAGATATTAAGGGAACTGTGATTTGTACTAAAATGTGTAAATAAATCATGTATATAAACCTCTGGTATTGTGTTTAGTGATTATATGCTACTCTACAAAAGGACACTGCCTGTGGGGGCTGTGATGAACACACATGTCAGACCCCTGCCCTTCTCACCAACTCATGACAAAGGACTGGCCAATCTCACACCACGCTGTCAGTTGCGTAACACTCTCAGCTGCACTCTGCACAAAGGTTTTACAGCTCGCGGAACCAAAATCTAGGTGCCAGCAGCCTGAAAGCGATTGTCACTGCGTTAAGTTAAGCAATTAACCCTTTAACTGCCAGCACTGACTTTTACCGAAGAGTTCGAACTTCCTCAAGATTAGCAATACCAGTTATGAAAAATAAACATCTAACACACACGGTATGTTCAGAGATTTATACCACAGTTGCACTCTTCAAGAGACAGGGATTCCTTTCGTTTGCATTAAAGCTTTAGAGACAAATTTTAACACTTCAAAATATGATTTAATAATGAAAAGGTCAAAGTGGTGCAAATAAAATATTTACAGGAAGAGGGTGTTACAAGGAAATAAAGAGACAATAATGCAACAGAGAAATTAAAAAGGAGTTGAAAATGAAGAATACTTTAAAGGAGAAGTCCAGCCTGAGCTCGATTGGTTGGGCTTCTCCTATGGGTCACAGGAGTGCAATTCGTTTTGCACTCCTGTGACCCGTTTTCAGCAGAGAGCGGTCTAGAGTCCACTCTCTGCTGACGTCACCAAGTTCAGTCCAGGCACCGTGTCATCCCGACTTTGGAAGTCTGAATCTGCCAGGTGCCTGGACTGATGGCAGTCTCAGCAAGCCGCTCCCCCGCCCCTCCACAGCTCTGCGCTCCAGTGAGCGTGGAGGAGCAGAGCAGGAGAGCTGCTGATTGACAGGCAGCAGCTCTCTGCTTGGGAAACCGAGCCATCTGCGATATTCGGTGGCTCACTTCTCAGTGCAGAGACGGTGGGGGACAGATGCAGCATCGGTCAGATTCTGCATCCACCTAGGTAAGCATGATTAGGGAAAAAAAGGCAAACCCATACTTCTCCTTTTAACAATGTCCTGGTTTCGAGAAAACTAGCTAAATGGGACTTTAAATGAGGACATTTGAAAAAATGTACCTCCATCCCCAAAATGTATACAACAAAAGGAAAAAAGAGGGGTTTTGGGACTTTGAATGAGACATGCAGCTGGGAAGGGAACACAACATAATACTAGAGAGGATATCCAATGAGTGCACCGTATATGCAACCGCATCATGCTGCATAGTAACAAGTTAGTAAACTGTCAAGTAAAATAAAACAAGGAAGCTTTATTGAATAGTCAAATACATAGTATTAAAAATGTCATATAACAGCATGATGGTATGGCAGCCTATTATAGTCATAATGGTACCATAATACAAAGTCATCAGACTACTATTTGCATGTAGCTGCATCATAATATCAGTAATGTCTGATGAGTGGACCATATTGGTGACAAAATAGCCTGCATATACACATAATTATATAGTAAAACATATAAGTACACGTTCCATAAAGCTGATCCAAAATAGCAAAGTAACCCAGCAACAGAGCAGCATGATGTGAATCGCAATGGTGAGGTAAAAATTGGATTCAAGCTAATAGTTGTGTGTCTTCACAGTATCATAATGATAATTGGTGAAATCCAAACAGCATAATGAGGTGGAGGTATAGGGAGGTTGTTAATGTGAATAGCATCTAAAAGCTCGACGCGTTTCATGGATCTTTCCAATCTTCAGGAGCAGATGCAAAGTAGCTATCTATAAAAAAATATATATAGGGAGATGTTCAGGGGTTGACCACAGGACAGGCAAGAGAAGGTTTTTTTGTAATAAGATCTTAAAGTAGCAGTGGTAGCTTTAGACCATAGTAAATTACTTACAAAGAACCTAAGTGGGTGGGTGGAGGGCATCGAGGGTGTAAACCTGTCAGGGATATATATGTACACAATCCCGGGAGCTGAGGCGGCACCTAGAGGGCAACTGGTGTTTGTGAGGAGCTTAAAACATTGTGACCGCATGTTCATAACCTATAAAAAATATAAATATAAAATTGCTAAATGTGATTGTATAATAGGGCAGAGGTGAGATAAAATAATTATCATTGAATGAATATAAGTGGATAACAACGTGAACCAAAGAGTATAGAAATTACGATGTTTTGAAATGTAGGGGGAAAGAAGAGAGAGTGGATATATACAGGTAGATAAATATGTAATGACCAATCCAAGGAAAAAGTATTAAAAAAGGTAAAGTTTCAATAGGTAAGCCTATACCAAAAAAGGGGGGGGGGGGTTTGGTAGCCGCAATAATAAAGGTAAAAAGTAACCATAATAATACCTGTGAATCCCCAGACACCAAATGACATTGGAATGGCCACCGGTAAGAAGTGTTTGCAGGGAATATGTGTCCAGCTAGGAGGAGTAAGTATCCCAGAGAGCCACCAATAGGTACCCGCCAACGCCACGTGGGCGACTAAACAGAGAAGGGAGCCAGCCGTCAGAGCGGAAAACGAAACCGCCCCCCGCAGCTGGCGCTTCATATAGAGGCTTGGATGTACATCTCCTTATATATATTTTTTTATAGATAGCTACTTTGCATCTGCTCCTGAAGATTGGAAAGATCCATGAAACGCGTCGAGCTTTTAGATGCTATTCACATTAACAACCTCCCTATACCTCCACCTCATTATGCCGTTTGGATTTCACCAATTATCATTATGATACTGTGAAGACACACAACTATTAGCTTGAATCCAATTTTTACCTCACCATTGCGATTCACATCATGCTGCTCTGTTGCTGGGTTACTTTGCTATTTTGGATCAGCTTTATGGAACATGTACTTATATGTTTTACTATATGATTATGTGTATATGCAGGCTATTTTGTCACCAATATGGTCCACTCATCAGACATTACTGATATTATGATGCAGCTACATGCAAATAGTAGTCTGATGACTTTGTATTATGGTACCATTATGACTATAATAGGCTGCCATACCATCATGCTGTTAGGACGTTTTTAATACTATGTATTTGACTATTCAATAAAGCTTCCTTGTTTTATTTTACTTGACTGTTTACTAACTTGTTACTATGCAGCATGATGCGGTCGCATATACGGTGCACTCATTGGATATCCTCTCTAGTATTATGTTGTGTTCCCTTCCCAGCTGCATGTCTCATTCAAAGTCCCAAAACCCCTCTTTTTTCCTTTTGTAATGTCCTGGTTTCAGCAGAGTGCAGCGAATAAGCAAAAAAAAACAGTACAGTGGCTCACACAAGTCCTGTTAGGTGTTCCGTGGTTTGATATTAATGAAAGCTCCCAAACTGTCCTGGCATCCCCTTTTCTCTGGTGTCAAAGGGGTGTTGATAGAGGCCATCTGACCAATTAATCATCTGAGAGTGGTTTCTGGGATGTAACTGTATTTGGGACATAGTCATAAACATAGTTTTGTATAGGTATTTATTTCTCTGAAAACTTACCGGGTACATTCTGCTAACATGCAGATTATTGTCCAGCCTGAATTTAGCTTCAAAATGAATATAAACTTGACAAGTTTTGGATGTCCAGTTTGCCTAGGAGAGGAATGGGACAGGTTCTGCTCCCAGTACTCCTAGGGTAGCGGTGTTAGGACTCAAGACGCTAAAATTAGCTGATGGAGGTGAATTTGTCTATATTTTGGCTGTGCTATTATGATTTCCTGACTTAAGAAATATGCTGAAGTTTTAGAGTCTTTTCTGCTCACTAGTCTAGCAAAGATGTGTATTGGCTGTTCTCTTCAACTAAGCTATTTACGGCCGGGTATCTGTTAGTTCTCTGGTTTACTCAAGTTTGTGAGGGTGACAGTTTTATTAAGGTTTCCAGACTGTAATTGTGGATTGGGTAATGGAGAGGTCTGTGTGTCCAATCGATGACAAGGTCCTGGCATCAGTTAACAGTTTTTGCATTGTATAAAGTGAAGGAAGGAAGGGGGGAAAGGTCACTGTGGCTATGCATTCTTATGACAAAATGGCAGGGGACTTGTGACACAAACTTAATGGCTGCTACCCACAGCTATAAGGGTGCCTGGTGCGCATGACCATTACAGGGTTGTCTTCCCCATTCCATTGAGGTGGGTGGGAGTGTCTCTTACACTGCAGGCCTGTTGCTGATCTTCTATTATGTAGAAACCCTCACCAGGTTACCAAAGTTAAACTTCACTTCTGCTGGACTGGTATAGGGATCTCAGCTGTTACCAATCCATTTAACTGTAAAAATTACAAATATATTTTATAAAGGAAAAGAATAAAATATTTACAGAAAAAAGGGTGTTTCAAAGAATTATGGACATAATACAGCAACAGAGAAATAAGGCAGAATTGAGAAGGAAGGATACTTGCAATCAATGTCCTGGGTGTTATCAGAGTTCAGTTGATGAGCCAGGTATTATCGGTTCTCAAACTTGACAGATGTTCCTGATTCAATGGTACGCGAGAACTGTCAACTGTCTTGCCATCTCCCTTTTTGTCTGGGGTTCGAAGGGGTGTTGACAGATGCCCTCTGACCATTTAGACCTCTAAGGGTGTCCATGGAATGTGACTGGGGTTATGACCATATCCTGTTCCTCCCCTACACACAGTTTTATACTACTATTAATCTCTTCCAATATGTACAAGTTGCATTCTTGAAACTGATAAATTATTATTCAGCATTGAATTTTGCGTCCAGGGATACCAAACTCTCAGATAAACCTGTCACCCAGGAGACATCCGACTGCCATCTTCCCTTCTGTAGGTGCTAGCCCGGTCATATACGACCTTGATTTGCTCCATATGAAATTTCCCATTTAAATATATACTAAATATTAATGTGTCGTGTTCCTGTCTGACTTTATGAATCATGTGTGGATTTGTTAAAGTATAACTAAAGCAAAACTTTTTTTGTAGTTTTGGGTAGAGTTGAACACCTGTCAGTTTTTATTGCTGTCTGTGTCTCTGTTACAGAGATTCCCCCTCTCTATTTGTCCTGTTTACCATTATCATTGAAAGTGAAAGTAAAAGAAAATCACAATTAATTGTGGTTTTCCCCAGAAAAGTCATAGAGGGGAAATCGTCCAAAGGGGACACTAGTTCTGGTGACCTGGGGGTCCCCAAAGAATTCCCTTTGTTTGCAGGGATTTCCACTCACTTCCTGTTTGGCTATGGGACAGGAAGTGAGGAGAAATCTCTGCAATGGAATCCAGATGGCGGGAAAAAAATGTGACAGGGGTTATAACCCTTGTATGCTCTATCCAAAATGAAGAAAAAAAGTTTTTCCTATTTTAAGTTTTCCATTGGCAGAGGTCTCTAAAGGATCACCTTTCGGACCTAAATGCCTTTTACAATCTCCATTAATTCTGGGTTTCATTTTATGGCATGCTATGTATTCTTAATGGAGTTGGTCATAGTTTTACGACAGGTCTGGTTCAGCAGAACTCAATTAGCTGTTTACAGCTCTGCATTGTCCTAAATCAGTGATGGCGAACCTTGGCACCCCAGATGTTTTGGAACTACATTTCCCATGATGCTCAACTACACTGCAGAATGCATGAGCATCATGGGAAATGTAGTTCCAAAACATCTGGGGTGCCACGGTTCGCCATCACTGTCCTAAGTGCTAGTTTCTGCTGAGATAATGGCTCTTTTGAAGTTTGTAAAGTTAAGTCTATGATTTTCATGAATTAAAGGAATAGGGAAGATGGGCTCTCGGGCGTGACCGGATGCTGAGGTGAGAGGTCACTGCGATCCCGGACCTCGCGCCCGCTCCCATGTGTGAGGCTGGAGGAAGATAGGAAGGCGGAGGAAGGAGGACGCTGGAGGAAGTGCTGGCAGCCGGCACCCGAACACCTGTGATTCGGACGCGCAGTGGACCCTCCTGTGGCTCTCCCGCAAGGACAACAGAACAACACACACTCCCCTGGTGAGAGCGAGGGGAGTGCGGAAGTGTATGCGGGATTGAGCAGCCGCCGGTGAGTCCCGTGTGTCCCGTTGTATATGACCGAACCCGCTCCCTAGCATGGCTAAGACTAGGAGGCGAGGGGGGATGAGGTGGCCACACAGGAAGGAGGGGGTGCAGCGGGAAGCGCCCAGACCATACGCAGCACCAAGGGGGAAAAAACAAGTCAGGCTGCATTGGCTGCAACAACGCTGGAACGGTTCGCGCACATGCCAAATCAGACACCAAGGAAAGGAGGGGAGCAGCAACACCAGTTACCTTTGGCAGCCCAACCTACGGGGAGGAAAAGCCAGGGCTCTTTGATAGATACACAATTGAAAGCAGCATCAAAGGTAACAAAATCTACAGTTGCAGTAGCGGTACTGGCGGAGGTACCAGCGGTAGCGACACCCCCGGGCCCGGAGGAGAAACAAGGGGGGGTGGAAGCTACACCCCCGACCACCTTGACGGTAGGCGAGGAACCATCATTAAAAGAGATCCTCTCTGCAATTAATAACTGTAAGTCATCTTTAAATGAAGTATTCGCACAGCTTAAATATATTGGGGAAGATGTGTTACTAATTAAACGCGAGATACAGGAGGTATCTGGGCGAACAACAGCATTGGAGGAGAGACTTAGCCAGTTAGAAGATGATGTAAGCCCAATCAAGCAGGACATGCAAGTAATGCAGAAACAGTTGAATATGTGCATCCACAAAATGGAGATGGAAAATAGAGCACGCAGGAAGAATGTAAGGGTACTAGGCCTCCCGGAAAAAAGTGAAGGGGATCGCCCCGCAGAATTCATGGAGGCATGGTTTAGGGAAATATTCGGTAGAGAATTTTTTTCAAATTTTTTTGCTATCGAGCGTGCACACAGGGTGCCATCTAGACCATCGCCTTCAAGAAACTTGCCCAGGCCCATGATCATTAAGTTTTTGTATTTTAAGGATAAAAGCACAGTACTCCAGAGGGCAAGAGCAATGAGGAATATTCAGTATAAAGGGGCAAACATTTCTGTATACCCAGACTTTTCTCCTGAATTGCAGAAACAAAGAGCAAAATTCATTGACTGTAAACGCAAAATGCAACAGCTTAAAATCAACTATGCGCTACTGTACCCTGCCCGCCTAAAAGTGACGGCCCTTGGAGAAACCAAATTTTTTAATACTCCTGTAGAAGCAACAACATGGTTGGAATTAAATGAAGGGAAGTTACGCCAGGGTGAAGAGCTATGATCCAGTGGACAGACCTGGGCCCATTTTCCCCTTTTTTCTTTATATACGTCCGAACTTCTTTTTCTTTTTCTATTTTTTTTTTCCTTTTGTAGCCATTTGCACATTTATATGCACAGAGATGGGGGTGGGGGTGGTGGTGGGGGGGGGGGATAAGGGAAGGGAGGTTTGAAGGTAAAAAAGAAAGTGTGAGAAGGTGGAATTATCCCCCTTTAGCAGGGGGAATCTTGGAGGAAGGTTTGTGTGTTATCTTTTTACAATGTACACAGCTGAGCTATTTGAGATTTTTAGGATAATTTTTTCTTTTTTGTTGTTTTTTTTCTTGATGTATAGTGCACGGTTTGCCTGTTATTTATTTGTTGGGAAGCTAGGGAATCTCACTTTGGGGAAGAAATGCGGTCAATTTAGAAGCCCCCAACATAGGCCCAAAGGAGGGCAGAGAAGAGGGAGGGGGGGGAGGGGGTGGTGGAAGGGAGGGAGGTGGGAGGGGTAGGGGGGAGGGTGAGTGTTTGGGGAGGGCAGGAGCTGGGGAGGAAGAATGGGAGAATGTGTGGGGGTAGGTGGGGTGAACTTGGAGTAGGAAAGGGGGAGATTGTGAGCTTGGTGTTGAGGATGGGATACAGTAATATATATGGGATAGGATTTGAGTATACATTAGTGGAGAAATAACAAATTACACAGTGTACGAGGATAAGAGTTTTTCTTTTCACGGGAAAAGAGTATAATAGAAGTAAGGAACTATTTTGTAGTGATAGGAAGAGTTGGAAGAGGGATGGTGAGGTTTGGGGATAGGAGGGAGGTGGCCCCAGGTCAGTCCAAGAAAGGCAGGAATGTTAGGATCTGCTCCTGGAACGTACGGGGGGTTAAGGATCCTGCCAAGAGACAGGCAATTTTTGCAGAAATTAAATTAGATGACTCCAGAATATTGTGCCTGCAGGAGATACACCTAGAGAGAGATTCTGTCAAGGTTCTGGAACATAAAAAATATAGGATACAATACCACTCAACACACACCTCTTACTCAAGAGGGGTGAGTATATTGATAGAGTCTGGGGTGGTTTTCTCCTGCAGGCAGAATGTAACGGATGAAAATGGAAGGTATATTTTCCTTTATTGTATGATCGAGGAGTGTGAATGCGTGATAGCAAACGTTTACATCCCTCCACCGTTCAAATTAGATGTTTTATGTGATTTGATGAGGTTTGTTGCTGATAAACCAGGAGTGCCGGTTATAATAGCAGGTGATTTTAACATGACGATGGATAAAAATCTGGATCGGTTTACACATAGGACTCCTGTAAAAAGTGCACCTGGAGGCCCATTGTTTCGTTTCTGTGAAGAGACCGGGTTTGTGGATATATGGAGAAGATGGAACCCCGGGGTAAAGCAGTACTCTTGTCATTCTAGATCATATTCTACCTTGTCCAGGATTGAGCTCATATTATGCAACGAAGAGGCCCTAAAGGTGGTAGAGGAGGTAGAATATAAACCTAGAGGGATCTCGGACCATTCACAAATAGTCTTTTCAATAAAGATAGGGATAAGCTATGGTAGGGGAGATTGGAAGGTAAATCCATTTTGGTTGGAGATAATCAAAGATTCGGAAGGGATTGCCACCAACTTGAGAGAATTTATAAAGGTGAATACTGGGACTGCATCACTGGGTATAATTTGGGACACGCTTAAAGCATATCTACGGGGGGAGCTGATACAAAAAATAACGTATGTAAAAATACAATCACAGGCTAAAGAAACGGAAATGAGGAAAGAGGTGGAAAGGGCAGAATCACGCTATGTGGAGTCATCCTCTCCTGAGGACCACGACAGATGGTTAAGGAAGCAGGATGAATATAAAAAAGCAGCCTGGGAGAAAGTAGAAAATAAAAAACTGTTTCAGAGGCGGACCTTCTTTGGTGAGGGTGAACAGGTGGGGAGAATCCTAGCACTAATATCTAAAGCAAACAGCCCCTCAAATACCATATCAGCAATACAAGCTAAAGGAGGGGAGATTAGAAGGACCACCTCTGAAATAGCGTATGAATTTAAGGAATATTACAAAAACGTATATAGTACCTCACAGAGGAATGTGGAAAAGGAGATGGGTGGCTTTTTCTGGAAACTAAAGATCCCTCAACTATCAGAGGAGGACAGAGAGGGGTTAGAGGCTCCATTGACCCTCGAGGAGCTACGCAAAGCTGTGGCAGATATGGCGGGCCAGAAAGCTCCGGGACCAGATGGCCTGCCAATAGAAATTTATAAAAAATATGGGGATATTTTATTGCCTACACTTCTTCAGGTATTCAATGGAGCCATGGAGGAAGGGAAGCTGCCAACCTCTATGGCAGAAGCAACCATAATAGTTTTAGCAAAAGAAGGGAAAAATAGCTTAGAAACATCCTCCTATAGGCCAATATCCCTCTTGTGTATGAATGTAAAAATTTTAGCTAAGACCCTGGCCGCTAGATTGAATAAAATAATTAGCAAGGTAGTACATCCAGACCAAACTGGGTTTATCCCGGATAGGTCCACAAGTTTAAATATAAGACGAGCCTTCCTGAACACACAAATCCCAGTTATGGGTGGAGGGAATAGAGCCATTCTATCATTAGACGCAGTCAAAGCTTTTGACAGCGTCGAATGGCATTACTTGTGGAGAGTATTGGCTGAATTCCGTTTTGGTCCCCAATTTGTCCGCTGGATAAAATTACTGTATGAGGGCCCTAGGGCAAAGGTCAGAATAAATGGGGAGTGCTCGGAGTGGTTCCAGTTGGAGAGGGGGACGAGACAGGGGTGTCCCTTGTCTCCCCTCCTCTTCGCCCTCGCTATAGAGCCCCTGGCTGTTGCCTTGAGAACCTCCCAGGAAATACAGGGATTTAAAAGAGAAATGGGAGAAGAAAAAGTAGCTATGTATGCGGACGATGTTTTGTTATTTTTGGAGGATACACAATCGTCCTTGGAAGAGGTTCTAAGGCTGGTACAGGACTTCGGACGCTTCTCTGGACTGGAAATAGGATGGGAGAAGTCAGTGCTTATGCCCATAGATCCCTTGGTAGAGCCACTCCCACATCAGGCAACCCAGTTAAAGATAGCAAATCAAATGAGATACTTAGGTGTTAATTTAACAAAAGACCCGGGACAGTTTATAGTAAGGAACATGATTCCGCTTATGGCCAAACTGAAACAGAAATGTAAGGTATGGGGCCGTCTGCCACTGTCGGTGGCGGGCAGGATTAATTTAATTAAAATGGTGTGGATGCCACAAATATTATACATAGTACACAACTCCCCAGTATGGATCCCAAAGCATTGGTTTAGGAAACTAGAAGGGGTATTCAGGGAATTGATCTGGAGGAATGGCCCAGCAAGAATCCGCCTGCAGGCACTACAGCGCCCGAAAGACATGGGAGGGGTGGCATTGCCGAACCCGGAATTCTATTTTTTGGCAGCACAACTACAATATATGAGAGGGAGTAACTCACCCATGAGGAAGGAGGGAGGGAATGACTTATTATTAAATGACACTAAACATAGTACAATAGTAGAAGCTGTGGAGGCAGACTCATTTGAAACCAGATGTTTAACAACACAACTAATGGTTAGTTTGGAACACTGCTAAGACCATAATGGGCTATGGCGGGTTCTCTGAATTCTCCCCTCTCTGGGATAATAAAAACTTGGAAGAACTCAAGACACTGGGGAAGGTGGATAAATGGGCCAGGAAGCGTATTGGCTTCCTGGCACAGTTATATAGGGATGGTAGACTGAAATCATTTCAGGAAATCAGTGCGGAATTTGGAATCTCGAACCGATTATTTTATAGCTATTTACAGGTCAGACATGCGTTGAATATGCAATTTAAAGGGAAAATCCCAGAACTGAGTAAAATGCCGTTCCTTGAGAGGCTGGTTAAGGCAGGCTCATATAAAGGGTTGATATCAGGAATGTATGGGAAGATAAGGGGGGCAACACAGAAAGGTGAGCTGGAGCGTAGTAGTAGGACTAAGTGGGAAAGGGATGTGGGGCCAATGAGAGAGGATCAATGGAGTAGAGTCTTGGCTTTGGGCCCCAAGGTCTCGTTATCACCATCTCAGACCATATCGCATCTATACCTGCTGCATAGATCCTATTACACACCTGCAAGGCTGTTTTTGTTTGGGAAAAGACCGAATGCAGAATGCCCAAGATGTGGAGATGGGAGGGGTGACCTGGTGCACATGACCTGGCGATGCCCCAAATTGCATAGATACTGGCAAGGCATAATTAGGAAGATTAATGGGGTATTCGGGACGTCGCTCGATGCGGGGGCCAGGCTATGCCTCCTGGGATTAATAGAAGGAGAAGGGGTGCGGGGCCATGTCCAGACCGCAGTGACTAGATGCCTGTTCCAGGGAAGGTTGCTAATTGCTCGTAAATGGCAGGAAAAAAAAACCCCAACAGTAAGGGAATGGGAGAAAGTGGTGAACGGAACGATCGATAAGGAGGAATATATATTCAGGAAAAGAAAGAACCATAAGCAGTTCCTTAAAATATGGAAACAGTGGTTAGATTCGGAATTAAATAAATAGGAGAATGTGAATGTGTGTGAATGTAGTAGGTGAGAATGGTTGGAGTGGATAGCAGGGAAGGGGAAGGGGAAGGGGGAGGGTTGGGAGGGGGTAAGGTTGATAAATGGGGAAATGGGGTTTGTTTTTCTGGAATATTATCTGTCATTATTGCTCTTATGTTTCCTTTTATGTTGCTTATGCTAACCACTCTTTTCTTTTGTATACGACTATGTAATGTGACTAAGAGTTTGGAAAAACAAATGAAATTTCTTAATAAAAAGTATTTAAAGTAAAAAAAAAAAAAAAGGAATAGGGAAGGGAGTAAGATCACTGCTGCAATGTGTAACTGTTCTGCAAGACTGTCATGGTGGACCTATGATTCTTAAACATGGCCGATAGCTACAGCTTTTCGTGTGTCCAGTTCGTGATATGATTACATACAGTACACAAGCCATGTTTTGGTGGTCTTCACCGCCTTCTTCATTGGTAGAGGCATTTGTAATTAACATAATAGTTTTCATTATCCGCCCCCCCTCACCTCTATTATCACCCAGTACTTCAACCTCTAGGAACTAATTGCCTCAATATATCTCCTTGTCAGCTTAAATCTCTTGCACTCTTCCAATCTATTTATGAATCCTTCTCTATTTTCTTCTCCGCTATATCTCAAATATTCCATATTGTATATCTCCTCTATTTTACTAAGCCACTCTCTTACTTTAGGGCTTTGTATTTCTTTCCACTTTTTTGGTATCAGACTTTTTGCGGCATTCATCGTATCGGCTATCATCGAATCTCTGTGTTGCTTTATTGGGATATCTACCCCATGGAACAGGCACGTCCATGGCTCTTCAGGTATGCCTATATCAGTAATCTCTTTTATATATTTTAATATCTCCTTCCAGTATACCCTAATCTTGGGGCATCCCCACCATATATGGGCCATAGTTCCTACTTGAACAAATAAAGTGTGGCGCTAGTAGTGATGTCATTTAGAAATAATAATAACGATATAGCATAAATAAGAGTGCACAATCCTCAAGTGTGTACAAAAAAAAAAAGGGGTTAGTTAGGGAGATATTACCCTCCCCACCCAAGCTCTCCCATGAACAGATTCAACATTAATGAGATGGCTTGTGCAGTGATATAACTACATCCATATGCTAAGTGAGTAAAGAAAAAAGAGGTTGGTATTCAGTATCTCAGCAATAGACGGAACCAATCGGATCAATACTTGAAGATTCAAACACAAAATATAATCATAAATGAAACAGAAAAACCTTGAAAAATAGAATGTTTGAAACTACCACAGTGATGTGTATCAAGTAACATACAACCCAAAAAAAGGGGACCAAAAAATATAATCAAAAATTTGCGCAGTAGGTGATGGTAGGGGTAAAATACACAGAAACTCGACGCGTTTCATCCTCAAAGACTTCTGCTGGGGTAATACCCCAGCAGAAGTCTTTGAGGACGAAACGCATCGGATTTCTGTGTATTTTACCCCTACCATCACCTACTGCGCAAATTTTTAAATCTGGTACTCTTCGTATTATTTTGAGCCAAGTTTTTACTGCCCAATTTTTTGTATTTATTGCAAAAATACCCCTATTTTCAATAAACGTCGTTACGTTTGAGAAAGATTTACACTATGTGGAAGTTTTTTTCTTTTTTTACTTATCAATATGGTCGCTGAGGAAAAGGTTTCCTTCATCTGACTATTGAGGCTGACCCCGGATTCCAGCTGGGTCCTGCCAAGGACACACCATTAGATGACATCTGTCGAAACCTCATTGGGCTAGAGACGTGCCATCCGGTGACATCAGTGGAAATCCCACCCAGGACCAACATACGGCTTTGCAGTCCTACACGGCTTGACGGTACAAGCTCGTTTGACTCACCGCCAAGGGCCTGTGAGTCCACCTTATCTGGTAAGGGCATTGTGTATCTGTTCCTTTGGGCCAATGTCACCATTCTAGGGGAGGAATCTACCTCTGAGCAAGGATACGTCCAACAGCCCCTGTCTACCACACTTAAATGAACTATTTGCACCAAGATTGATATCTAGCAATCCAGAATTTAAGATGGTGGACTTTAAATATTTTTACATCTTTGTATTTACCACCCTGATGGACTTTTGATTATATTTTTTGGTCCCCTTTTTTTGGGTTGTATGTTACTTGATGCACATCACTGTGGTAGTTTCAAACATTCTATTTTTCAAGGTTTTTCTGCTTCATTTATGATTATATTTTGTGGTTGAATCTTCAAGTATTGATCCGATTGGTTCCATCTATTGCTGAGATACTGAATACCAACCTCTTTTTTCTTTACTCACTTAGCATATGGATGTAGTTATATCACTGCACAAGCCATCTCATTAATGTTGAATCTGTTCATGGGAGAGCTTGGGTGGGGAGGGTAATATCTCCCTAACTAACCCCTTTTTTTTTTGTACACACTTGAGGATTGTGCACTCTTATTTATGCTATATCGTTATTATTATTTCTAAATGACATCACTACTAGCGCCACACTTTATTTATTTGTTCACATATTTACACGGGTCAGGTTGTTGTGTTGGCTGCTCTACTTTGTAGGAGTTGGCGCAAATCTTTTTATACATAGTTCCTACTTGTTTGCACCATCGCCAACACTCAGACGTTTGTCCTATTTGATATTTCCCTATTCTATCCACCTAGTTAAGCACTTATAATTAGTTTCTACCATTTTAATATTGACAGATGAACCATGTACAAGTTTCAGAATTTTTCCTACTTCTTGATTCTTTCCTCACGTCCCCAATTCTCTCCCCCATTTTTTTATGTATGTCGGGATTTCCAGCCCCTCTGCATCGAACAAGATCTTATATATCCGGGATACACTCCCACATGTTTTTTCTGCTATGCATAACCGCTCAAACGGTGTAAGTTCATCTCTAGCTCTTATTCGATGCTACAAAATGCTTAAGCTGGAAAAATCGCCATTTGTCGACTTCCATTAAGTCTTTTTTAACCACTTGGCATCCACGTTATATCCGAATGCTGGCCACAGTGCAGACCTGAATTTCCGGGGGGCCGTCATATGACGGCCTCCCCTCTGCACGCTCCCTGCGTGCGGCGTGATCACTGAGTCACTGAGACTCAGGTGATTACAGATCCCGGCCCCTTACCACATGATCAGCTGTCAGCCCAGTCCCCTTTTGTGTTATATCACGCAAATGTGCATTTTCATTTTTTATCCAGTTCCCTCCCACGGACCGTTTCCCCGGTGAAAAATAGCTATTATCCTTTAACGCAATTAACGGTGAATTGTGTTTCCATTTACTTTGCTTGTGTATCAAATCCCAAATTCTAAATACATTCCATGTCAGTGTATGTGTATTTTCTCCTAGTGTCCTATATTGTGGTGGTATCCATATATTCTTACCTAATTGTGTATTAGACATTGTGTGCTCCAACTTTACCCACCTCTTCTTACTTTTAAAATTTGCCCATTCCACCATTTGTGATAACAGAACCGCATCATAGTATTTTTTTAAAGTCTGATACATTTAATCCCCCTTGATTCTTATCTTTCCTTAGCATTGCAAATGCAATTCTTGGTTTCTTATTTTGCCAAATAAATTTTGTGATTAATACTTTTAGTACTTTAAAGTAGGCCAGGGGTATGAATATAGGGAGCATCTGAAACTTGTACATAATTTTAGGCAATAGTATCATCTTTAAGGTGTTAATTCGTCCCATCCATGAAAGAGGTCTTATTGCTATTTTTTTTATTTTTATTTCCTCTAATAGTGGGATAAAATTTGCATGATACATTTTCCCCAAAGATGTCGTTAATTTTCCCCCTAGGTAATTTATTTCAGTCTTCCTCCATGGAATTGGGAACTCTTGCTGTACACTATATTCATCTTGTTGGCTTACGTTTATGTAAAGGGAGGGCCCGTGGAACCAAGAATCCCTTGGAAAGGTTGGGAAACCCATGTTTCAGCTCCCCATGCACCTCCTATGTCTAAGTCACCCTGTGCCATCGTGGCACAGGATGACTGAGAAAATATATCTTGGATTACTTAAAATGGGACAGTAATATTTATCCACAATATCTCCCAGGATATATGTATAGACTATTCTTGGTTTGTTTGATTCTGAACTCAACATGTTAGTTGAGAGAGCTGATCACATTGGCCTCTGTACAATGTAGGAGATGGTCAGTCTGCTACTGGTGGTCTCCTGCTATTGTGAGAAGGTGTCCTGTGTTTATACCTATGATAATGTATAATATACTGTGTGAAGCTCGATGACAACAAGTCTGACCTGTAGTGAAAAACTGATTAATCATACCTATGGCCAGGAGGGCACGGAGTCACATCGGCTGCTTTAAGGGATTAGTTAATTAGCTCATGTTAATTCTGTTTCTTGTTACAGGTGTATTGTTAGAGTAATATGGGCAGGAGGGGGGACCTCCTCTTCTACTGTATATTAGACTTGTATTTTGGTTCTAATAAAGAGTCCATGTTGAGCAACTAAACAAGTATCGTTTTGTTTTGTGCTTGTGAGCGGTTGGAATATCTGATATCAATGTTCAGACTGGGAGGAAGCGGTAATTTTGAAGCCTTCTATATCAGCATTGTTACGTATTGTTGCCAGAAGGGGCTCCAGTGTCAACACGAACAAAAGCGGTGACAGGGGACACCCCTGTCTCGTCCCATTATACATTTTAAAGGGGGCTGAAGATGTTCAATTAACTTTTACCATTGCTCTGGGACGTTTGTACAATGTTTGGATCCAATGCATCATCCCTGGACCTATTCCCATACTTTCCAATGTAAAAGGTGTACTAAAGCGCTGATATGAACTAGTAAATAAATAAGTGACAAATACTAGAAGATGGCCAAATAATATAGTTGCAATTATTGTGTATGTGAACTGACATCACACAAAAAAGTGTTGTTTATATTCAGAATGTATAATGCGCTAATATTAACCTACCAATATAACACGGTGTAACCTCCTAATGGTTAATCAGTGAATCATGTGCAAAAATAAGCAAATGGAGCCTATTATAAATTACATAACATCCTTCACCATAACAAAATCCTATAACTAAATATCAATGTGATAATAAATTATTGAACATAATAAAAAAGAAAGAAAGATGAGATATATTAATGTGATGGACCACAGTGCACAAATATCTCAATAGGACAGCATACCGCTGTGAAGAAATGTAACGTGTTTGGTGATTGATGAATTTAGACAGGTTTCAATGAGTAACCCCAGTAATAGATGGCTTGCTCATATATTCAGATGCTCATTAGCATGGGCTGGCTTCTGGCTTTCAAAGAACTTCCGCAGTATGAAACAACAAAGAAAGAGACCATTGCGCAGATAGTATATTATATATTCCCTATCAGCTAAGGGTAAACTTCACTCACACTCTCCAGCAGAATGAATCGCATATGGTAAGGTCAGTTGCATACAGCTGGGATCTCCTCACACGCCAACAGTGCACACACAGCACTGCTTGTCACTGGCTCCTCCCAATCGGTTTCATCACTAGACACTCCCCCTGGCCACCTTCCGGCCCCAGAGTCGCAGGTGGAGTCCCACTTCATTCCCTTCCTGCGAATTTCTAATCCTAGGGTGTGGCTCAAACCACGGCCACCCGTCTCCTACCTCCCCTCCTCCTCCCCCCCCCCACCAAAAGGCAGAGGGGGGCGGAACAGGCGCGCAGAGACGGCCCGGGTCCCCCAAACATCTAGCCTCTCAACACCATTATTACACCATTCACCCCCCCGCCCCCCCCGGCCATCCCCATCCCGCCCACAGTTTTTCTTGTCACCCCTTCTCAGGACCCATTTCCCAACAGTCCATTCATTATCTTTAGGTTTGTCTTGCTGCTCTCTGCGTTTTCTGCCACTGTCCCTCTTCTTCCCTTTATAGTACTTACTTCTTCTGACCATCCAGGGATAATCGGGATTTGGATGTCAAGTCTCTTGCAGAATTCTTGTAGATCTTCAGGGAATTTTTGTAGATCTTCAGGGAATTTTTGTCTCGCTGTTCTTCCTTCTTTCTGAACAATTAATGATGCTGGAAAGCCCCACCTAAATTTAACATTTGCAATTGGTCCAAAAGGGGTTTTAGGAGTCTTCTTCTCGCCAATGTTACTGCGGATAGGTCTGCAAAGATTTGAAGGTCAACTCCCTCATATTTTAATGGGGGTATACCTCTGTCTACCCCAAATCTTGGCTTTATCCTCGTATAGATGGAATCTTACTATAACATCCCGTGGTACTTCCACATTTAAATCTGGAGGTTTCCTGACCCTGTGCACTCGTTCTATCTTTAAGTCATCTTCCTCTCTTCTATCCAATAATGGGTTGAATATTTTATTCATTATTTTTTTTCAATTCTTCTCCCCTTTGTTCTGGGAGTGCCCTAATCCTTAGGTTTTGGCGTCTGCTTTGATTTTCCTGGTTCTCCAATTTAAGTAGAGTTTCCCTTCCCCACTTGCAAGTTTCTTACTTGTGTTTTTAGCTCTTTTATTTCTTGGGCCTGTTTTTCTGTTTTTTCCTCTGCTTCCTCCAATCGCCTCAACAACTGGCCCAAGTCTGTCCATACAATAGCAATCTCTTTTAATGGAGTTTTCTAATTTTGCAAACATTTCAATCATTTCCATTTTTGTTGGTATTTGGGCATTGATTCTTTGTTCTTCCATTTTGCTTGACTCTAGTTGACTTTCTATATTGATATCTTCCCTAGATTTATCCGATAGATCTCCTTTTTGTTTCCCTGGGTCTTTTTTCTTTTCTTTAGTCCCTTGTTTTTTGTTTTTTTCTACTCCTGGACTTTTTGTGTTCCCGTCTTTTGTTAAATATTTCTGAATCGTACTCATTCTCTTTTGGGTTCAGTCCCTTTTAGGGTTCTGCCTCATATTAGATTTTATTATTTTCTTCCCCCCCAGGTTGGTTTCTGCACTTCAGCTTATGCTGCTTTATGTAGAACCTGTGTATTTCCACGCCTGCGATTATATCGTTCTGTACGATTTCTTTCCGCTTCACATGAGATCTTCCTGATCCTTTATCGAGCTACTAACTCCTTACAGTATTTCTCTCTATGTCAAATCCGCCCTAATAGACTCTAGGATTGTAAATTGTCCTTTTGTGAATTATATTCACTCCATGCGATTCTGTTTCGCTTCATAAACTGTTTCATATGCAATTTTGTGCTTTTATATGTTCGCTCAGACAACTTTTTATATACAGCATAGGAGTGTGCCTAATTCTCATGTAAAAACTCCTTGCGGGCGGAATGGAAGACCGAGAACCAAAAAAAAACAGAAAGCAAAAAATATCTACTATTCACCCCTCTCTTCCCCCTTCTGGGGTTTCTCAATTGTTGTCACTCCTTTGAGTTCTCTATGCTCTTCTCTCTCGCTGCAGTGTTCCCTGCTAGCAAGTGCCGGAGAACGACCAGGCCAGCCATACCAGTCAAACCAGGGGGTTACGCACACGATAAAAATCCTGCAATGGGGCAACACGGGGGAGGGGGGTGGAATATAGAGCAAAGCACACCGGACCGTCCTCACTCCTCATCCTTGTACTTAATATACTTCAAGGTTTTATCTGCGCATTACCTCTTTCCCTTCAGACATATTTATTTCATGCATGATTTAAATACTGGTCATAAGTTTTTATATTTCCTTATGGTTTCACCGTAACTTATTTACAGTTTCTTCTCCTTTGAGTCTCACATATACCCAGCAATCAGCCTGCATTTATTTCTATCACTTTCCTGCTTTTTTTTTTTTTTTTTCCTTTTCAGTTAGTAGTATTTCACAGTCCCAGCATTTTTCGTGCAGTTTTAATTCTGCTCTTACACACCAAGCAGTGATCCCTCAGTGAGCCATCAGCAATACACAGAACAGCATAAGATTTCAGCATCTGTGGAATATACAGTTAGTAAAACAAGAAAAACACTTTAAAGTTTCTGAGAGACCCTCTACCTGGGGAGTCGGACCAAGGAAGGTACTGGTTCAAACAGTCAGTCAGCGGGGTACACTTTAATCAATCATTTAGCCCAGGTTCACACTACAACGGGCTGCGGATCGCACAGGAGCTCTGTGCGTCCCTGTTCCCCGTTTCAGGGACGATTCTATGCCTGAATTCGGCCCTGAAACGGAGCCAAAGATGCACAGCGTTTTTGTGCAGTGCGCTCCGCAGCCTCCCCGGAGATATGTGAACTGGCTCCATAGGGAGCCAGTCACATTCTCCTGCTATGCGAATTAGATGTGTGGAAATGCACATCTAATTTGCATAGGTGTGAACCCGGGCTTAATGCTACCTTGACTCAGCCCCTGCACTTTTCCTCGTAGGTCCAGCATGGGTGAGGGGGGGAGCACAGGTTGGCCGGGACAGGCTTCTGGTGTTCTCCTCTCTTCCCCTCTTTCACTTTGGGGCTCTTCTCCTTCCTCCAGTGCACTCCTCCATGATCGGCTCCGGTACATCAGCCCCGCTATGAGGCTGTAATTTCGGGCATTTCATGCAGTCTCTCACACCACTCGTTTCCCGCTGGTCCTCCCGGAGCTCCTCCACGTGCTCTCACCAGGCAGTGTCACGTCCTCCCTCATTGCCCTCCATAGTTCTCATTATAATGGTGCAAACTATGTAAACCAGCTCCTTAGAAGAGGTATGTCTTGATTTTCTTCCTAAAGGCCTGATGGTTTTCTTCCATGCGGATGTGGGTAGGTAGAGTGTTCCATAGCCGTGGTCCTTGGACTGCGAATCTTCTTTCTCCTTTTGTTTTGTAGCGGGTTTTTGGAATAAGGAGGAGGTTTTGGTTTGAAGATCGAAGACTGCGATTCGGTGTATAGTGCTTTATTTTCTCGCATAGGTATTGAGGGGCGTTTCCTTGTATACATTTGTGGGTGAGGCAGAGGGTCTTGAATTTGATTCGGTTCTTTACGGATAGCCAATGTAGGTTCCTCAGGGAAGGGGAGATGGATTCCCAGGTTTTTTTTCCTGTTAACAGTCTTGCCGCCGTGTTTTGGATGAGTTGCAAGCGCGCAAGCTGATATTGGGGTAGTCCTATGTAGAGGGAGTTTGCGTAGTCAAGTCTGGAATTGATGATTGTCCCAACTACTGCTGCTTTGTCCTCTTCTGGGACGAAGGGGATGAGTCTACGTAGCAGGCGGAGGAGATGGTGATGGTGAACCAGATGCATTCAAATGAATGCATTTTAAAATGTCCTGCGAATTGGATGCGGTGTAAGCCGCATCTAATTCGCATAGGTGTGAACGGGGCCTGAAAGGTGGATATCTTTCTGGACAACATGAAAGAGCTCAAAGATCACCGGCGTGTGGCACTTTTAAAAAAAAAAAAAAATTAAAAACGTAAGAAATTAATTAGCAAGCCCTCAATATTAAAAAAAAAAAAAACACAACAAGAAAAACGTCACTGTAAAAATATAGACTCAGTCTACCTTAAAATGTGAATGAAAGTGAATGCAGAGTTTCTCAGTGAAGCTACAATTGTCTGTGGAGTAATTAGTTACTAGAGGTGCGCATATTCACTGGCCTCATGATTCGATTCGATTATCATGACAAAGATTCGATTCTGCGATGCATCACGATTACAGTGCAAGTGCGCATGGTTTTCATCAAAAAAAATTCAAGCTGTCAGGAGAATTGACAGCTTTTTTTTTTTTATTCGATCTCTTCTTTAAAAAAAAAAAAGACAACACTCCCTGCATGTAGCAAAGTCTAAACACAGCAGACAACAACTTAAAGGGGCTCCAGGCTCTCCCAAAATACTAGGGGAGATGGTCAGAGACTGCAGACCTACTGCAAGGGATAGTCAGAGACTGCAGACATTGTCTGCAGTCTCTGACCATCTCCTGTACCATGTCTGCAGTCTCTGACCAGCTGGAGATAGTCAGAGACTGCCGACATACTACAGGAGATGGTCAGACTGCGGAGTGCGTACATACTCCAGGAGATGATCAGAGACTGCAGACATGGTACAGGAGATGATCAGAGAATGCAGACATGGTACAGGAGATGATCAGAGAATGCAGACATGGTACAGGAGATGATCAGAGAATGCAGACATGGTACAGGAGATGATCAGAGAATGCAGATATAGTACAGGGGATGGTCAGAGACATAGTACAGGAGATCAGCAGGTAAGTATGATATCTTTTATTTTAAAGAAAAAATAATACCCTTTTAGTATCACTTTAACAAATCCATTGATTCTTTTGGCAGCAACTTGGATAGTAAAGAGGTCAACATTACTGCAAAAATAAAAAAGGAAGACATTCCAATCAGCAAGAAATATACTGCTTGCAGATCAGTAGATGGTTCCAGAGGGGAGAGATGATAGGAAAATCACAGTAAGAAATTCGACAATAAAAGTTTGTGCAGCCCCCAATGTGTTAGGCATACAGTACACACACACTGGATAGTTGCAGCAGGTGGTGGTGGTGGTGGTGGTGGTGGTGGTGGTGGTGGTGGTGGTGGTGGTGGTGGTGGTGGGGGGGGGGGGGGGGGAGATGTGCCACTTCTATGCACTCACCCCTCACATATATCAAGCATGACAGGCTCTCACCTCCGAAGCACTCCTACCATCCCCTCTCCTCTCCTCACAGCTTGTTTCCTGAAGCCTACCCTATGCCTGCCTCATCCGACGACTGTTAACACAGCTGCAGTGATCTCTGTGTTTTTCAGCTCCATGCAGTGATCTGTGTCTCAGCGCCCGCCCATTAGGGAGATGATCGGTGTCACTGTCCAGAGATACAGATCCCAGAGGAGGGGGAGAGCATGGGTGGGGGCAGCACTCTGTGATTACACTGTCCGTTCAGGAGGGAGCAGCACCAGGCGCAGCCAGCCGATCTGCGGCTTGTCATTCCAGCAAAGACACTGCTGTGCGAGGGGGGGAGCGGGAGGGGGAGGAGCCGGAATGACGTCAGGCATAATCGATTATGCTGGGTTACCGCATCGATGCCGAATCGGGAACGGTATAATCCCGATGCACCGATCATTTTCAACACCCCTATTAGTTACCCCCACAAGTCTGATGCTGGAGTTTATCATGAAAGCAGAACATTCAGTATTGCAGGAAAACAGTCCGCTCCAGGTGTCTAAGCCACAGAATCTCCTCCTCCATCAGGTACAGGTGCTGGCTCAGTATGCAAATAGCATATGGCATTTTCTTTTCGATCTGGATGGCCACACTCCAACAACAAATTTCTTTATTGGTTAAAAATCCATACAGCAAAAGATGTAATCAATCGCTAACATGTTTCACACCGCAACTACTGGTGCTTACCCATAGCTATGATTAAGCATCTACAACGTGAAACACGTTAGTGTTTTCTTCTGTACCGACTACAACCATGATGTGACAGTTTTTAACATTGTTTGCCACAAATAAAAGGTGTGTTTTAGGAGTGCGGCCGTTCAGCTACTTTCTTTGATTGTCCATATAGAGTTATTGGACGAAGAAGGAAACCCCTGGACCAGTAGACTATCTGCTTGCCTCGATACAGATTAAGTGGTTCAGACAGTACCCCATTTATTCGTGCTCTTGGAGGGGAGTATAGTAACTAAATGCGGTTGATAAAGGCCCGCAAGGCCTCCCAGACGTATGTCTGTCCACTCCACGCTGTTAAAGGGGTTGTAAAGTAAGTTTTTTTTATTTTTATTGCATTCTATGCATTAACCACTTCAGCCCCGGAAAGGATTTACCCACTTTCTGACCAGGCCATTTTTTGCAATACGGAACTGCGTCACTTTAACGGACGTCCTTTTTTTCCCCACAAATAGAGCTTTGGTGGTATTTGATCACCTTTGCGGTTTTTATTTTTTACGCTCTAAACAAAAAAAAGCGACAATTTAAAAAAATGTAAAAAAAAGTTTTTACTTTCTGCTATAAAACATTTCCAATGTAAAAAAAAAAACAAAAAACGACATTTTATTCATCAGTTTAGGCCGAGATGTATTCTGCTACATATTTTTGGTAAAAAAAAAAAAAAAAAAAAAAAAAAAAATCGCAATAACCGTATATTGATTGGTTTGGGCAAAAGTTATTGTGTCTTCAAAATAGGGGATAGATTTATGACATTTATGGTTCCATGTCTGAATGAACACAGGGAGCTGTGACTTGGCTCGGGTGCAACTTGCTATGGGGGGCACTCGACAGGAGGGAGGGGCCAGAAGAGCCGAAGAGGGACCTGAGAAGGAGTATCGGGATGCTCTGTGCAAAACCATTACACAGAGCATGTAAGAATAACATTTTTGTTATTTTTAGAGAAAAAAAAAAAAAAAAAAAAAGAGACTTTACAATCACTTTTAAGGCTTTGGCAGTGTCTAAAGACAACACTGATCTGTCTCTCAAGTTATCAGGAGGAAGCTGCAGGTTAAGAAACAGTCTTCTAATATTAATGGAAGTAAATCTTGTGGGGACACTCCAGTCTGGTCCCTGTAGACCAATTTCCTAATGTATTTCCAGAGTCTGGTAGCTAATACTCAAGCCAAAAAGTTCACGTCTTTAGTGAGAAGCAAAATTGGCCTATACGATTCAGGGTATTGGGCATCTTTGCTTGAGTCTACCTGCTTACCGGTAAGTATTCTGACCAGCAGCTGGAATCCCCTCCAGGGGGGAGGTTCTGACCTTGGTTGACTATCAAACCATGACAGAATGGGTTAGATCTTGAAAAAGGATCTCTAAACCTCCATGTTAGACCTCTTCTTAATAGACCTACACTTAAAAGAGATGTATGTAGTTTTTTTTTCAGAATCATACTTACCTAGGCGGATGCAGCATCTATTCCCCGCCGGCTCTAACACTGAGATCTGAGTGATCCAACACCGCCGATCACTTAGTCACCAGCTCTCTGCTCACGGAGCTGTGAGAACCATCAGTCACCGCCCTCTGCTCTGCCCCCCTCCTTTCTCACTGGAGCGCTAAGCTGTTGTGGAAGCGGCTGACTCAGGCTCTCAGCAGCTCGATGAGAGGCTGAGCCGGGTGCCGGTCCAGGCATGTGGGCAGATCCTGACTCCATTGTTGCAATCTTTCTTGCCCACGCCTGGACTGGCTCTGGCTCAGCAGACAGCGAAATTCAGCCAACTGTCTGCTGAAAACGGGTCCCTGGAATGCAGAACGAACTGCACTCCATATGAGTACAGCCAAATGAGCTTTGGCTGTATTTCTCCTTTAATGATATCATCAGTAATTCGATAGGAAGCCAGGGTTGTACACCTGCCTCAAGTTTAGAGGTCTGAAAAGAGGTTTTTTGAGTCCCACACTTTTTTCATCATCCACTTCTCAGCCCATAATGCTAGAAGTCCAGAACCTGCAACATTCCTCTGAAAAATCTTCTGCTTAAAGGTGCACCCCCCACTCCTACAAGTGAGGGGACAGTTGACAATTTTTGCATCATTTTCCCTATAGGCAGTCAGGTGCTGTGAGTGACCTTT
Organism: Aquarana catesbeiana; assembly: GCF_042186555.1. Lineage (NCBI taxonomy): Eukaryota > Metazoa > Chordata > Amphibia > Anura > Ranidae > Aquarana > Aquarana catesbeiana. Next base: position 86,845,456 of record NC_133335.1, on the reverse strand, counting down.
GAGGTTTACAGGCTAATCCATTGTTTCTGGCACTCTTTAGCTTGTTCCTCTTTCTTCCTGTGCTACTGTACAGATTAATGTATCTGTGTTCATTCTTTAGCAGAATTTTAGGAGAAAAGTTCAAGAGTAACATTAGAAAGTGGTGTCCCACTAAGGCTCGGTTCACACAGGGGCAACACGACTCTGGCCGCGACTTTGCGAGGCGCCCTGGACATGACCTGAGGGCGACACCACAGCGCGACTTGGGGTGACTTACAAGGCGACTTCAAGTCGCCTCCAGGACAGGCGACTTTCCAGTGGCCAATCAAACAACAATCAGCTCTGTGGGAGGGAGGGGTTTGCTTGAGAAAACCATCTTCTCTTCCTGTATTGTTGCTTCAGTTAAGACACGATCCGACTTTGGAGGCGACTTCCATTGAAATCAATGGGTACAAGTCGCCTAGAAGTCGGATTGTAGTAGTACAGGAACCTTTTCTGAAGTTAGAGCGACTTCAGTAGCGTACATTAAGACAGCTCTCATTAACTTGAATGCAATTTCTGATGTCAAGCGACTTGGGGCGACTTGAAGTCTGACAAGTCGGATCCCAAGTCGCGGTAGTGTGAACCGAGCCTAATGAGAAGTAGATGCTTGCAACAGACTTCCAGCAAAGGGAATGAGTTTATCAACCGTAAGTAAATTTAAACATGGATGGACTTGTCATTTAACATAACTATATAAAATGTTAAAGTGGTTCTAAAGCGCAAACAATTTTTAATTGAATGCATTGCATAAGGTATAAAATGATTGGGTAGCTGTATCCCCCCTTATACGTACTTAAGTCCTCACTCAATCCAGAGCTGTACCTAGCTGCAGTCTTCAGCAGTGGGAGCCATTGGCTGTTAAGTCAAATTCAGTGATAAGGAGATGGGGCTGAGCCATGCTGTCTGTGCCTATAGACACAGGCAGTGTGGCTCAGGGTCGAGCCCGTACAATTGTCCTCATAGCAGGTAGCTTGCTCTGGGGGCACCCGAAAAAAGGGAGGTTTGGAGCTGCTCTGTGCAATTCCATTGCGCAGAGCAGATAACTATAAAAGTTTTTTGGGTTTTTTTTTTTCCCATCTTGGAATGAAAAGAAATACTACTTCAAATATTTTCTGGTTAGTAAATATATATATATTTATAGATGTATACATATATATAAAATTACTTTAAAATAAACATTTCTTTAAAAAAAGAAAATCAAACATTTACAGTTTCATTTTAGGAACAAGGATTATACACAAACAAGATTGGGTGTGGCAGTATATGCAGAAGCCTGGCAATACGAGACAGCAAAATATATGGCATTCAAACTGAAGAAGATCGATCAGTCCAGGTCAATACCTCATCCCAAGTGCTGCTGCAAAGTTTTCCAAATATCCTTAAACTTCAATAGTGTTTTTTGAACAATGGCTGAGACAACAGTTTGAGGATTTTTGTCTGCTTTAATCCAAGTGAAGCTGTGCTATCATTCAGTCTCAGCTAAAGTGCCAAAAAAAAAGTGAACAGGACTCCTTAGTCCAACATGGCTTCCAGCTGCTCGGCAAGGTCATCAAACATTGTACTGATGTCATCCAAGATGTTCTTGGCCAGCGGTGCTGCTGTCTCACTGCTGGAAGAAAACAGGCAGAGTCATTGTGAGAAGGTCTCCCTTTTCCCACACTTATAAAAGCATTTTGTCCAGTTAATCTATATTTTCTAATCATCAATTTTTATATATACAGTATAAGTTTGCTGTAGGCCCATCACAAATGTATCAAGTCATCTAATTTTCATGCTGCTTTTTTTTAAAAGGTACAATGCTAATTTTATTGAATATGTAGAAGCCATTTCTTAACAAAAGTAATGGAATGTCAGACAGTTGTGTCTGCAATTAGCAGCTTATTTCAATGAGTATTACAAGACAAAAGGGAGCCTATCAGACCCAGGCTACTGCAAAAATCTGTATATTCAGTCATTATATGATTGTACCCTCCCTTTCTATACGATCTGCTTTGTTTTTATATTTACCTGGGTCTTCTTCCTCTTTACCTCTTCTCAGGCCCAGGGTGGGTCTTTGGTGATGCAGAAAAGGGAGACAAGGTCAGCACTGCTCTCTGTAGGATACACGATTAATGAAGGGTGCTGCTGTAGAACCCCTTTGACAGCAGGACCATGACACCCTACATGTATGTCCTTAGTTTCCAGGGATAAATGACACTAGGCATCATTCAACCTGCAATGCTGAGGACATTTTTGGACTAAAACATACTGTGGGGACAGCTCCAGGCAAATGTTGAAGCCTAGCTTGCTTTTTTATTTTGAACACTGCCTGGGGGCCAATTTTAGTTTAAAACAAATTGCCTGGAGCTAGGCTTTACCATCTGCATAGAAGTGGGCTTTTCTCTCAATACAATTCCATAGGTCAGCGAATGGCAAAAACTAAAAGTTATTACATGTGTAGCACTTTGCCTGCAAACTGGCATCTGAAGAAGCACAGATATTCAGCTAATAGAACTTAGAATACATATGAACAAGAGACCAGGTTGCAGGCTTACAGTCTTGAGAGACAGAAGCCTGATGGTGAAAGACACAAAGCACTTGCTGCCCTGGTCAAGTGAACCTTTACTGGAAAAGGAGGAACCTTGTCTCATAACTCATAAGCCTGCAAGATGAAAAACTGAGAACCTCTTTTATGCCCTTCTGGAATGACAAAGAGTCAGTCTATTTGAAAAAACATTGCCATTTAGTTAGACCTTGACAGCCCTCACAAAATGTAGACAGACGGGGGCAAATTTCCTAGAGTAAACTGACACTAGACAAAAGCAGGATAGCACAATGTCTTCATTTAGAGGTCTCAAGCCAACCTTGTTCCATTGTAAAACCAAATGGGGCTTACAGGATAAGGCTGCCAGTTCTGACAACTTCTGGTTGATGTGATAGCCACAAGAAAAGCTACTTTCTGGAATTTAAGGTCAAAGGAATTTCACTAATTAGCTTAAAGAGAGGCCTCTGTAATGCTGACCAAACCAAAGTCAAGTTCCACGGTTGGAGACCTAATGGTCAATAACAAAAGTAACTTCCTGTATAAACGTAGGAGTCAAACAATTGCAAGAAATCACTGGAAGCAAAAGGACAGAGCAGAGACCTGACCTTTGAAGCCCATGCGTTGTTCAACACAGACAAGCCCCCCCCCCCCCCCCCCCCCAATTCCAAGAAGGGAGCTCAAAACTAGCATGAAAATACGCTTTCCACATTCGATGATAGACTTTTTGGGAAGTGTAATTACGAGTCTTTAGCAAGGTTTGGATTACCAAACCTAAAATGCCCCTGTGCTTAAGAAACTTTTGGGCCCCAACAACCATGTTGTTAACGTCAGAGAACAAGAAGCAGGGTGCAGATCGGTTAAAACAAAAGATCCAGCAAATGTCATGAAGGTCAGCTAACTTAGCTGGGCGGTTGAAATTCCTTTGGGGCCATTTCAGGGCGATGAGAAGTACAGGAATGCCCTCTGCTTTGAGCCTTTGTAACAGCTGCAGCAGAAGCAGTTATAAATCAAAGTATACAGATTCCATGGCGCCGTCAGGGCAATACCTACCGCCTGGTCCCAAGTCCTGGAAGCAAACTTGCTCAACGAGAATGCCAGCAGAATTACAGCCAAAGCAGACATATGTCCTGCATTTTAAAGACTACAACAAAAGCAGTCTTGGTGTCAAGACTACTCTCCTGAATCCAGTAGAAGGCGGGGACACATACTTTTGTAAATACCCTTGGAGAGTCAGTAACTGGTAGGTGCTGTCACTGGAAAACAAAGAAAGCGTTGACAATTCAGAGAGATGGGTATAGGATGGGGTGCAAATATGCATCCTTATGTTACCAAGAGGTTGTGCTCACGGAGAGAGGCAATAACTAACCAAATTGACTCCATCCTGAATTTCTGAGGATGGAGGAAGGCACTGAAAGCTTTCAAATTCAGGATAGGTGAAATGCCTCCTTTAGGCGGATTTTTTTGAAAGCTTTCGAATGGAGGAACAGGGATAAGAACATTCTGAGACAACAGGTCCTGAATGTCCGAAGTTGCAAGGGCATAGGATGCAACAGTAAGATTTGAGGAGGAAGGGGGAGAAAAACTAATTTTGTAACCTCTGGATATCACTCCTCGTACCACACATCAGAAACTTCTCCTATGGCCAACAAGCGCCCCCCAACACAACCTTGAGGGCAAGCCTTCATATGGAAGAGGACTTGTCTGTGGGTTTCAATCCCTTCACCTGCAAAGGTTTTTATGGGGCCCTTGGAGGGGGGGTTGAGGAGGTCTTGTGTGGGTAGATACTGGAAAAAGACTTTAAGGAAAGAAAATAATGCTTCATCTTGAGCTGTTGCTCCTTGTTTTTGCACACCTAGGAAATATGGCTACTGTAGCATTTTTAATAAGTTTGCCCACTGAAGATCCACAAAGGCAATCACTTACAACGGGCAGGTGCCAAAAGGCCTCCTCTAATTCCTGCTCTGCTGACCAGCATTTTAGCCAGAGTGCCCTATGCATCTGGATACGGGAGAGGGTTATGCAAGAAATAACTCGGCTAGCATCCATAGCTGTGTCACATAAGAAGTTGTATTGTAGAATGATTATCTGATAGCGTAATACACAAGCTCACCATAGATGCCAGCATTTAAGTCCCTGCTTAGAGATAGATATAAACCTGCTAAGGTCTGAGAGATAAGTGCCAAGGCTAGTATCGGTTAAGGAGCACAGCCTGCCTATTTCCTCTTTTTGTAAGTGGAATCTTTAAGGGATATAAAAGTAGTGGCTTGCTAAGGCATGATCCAGACAGCCAGAATTGGGATGGCCCACTTTGTTGTACATTCCTCTACAAAGGGGTAAAGCACCAAAAATGTGTAGGGACGAGGAAGCGCTTTTTCTGATGTCTCCAATACGTGAAGATAAAATCATCAAATAGCAAGTAATGGGGAAGATCTATGGGGCTTCCTCCTCCACTGAAGGAAACAAATTCTGCATCTGACTCTGGATCAACAGGGGAAATCCTACATAGTTAAAAAAAAACAAAAAAACCTATCAGATAGATCCATATCAGACTCCATAGGTGATGGGAAATAGACGATTGTGGTCCCTGCAGACTGGGAGGTGCCAGTTGGTATGTGAAAACCTCCATCTTAAGGCAGCTTGAGTTTAAATCTCCTCTCCCACCCTCATCCCCTGACTGTGATAGTGCCGACAGTGGCCTGTAGGACATGCATAAACAGTTCCCCCTCTACATCCAGGCTCAACTTTGCAGTTAAACAGGTGGACCTTAAGGCCTGAGTCAGAGGAAGTCCCATGAATACAGGTTACCACCCTTCTAAAAATAAAAAATAGATCACAAGCATGTAAATTTTTAGTGTTCCATCCCAGTCCCCCCCCCCCAAGGACCCTCACAGACTAATAAAGCAGGCATGACAAGATCCCATCATTGCTTTAAAGAACTCAGGAGCTGCTGTATGACCAAATGCCCTTGCGGAGAGTAACAGGGAGGTGATGTAATGCTGCTGTGTTCCTCTGAAGTATGCGGGTGCAAAAGCTAGAAGGCCAGAGGCATAAACGGTGACAGGGTTCTGCACACATACAATGCCCCAGGTACAATATAAAGGAGGGGGTCCACCTGGGCACAATTTCCACCTGCTGTAGTGCCTTACAACAGAATTAAGAGCAGTAGGGACAGGCTATGTACTGCCACAGCTCTGGCCCTGTTACACTCTGCATAAAATCCTAAGCTGTACTGGCCTGACTAATACAGTCCTGAAAGAATACCAGTATGCTCACTGAACCTGTGCTTATTGGCTGACTGGAGAGACTTGCGAATCCTGTAATATCCATTCTGAATCTACAGTAGTTGATAGTAAAATGAATCATATTCAAACATTAAAGGAAGGAAACATCCATTCTCCTTGAATGGTATGGGATGGATTTTATTGCCTAGGTTGGCCTCCATTTTTTTCTAACTGGCTTTTGTCCATTTCTCCTGTAGGCAGCCATATAACCCTAGGTTGCTTAATCAGAAGCTGTGTCCTTTAATAAACTAAAGGTTTTAACTTTTTATTAGAAACAAATCCAGTAGCATGGGTGTGGATGGGCTGAAAGTAAACCTGAGCATGGAAAAGACCTGATTCACATACATGCCTGCATTCCCACACATATACTCACCTTCACCTTTTTCCTATGATATTCTGTTTAGTAGCCTGGAGCAATACCCGGTACTTCTGGGTGAGGAGAATCAATGTAAATTCCATTCATCACAAGATACAGAGCTAAGTGCCTACGGAGTCAGTTGCTAATCCCCAAGCAAAAAAAAAAAAAAGAAAAGTCTCAAGTCACTGTTCATAATTACCTGATGTTTATCTCCTTGGGCCCTTGCCTCTCTTCAGGTTTCTGTAGGTCTGTAGAAAGGAAATGTCTTAGCTGCGAGTTCTCTCTGCTTTGAAGGGGCACATCGTTACGTTCCCTAATAAATGAAGGTGGATCACTTGTCCACAATATGGAGTTTGTGGTTGTAGCTACACTTTTTGTCCCCCATGAAGGCTTCTGTAATACCAGTTCTGGTCCGGATATCACCAAATGTGCATGAGAGTCTGTAGAGTAAAAAAAAAAAAAAGAAGGTAAAATTAGTTGGAGGAAGGGCTGCATTGATTCAGAAGTGTCTCTGAGAAATTAACAAATCAGAATACATGCTGAAAATAATCTCTGCAGGGTTAAAACTTCCTAAATCATTCATTCAGATAATAAATCATTTGGCATGCCCAACACATAATAGCTAGCCTTAAAAGAGAAGTATGGGTTTTCTTTTTATTTGATCATTGAAATCATACTTACCTAGGTGGATGCAGCAATTGGTCCAATGCTGCATCTGTCCCCCTGCGCCTCTAACACTAAGAACCGAGCGATCAAACATTACAGGTCACTCGGTTCTCGGGGCTCCCTGAGCAGAAAGCTGGAGCCTGCTGTCTGCTGAAAACGGTTTGTTCTGCACTCCTGTGATCCACAGGAGAAGTAAAGCCAAATGAGCTTTGGTGTACTTCTCCTTTAAAAGAGCAAGAATATATTGCAGATATACACATTAGAGCCTATTCTTTGGCATATCTGCCAAATATGGGATTTGAGGCAAAGAAGCAAGCTGGTCACTGAATACTAGGTGTTGTAATAGATAACACACACCATTATTGACCAAAAGTCCTCCATTTTAGATTGTAAGCTCTAACGAGCAAGGCCCTCTGATTCCTCCTGTAGTGAACTGTATTGTAATTGTAATTGTCTGCCCTCATGTTGTAAAGCACTGCGCAAACTGTTGGCGCTATATAAATCCTGTATAATTATAATAATAGTATAATTCTATCAATCCAGAGCTACAAAGGCCACACATTTCTAGGGGATGGCTTGTCATGAAACCCTGCAACTCATTTCTGTGACAATGGCTCCTTGATCACATTCTGTATCCAGTAGTATACTTGTCTGTTCTAACTTGCTTTGCCCCCGCCGCACTGCCTAGAAGAATAAACTGGTTCATAAGGTGATGGCAAATTGGTCAGGTACCCACGAAAGACCAGACACAGACATTGACTCTGCTCATAGGTAATGCAGGGGAATATCAACATTTAAGGGTGTCTCATTACGTGGTTTTCCTCATTTTAACAAAAACCCAGAAACACACTTTTCAAAATGGTGTCAGATAACAAGTGTTGTTTTCTTAAAGTGTCACTAAACCCACATCATAAAAAAACTATCAAATGGTGTACTACATGCTGTTCATACTCAGTCACTAAGAGATTCCTTTTCTGTAAAAAAACCTGGTTGATCCTGCTGCTCTCTATCTACCCCTTTTGTCCAAGTTCCCAATCAGCTGGAGATTTTGCAGAGCAGTGGTGGTAACGCTGCACATGCTTAGTTTTCAGTGAAATTCTGTGCTGGGCATTTTCTCCCTATCACATCTGAGCAGCCCATGTGACTACAGAGTCACATGTGGGTGTATACACAGTGGTAAAGGACAGCCCACTCTCCCTCCCTTCTCCATGCCCACTAACCAGCTAAACACAATGGGGGCGGGGTTACATGTAGATTAATTGAGGCTTCACCTCCCTCTTATTCTAAGACACAGGCTGGCACAGCCTGCGACTGGCAAAAATCCACCAACACCATGTTATTTCTACAAAATAATAAAGATTTAATTTCAAACATATATTTGTAGTCCAATTTAAAACTTTTTTTTTAATATTATTAATTTATTTTTATTCTGTATTCCAAAGGCTATTTTTATTTATTTATTTATTTTTGAACATGTGACCAGCAGCAGATTATTAGAAGCTCCTCCTGCTTATGTTTCCCAGCAGACAGGCTGGGAAAGATCTGGGTTATGTGACATAAGTACTTAATTTTGTTTTTTTTTTTGTATTAAAATAATTACAGTGCCGACATCCACATACAGAAAAAGAAGGGACAATGTAAATTGACAGTGTGTGTTTAGTATCACTTTAAATAACCTTAAGGCTACTTTCACACTCAGACTGCCCAAGGGTTAGTGGTAAAGCGCCGCTAGTTTTAGCGGCGCCGGGTGGGAGGGGGAGCTTTTAACCCCAAAAGGTGGTGTTAACAAGAGGTTAAAAGCGCCCGAAAAGCTGCCCATGTGCAGGTGCGTTGTATACACCACTCCTGCACCGCCGCAAAGATGCTGCTTGCAGGACATTTTTTTCCGTCCTGCAAGCGCACCGTCCCAGTCTGAAAACATTCGGGCTTTCACACTGGGGAGGCGCTTGAGAGGCGTTTTACAGGTGCCATTTTTTGAGCTAAAATGCCTGAAAAGCGCCTTCAGTCTGAAAGGGGTCTAAATGTGTATTTCAAATGTTTTTATGGTTGAACTTCTGTATAATGCTTGCATCACAAAAACAACTCTGAAGCTTAAAGCGGAGGTTCACTGAAAAAAAAAATATTAAAAGCCAGCAGCTACAAATACTGCAGCTGCTGACTTTTAATATATCGACACTTACCTGTCCAGGGAGCCCGCGATGTCGGCAGCCGAAGCCAATCTGTCCTTCGGCTCTAGGCTGCTGCCGCCGCCATCCTCGGTAAGGGACTAAGGAAGTGAAGCCATGCGGCTTCGCTTCCTGGTTCCCTACTGCGCATGCGCGAGTCGCGCTGCGCGTCCTCTCTGGTCCCCGCTGTGTTCTGTGTCTCACAAAATACAGCGGTGGAGGAGAGTGTAGGCGGCGGAAGTGGCGTAGGTCACCGCAAGCGCCACGGTGATCTATGCCAGGAAGTGGGAGCAAATACCTGTATTAGGGGCGGCACAGTGGTGTAGTGGTAGCACTCTCGCCTAGCAGTAAGAAGGGTCACTGGTTCGAATCCCAACCACGACACTACCTGCCTGGAGTTTGCATGTTCTCCCTGTGCCTGCGTGGGTTTCCTCCGGGTACTCCGGTTTCCTCCCACACTCCAAAGACATGCTGGTAGGTTAATTGGATCCTGTCTAAATTGTCCCTAGTATGTATGAATGTAAGTTAGGGACCTTAGATTGTAAGCTCCTTGAGGGTAAGGACTGATGTGAATGTACAATGTATATGTAAAGCGCTGCGTAAATTGAAGGCGCTATATAAGTACCTGAAATAAATTTAAAAAAATAAATAAAATTAGACAGGTATCTGCTCCCTCCTCCCCCCTGAAAGGTGCCAAATGTAACACCGGGGGGGGGGGGGATCCAAAAAGTGGAAGTTCCATTTTTGGGTGGAACTCGACTTTAAGGCATCTCACCAGTGTCAGAATTGCTGAAATTCAATTTGCATTATCCTAAGGAGTTCCACCAAAGATTCCTTAATAACTGAATGTCAGCATTCTTTCATGGATGAATAAAGTGACTTCCACTAGCAATAAGGGAAGTTGAATTTTGGTTATTCTGCCACTGGCCACTCCCACATGGAAAGGTTGTCCATGGCAGAATTATCCATATGACCTTATGAAATTGATCTTCAGCAAGGGGAGGAAGCTTTGTAGACCTTTTGTTCATCTCTGCTCTTCTGACGTGGCCATCACAAGACAATCGCATTACCACTGCTCTATTCTGAGCCATATTACAGAGAATAAATACTTCCTTGCTTATCTAAGTTATAGTCAATCAAGGGACTGCTGAGAGCTTTAAAATATAGGTCAGGGGTATCAAACTCAATTTAATCACGGACCGGGCTTGTTCTTGTGGTTAATGACCCACAGGTTACCAACCAATCCCTCAATTTGACATAAGGTTTCCCTTTTTTCAATTTAATGTTAATAGTATTCTTAATTTTGGGGTACTGTACCTTGTCTATCGGTATAGTTTTCAGCCATCTCAATTTTGCCACATTTTTCATAGCTCAGTCCTCTCTCAGACTTTCCTGTTTTAGTCACGGCAGTTTCTTGCGGACCATTTAATATGATTGTGTCAGTTTGTACAGGGGTAACAGGTGACTTCGGCTTCTCTTCAACACTTGTATCCTTTTCTTTGATTTTAGGCCTCCTCTTTACAGTGTCAGATTCTGTGAGGTTGAATTCAGGCTCTGCATTGACTTTTGGCGTAGTAACAGTTGGTGGCACTTTAAGGTCAGCGTTTGGTTTAGGACAAATCTGGGGCTTAACTCCAATATGTGGCCGAAATGCTGTCTGAGAAAGAGGTGGGACCTCAGCGTTTATACATGGCTCTATTCTTGTTCCTGGAAATTGCGGAGCCTCAGAAGTGGCCTCTGAATTCAAAGGGGGAGATGGTACTGCTGGAGAGAACAGATCTGCATTGATTACAGACTCTGGTTTGGATCCTGGAGGTTTGGGCCTCTGTTTAATAGTAAGGTTTCCTTCCTCTGCAAAAGGAATGCTTTCACTTGAGCTGTGTTGTGATGGAACAGTTTCCTCTTTGCTTTCCTCTTTTCTCACTGTGAGTGGCAGAGATAACCTCTCCCCAACACCAGCTGCAGACTCGCTCACAGTTCTCCTTCGGCCACCGGGGCTCTGAAAAACATTGGACTGGCAAACATCTGCTGTCTTTGACTCTGATCCTACCTCTATATTGGCCACCAGGTTTTTAACCAAGTTGGGCCCACTAGAAGGTGGGCCATCAACACTAGACATGGAGCTAAGTCTCTTGGGAGGTGGAGGTGGTGGTCCTTTTCTGCGTGCTCGTACAGCAAAAGACTGACTCCGCTGGACTTTTTTCTCAGGCTGTCCATTGGTCAGGGAGCTGCGGCCAGGTCGACGTGTTAATGTAGCATAAGAGCTCAATGCTCCGCTGCCTGATGTAGCATCCTTGTCTTCCTCCTCTGGCTCTCCATCTGACAGTGCATAGCGGCAAACACTCAGTGACCGCTTTTTCATCGAAGGCTTTGGAGGTGGCGGAGGTGGCTCTGGCCTAACTGAACACCCATTGGGGACTCTATTGGGCCAACTGGATTGATCCATGCCCTCAGGCAAGTTCCTCTCTGGCAAAGCAGAGTCCGTGGCTTGAAATGGAGGGAGTAGAGGTGGGTTTGAACCCGCTGAGTCTTGGGAGTGACCAGAGCCCTGTGAACGGGAGCTGATACTCTCCTGACTATAAGATCGCCTAGTAGCACACAGAAAGTCACCGCCATGCACTAGTGCACTCTGCAGTTCCTTGCTCAGTTCTATGTTCTGAAACGTCTGCAGCTTAGGTGTGGTAGGTGGTTCTCCATTTTCAGAAGCTTCCACAAAAGGTACCGCAGGGAGGGAGCTCTGCATTCTTCGTCTCATGGTTCCCCCTACTGTGTATCCCTTCTGAAGGTCCAGCATGCGTTTCACTCCTAGCAACAACTTCTTCTGGTGCCCTAATGGATAAAAGAAATGAATTTAAAAAGACTTAAAAAGGAAGTACTTTTAAAGTGTTTGCAAAGGCAGAAGGTTTTTTACCTTGCTGCATTCTATGCAGCCCCCCGATCCAGCGATGTGCCTCTCTCACTTCTCATTGGCTCAGATGCCATTAGCCCCCACTGCTGTCACTCAGAGCCAGTGATGAGGGAGCAAGGGGTGGGGCTGAGCCCCACTCTGTGTGCCTTATGGACACATAGAACGGGGCTCAGGAACGAGTGCTCCCATAACAAGCAGCTAGCCAGAGCGCCAGCGGGGGACCCGAGAATAGCAGGATCAGGGCTGCTCTGTGCAAAACCATTACACAGAGCACGTAAGTATAACATGCATGTTATTTTAATAAAATAAAAACGCAAGCCTTTACAATCACTTTAAGTGAATAACTGACATTGCCTTACCTAGCCTTAATATTCCAATCTCCTGCAGACCCTCCCATGTCATTTCTGTCACACTGCTAAGCGATTCATATCCGTTCTCTGTAAGCTGTTTATGGTACTCAGGAAGTCGCAGCTGAGTTAGCCAATCCCACACGTCGACCTAATTGTGGAAAGAGAAAGGGTTCATCAGGTAACAAAACAGTCTTAACACCGAATTCTGGGCACGAAAAAACTTTAATTTCAAATATATTCCTCAGTAGCTGCAGAGGATATAAATCTACTGTCTGCACCAATTACCTTTGCAAATCGGCATGCTACCTTGTAAAAGAAGCAGTGACATCACTGTACTGTACATAGCCTGTGCACAAAGTTGCGAGGGGGAGGGCTGCAGACCTACCCATTACAGGCTGCCGGCAGTAAATTACAGAAGGGGGCAGAGACAAGACCAGTCACTCTGCACAAGGAGCAAGAGCAACGGTGACTGATCTTTATTACAGGAAACTCCCATAAGAAATACACAAAGCACACCAAAATTTAAATAAGCTTGCATGTGGGACTTGCGTTTAGACAATACCTGCTTATTCCGGAGTTCCACTTTAAACTCCTCTGGCCCTTGGGACACTATTCCTCCCACTGATACCAACAATGGGGCACTATTCCTCCCACTGATACCAACAATGGGGCACTATTCCTCCCACTGACGACGATGGGGTGCTATTCCTTCCCCTTGTACATGTTTACATGTACTAGGAGGAGGAATTGTTTGCATTGCTTACCACTGATGCCAGGACAGTTTCTACTCCCAGTGACCATAGTTCGGCCCTCCAAAAGTCTGAAGGACAGTAAACCGCCCCCTTGTTTGGAAAGTTTGGAGACCCCTGTTTTAGAGCATTAGGTTATTGATCAGTGATTACGGTTATTGATATGATTTTTGTGGTTAACGCATGGTTATTCCTAGTCAAAGCACTTTCAAAGGAAGGCTAAACCGAACCCTTACCGGCATTTTATGAGGTAGCCCATCTGCTACATTCAGCTTGCCAATCTCTGTAGATATTTTCTTCCTGTGTCCTGGCTTTGTCACACCAATGGCAGTCAGATCCTGAAGAGGAGAGGGGACAGTTTAGCATTTGAATGGATGAACAGAATATGAAAACGGAATTGAAGCAGAAGCTGCTCTTACCTCTGGAGTCATGCGGCTGATTGTTGAAAGGTCATAGCCTGCAGATAAGAAGTTCCCCACATACATGTCTAGCTGGAAGCTACGAAGCCAGCAATAAATAAGTTCTGCATCCTGAAAGATTGAAGGTAGGTACAGTGTCACAGTGCAGAGGGGAAGTAGTGATGAAAAGTGACAATATATTAAGGGAAATGTAAAATATTGGTGAAATAATTTAATACACCAAGAAAATGAGAACAGAATGAAACTGATGAAAATGTTATTACAAAAGTGGCAAAATTATATTATCATTATATATATATATATATATATATATATATATATATATATATATATATATATATATATATATATATATACATACATATATATATATATATATATATATATATATATATATATATATATATATACATACATATATTAGTTTTTTTTTGTTTTTTTTTTACTTTCTGCTAAAAAACATATCCAATAAAAAAAAATATAATTTCTTCATTAACCACTTCAATACAGGGCACTTAGACACCTTCCTGCCCAGACCAATTTTCAGCTTTCAGTGCTGTCGCAGTTTGAATGACAATTGCGCGGTCATCCATCACTGTACCCAAACTAAATTTTTATCATTTTGTTCCCACAAATAGAGCTTTCTTTTGGTGGTATTTGATCACCTCTGCGGTTTTTATTTTTTGCGAAACAAATAAAAAAAGACCGAAAATTTGGAAAAAAATAAAAGTTTTGCTTTTGTTTCTGTTTAAAAATTTTGTAAATAAGTACGTTTTCTCTTTCACTGATGGGCACTGATAAGGCGGCACTGACAGGCACTGATAAGGCGGCAGCGATGAGGTGGCACCAATGAATGGGCACTGGTAGGCGGCACTGATGGGCGGCACTGATGGGTGGCACTGATATGCAGCACTGATGGGCATTGATAGGCGGCACTCATGGGTGGCACTGATAGGCGACACTGATGGGCACTGAAAGGCTGCAAAGATGGGTTCTTATGGGTGGCACTGCTGGGCACTGACAGGCGGCACTGATGGGCACTGATACGTGGCACTGATGGGCACTGATAGGCATCCCTGGTGGTAGGCATTGGAGTGGGCACTGATTGGCAGCTGCCTGGGCATTGATTGGCAGCTGCCTTTGCACTGATTAGTATGTCCCTGGGGGTCTAGGGGGCATACCTGGTGGTCCAGCGTGACTGGTTTCCCTGGTGGTCCTGGGCGGCTTCCCTGGTGGTCCTGGGTAAGATCCGAGGGGGGGCAGTGCTGATTATGTCAGGAGAGCAGCCGATCGGCTCTCCTCTACTCGCGAGTGAGGAAAAGCCGATCACCGGCTCTTCCTATTTACATTGTGATCAGCCATGATTGGACACGGCTGATCACGTGGTAAAGAGTCTCCGTCAGAGAGACTCTTTACCTAGATCGGTGCTGCGGGGTGTCAGACTGACACCCCGCAACAATGATCGCCACGATGCGTGCCCCCCGGGGGCGTGCAGTGGCTCAATATCCTGCGGACGTCATATGACGTCCAGTCAGGATTTTGAAACCACTTTGCCGCCGTCATTCTGCTATATGGCGGGCGGCAAGTGGTTAATTTAGGCCAATATGTATTCTGCAACATATTTTTGGTAAAAAAAAATCCCAATAAGCGTAAATAGATTGGTTTTCGCAAAAGTTATAGCGTCTACAAACTATGGTATATTTTTATGGCATTTTTATTTATTTTTACTAGTAATGGCAGCGATCAGCGATTTTTAGTGGAACTGCGACATTGCAGCAGACAAATCGGATACCAAGTGACACTTTTAATACCGTTTTGGGAACCAGTGACATTATTACAGTGATCAGTGTTAAAAATAGGCACTGTTACTGTACTAATGACACTGGCAGGGAAGGGGTTAACGCCAGGGGCGAGCAAGGGGTTAAGTGTGTCCCTAAGAGGCGCTTGCTAACTGTGCGGGGGATGGACTGACTGGGTGAACACAGAGATCCGTGTTCCTGCTTAACAGGAACAGAAGATTCGTGTCCTCCCTTGTCAGAACGACGATCTCCATAGGTAGATTACATAGGCAGATCAATGCTCTGCCTTGCTGGGGAACGATCACAGGTGGCTGGGAGACATCGGGTCAGCCGGACCCGCTGATTGGCTCCCCCTCTGTCCAATGGGAATGCGTGCCCACAGTATCTATTGCACAAAATGACGTATGGTGATTTGCGCGATAAAGCCACCCTGCTGCAGTATATATGCTGTGGGCGGTCTTTAAGTGGTTAAAGCTGAACTCCAGGGGGAAACAAAAAAATTATTTATCCCCTGCAGTGTGTCTCCCTCCCCACTGCAAGAGTTAACTACTGCGCTTTTGGCCAGGGGATGATGAATAAGGCGATATACAGTACTTAGCTCATTCCACACTTATTCCGCCAGAGAGCAGTAACTGGTGGACCGGTCATATGGAGAGGAGATATAAGATACATACAGTGTATTGCTTTATTCATCATTCCCTAGGCAAAATGAGTCATTAACCCTTGCAATGGAGAGGGGGAACCACTGCAAAGGGTAAACATTTTACTGGTTAGCTTTAAAGGATAAGTTCACCTTTGGGAACATGTTACATGTTCCACCTGTTTTTAGGGTGAAACATGTAACATGTTCCACAAGCTGCAGCCGCTGCCCGATCCTTGCCCCCCCCCCCCCCCCCCCCCCCCGTGACAGCAGGACGGGGAGAAGTTCCCCGTACTAGCTGTCACCTTTTGAAATGAGCGTGGGACTCCGCCCACACGCCCGTGTTATTCATTCACACAGTTCTGTGTATGAATGAACTACAAGCCCTGATATCCTTTGCAGCTGTCGACTTATAGTTCTCGATGAACTACCACAGCGCAGTGGAGCGACGTGGTAGTTCATTGATTCTTCCTGTCAGTGTATCTGCTTGCCCGTACGGGATGTACAGACACATAGATACACTGACAGATCTGTCGATCACTGGTGCAATGCTTTACAGGATCCAAAAAAAAAAAAATGCACATTTACCTTCAAAAAAAAAAAAAATGTGCATTTATTTAATTTTTTTTAAAAAGTGAACTTACCTTTAAGCATCTTTGAAAATGAATTGATTCCCAGTAAAACCAGCTAGAAAGATCAAGCATTGCTTGTTTAAAATTCTTTTTTGCTACTTGTTGAGAATATATAAACCTTAAAGCGGTAGTAAACACCACTTGTACCTACAGGTAAGCTTATAATAAAGGTACAAGGAATATCCAATATTTCTTTAAAAAAAAAAAGCTCATCACTTGCCTAGGCGAATGACGTTAATTAGGGATGGATCTGCACTAGTTTCTATAACATTCCGTAATAGAAACTGGTGCAGATAGACCTGAAACAAGTCCATCTGCTTAGTTATTGTGGTGCATGTCACTCCGGACAGTTTCCTGCACCATTATACAGACGCAGGAAGCTTAGTTAAATCCCCTGATAGTTTCCAAGTGTGTATGCACGCTCTATTTTTAAGGCCAGGTTCACACATGTGGCCGCAGGTTCGTGCCTGGGGTCCGGTGGATGCCTGTTCACCAGTTTAGGTGCCAATCGGGTCCGAATTTTTGCCTGAATTTGCACCTGAATCAGACCAGAAGACGCACAGGACGCTTTTTTCAATGCGGACAGCGGCTGCCCCGAACCTGTGTGAACCGCCTCCATCGAAAGCTCGCCTGAATGCAAATTGGATGCGGGGAATCCATCACCCAATTCGCATATGTGTGAACCCAGCCTTAGTCAGTTTTCGAAATCTCACGTTAAAAGAGAAGGGTTTCCTTTTTATTTTTTTTTTTAGATTTATACTTACCTAGGTGAATGCAGCATCGGTCTGATGCTGCATCTGTTCTCCGGTGCCTTTGGACTGAAAACCGAGCAATCGAACATCGCCGATCGCTCGGTTTTCAGAGCTCCGTGAGCAGAGAGCTGCAGACTGTCAGTCATCGCTCTCTGCTCATCTCCCTTCACGCTGCGCTGTGGAGGGGTGCGGAGCGGCCCTCTCAGGCTCTCTGCGGCCCGCTGAGACAGGTGGCAGTCCAGGCACCTGGCAGATCCAGACTCCCATTGTCGCGATGACACGGTGCCTGGACTGATATCTGTGATGTCACAGTGAGTGAACTTCAGTTCGCTCTCTGCTGAAAATGGGTCACAGGAGTGCAAAACGAATTGCACTCTTGTGATCCATAGGTGAAGCCCAGCCAAACAAGCTTTGGCTGGACTTCTCCCTTAAGTTCTGTGAATACTCCTTCTAGTGGTCATCTGTATACAAAAGGAATGTGAATAGAAAAACTGTTTAACTCTTTGGTGACCAGAGGTCACTGATGCATCAGTTAACTTGTCAATTACTTTGAAACTAACAGGCCTATCTAAATATTTTTACTTTGAACATATAAGGGTCTTGTTATGTACATGGTTTTAATTTAGTACCTTTTTTTTTTTTTTTTTTTAGTATAAGCTGCCATCCGGCAAAATAATGCAATTTACACTTAAAGTGGTTGTAAATGTTCGATTAAAAAAAAAAAAAAAAAAAAAAAGCACACAACAAACATGCATATACTTACCTGCTCTGTGCAATGGTTTTGCACAGAGCAGCCCCGGATCCTCTTCTTCACTCCAGGTCCCTCCTCTTTATCGGGAACCCCCACAGAAAGCAGTTTTCCATGGGGGCACCAATGCGGGCGCGCTCCTGAGTCCCGCTGCTGCGTCCATTGACACAGATAGCAGGATTTGACCCCGCTCCTGTGTCACAGATTTTGATTGACAGCAGCAAGAGCCAATGGCTTTTGCTGCTATCAATCTGTCAATGAGGAGAGCGACAAGAAAAGGGGTGGGGGGGTGGGGAGCTGCAGTACAGAAGGTTTTTCACCTTAATGCATAGATTGCACAAAGGTGAAAAACCTTAAGACTTCACAACCACTTTAATGGCTTTTTTTTTTTTACTAACTACACCCAGTACACTACTTCAACAGCTGCAGCTTACCAACTGTCACAGTGCCTTTCTCTGTGCTAGTACACAGTGTCAGCTGAACCTGCTGTGATGGTTTGTTTGTAAACAAAGCCATGTGATTCCTATGATTGGCTTTCATAGTTCTTATGTTATCAGGAACCATGATGATTGGTTTCTAATTGCAGTATCTGACAGTGCAGTGGTAACAGTGCGGTCACAGAATAAGCAGTTGAGTTCAGAAACCTATCCTCAGCCTCAGGGGTATCAGGATTAGGATGGTTTATAAAATGATTTTGAGCATGACGTTCAAAAAAAAAAAAAAAAAAAGTTAAAATAAGCTCTATTTTCCTACAAGGAGTTTGCTGTTTAGGTATGATCCATAAGACCTGCACCGAAAGAAGAGGGGTGTTTCACACTTAGCTCAAGTTTACACTTGCAATTGAGGGACGGGGGTGGTTAAAACAGGTGGTCGAGTGCAACCTATTCAAGTGAATGGGGCCATGCCACAATCACACACAGTTGCAGTGCAGTGGTGCAGGCTTTTAAGACTATAAACAGGCGGCGAAGAGACGAGATAATGCCTCCCAGCCATCTGTCAAATGCCCTCTGAAAAGCGATCCACCATAGATCACTCTTCAGAAAGCGACACTAATGTAAACAAGCCCTTACCTTGCTGTACTAGTTATCAGGAACCGGAGCCTGCACATGTACTAATATACAACCCCAATTCCAAAAAACTGTATAAAATCTACATAAAACCAGAATGCAATGATTTGCAAATCTCATAAATCCATATTTTATTGACAATAAAAAATAGAAAAAAAAATTCAAATATATAAACTGAGAAAAAATACAACTTAAAAAAAAAATTAAAAAAATAAGATAATTTTGAAATTGCTGGCAGCAACACATCTCAAAAAAGTTGTGACAGGGCAATAAAAAGCTGGCAAAGTAAGTGGTATTAACAAGAGCTGCAAGAACATTGTGCAACTAATGAGGTTAATTGTAACATGATTGGGTATAAAAAGTGCATCTTAGAGAGTCAGAGTGTCTCAGAAGGAAAGATGGGCAGAGATTCACCAATCTGTGAAAAGCTGCGTCTAAAAATTGTCCAACAATTTCAGATGAATGTTCCTCAATGTAAAATTGCAAGGACCTTAACCAATTCAGCCCCGGAAGAATTTTCCCCCTTCCTGACCGGGCCATTTTTTGCGATACGGCACTGCAACGCTTTAACTGCCAATTGCCCGGCCGTGCAACGTTGTACCCAAACAAAATTTATGTACTTTTTTCCCCACAAGTAGAGCTTTCTTTTGGTGGTATTTGATCACCTCTGCGGTCTTTATTTTTTGCGCTATAAACAAAAAAATAGCGACAATTTTGAAAAAAACAAAACAATATTTTGTACTTTTTGCTATAATAAATATCTCTAAATTAAAAAAAAAAAAAAAAAAGTTCTTCATCAGTTTAAGCTGATATGTATTCTTCTACATATTATTGGTAAAAAAAACAAAAACAAAAAAAAAAAAACGCAAAAGCGTATATTGATTGGTTTGCGCAAAAGTTATAAGCGTCTACAAAATAGGAGATGTATTTATGGCATTTTTATTATTTTTTTTTTTTTTATACTAATAATGGCGGCAATCTGGACTGCGACATTGCGGCGGACAGATCTGACACTTTTGACACTTTTTTGGGACCAGTGACATTTGTACAGCGATCAGAGCTAAAAAATAGCCACTGATTACTGTATACATGTCACTGACAGGGAATGGGGTTAACACTAGGGGGTGATCAAGGGGTTAAATGAACATAACATCATCAAAAGATTCCAAGAATCTGGAGAAATCTCTGTGCTCAAGGGACAAGACCAAAACGCAATAGTGGATGCCCGTGATCTTCAGCCTTCAAATGGCACTGCATCAAAAATGGGCATGATTCTGTGATGGACATCACTGCATGGGCTCAGGAACACTGTAAAAAAAAAATCACTGTCTGTGAACACAGTTTGCCGTGCCATCCAAAAATGCAAAGTAAAGCTCTATCATGCAAAGAAGAAGCCATATCTGAACATGATTCAGAAACGCAGCTATCCTCTCTGGGCCAAAGCCAATTTATTAAAATGGTCTGTTGCAAAGTGGAAAATGGTTCTGTGGTCAGATAGATCGAAATGTGATATTTTTGGCAACCATGGACTCAGTGTCCTCCTAACTAAAGAGGAGAGGGACCCTCCGCCTCGTTATCAGCACTCAAAAGCCTGCATCTCTGGTGGTGTCTTGGGGGGTGTCTTAGTGTGTATGGAATTGGCAGCTTGCACATCTGGAAATGAACCATCAATACTAAAAGATATATCCAGGTTTTAGAGCGGCATATCCTCCCATCCAGACATCTTTTTTTCCAGGACAGTTGAGCAGTTAAAATCTTAAATCAGGCAAGAATGGGACAACATTTCTCTTCCAAAACACAAGCAACTGGTCTCCATCGTTCAAAAAAATTTACAGAGTGTTGTTAAAAGATGAGGGAATGCTACACCATGCTAAACATGGCCCTGTCCATACTTTTTTGAGACGTGTTGCTGCCATCAATTTTAAATGACTTTATTTTTTTCTTAAAATTCTACATTCTCTCAGATTAAACATTTGATATGTTTTCTATTGTGAATAAAATATGGGTTTATGAGATTTGCAAATCATTGCATTCTGATTTTATGTAGATTTTACACAGCGTCCCAACTGTTTTGGAATTGGGGTTGTAATTTGACTGCCCCATACTGTAGACATAATATTCACAAAGTTTATACAGAAACCAAGGTTATATGTAAAAAAAAAAAAAAAAAAAAAAAAATTAAAAGAAGACTATAATTTCCCTTCAGTAATTTAACAATTGCTGCAGTTCCAGCTATTTAAAAAAAAACAGCCTTGGCGCCATGTGATGTTCTCCAGCCCAAGATGATGTCATCAGTCTGCTGCAGCCAGAAAGAAGCATTTCCTCTAGTCTCCTCCCCCCAGTGATCATACTGCAACATTGTAGTTTTGCAGTAAGTCACAAAGAGAGGCGCTGCACGGCAGGGACTGATCTGTGTCAGGCATTGGTAAATCCAACCAAGAACTGCACAGACACCAGTTTTTTTACAGGGGGGTCATGTGATCTCTGAGATATAATAAATACCTGCAACAAAATAATCACGTAAATACAGGAAAAAGTATGATAAAGAGCTAAACCACTGATGCTGCATTGTACTATAAAGAATTACCTTTCCTTGTAGATATACATTTGGGTCTTTCTCCATTGTGTGACCTGTATGTCCCATATGACTTGGCACAGTGCCTGAAAAGAACGACTTATTATTGGTAAAATAATAGGAAAGGTCCCCCCCCACTTTACATGGACAATAAATGACACACAGCCATGCAGAATTAGAAATGTAAGATATAACCATGACCCTCACCAGCAGGTATTCTATTCTGGTGATCCTCATAGCCAACATGAAGATTCTGAAACAAGAGAAGCAAAAAGGAGATAGTGAACCCGAGGCAGACAGCAACACAGTCCCCAATTACAGGATAAATGGTCTTCATATACCTACCTGAGCATTCTCTATGAGCAGAGCTGAGCTCAAGCCACTCCCCTCACAGCTCTGGCCACTCCCAGCACTGCGCACACTGCCCAGACTCCCTTCGCTGCCCACACTGTGCCGATCACCGGCTAGGGTTAATACAGAGACAGAATTAAATCACATATCCATTTAGGATATGCCATTATCTAAAGCCTAGAACAAAAACTTCATACCGCAGCATATTGTGTATTTGTAGTGTTGTCACCCGAGGCTGTTCATTCCTGGTTGGGAATACAGATCACCTCTCCTCATCTTTATAACATAGGAGAAAGAGGTGTTCTGTAGTCCATTCAGGTACTGGGCAGGACTGTGAACGCTGCTTGAGATTGTAGTGCAGCACAGGAATAGTGTAGGGGTCTCCAAACGTTCCAGTATGAGGGCCACATTATATATTTTACAAGCCAAAAAAAAAAAGTTATAGAATAATAAATGAATGGATAGGTTTTCCTTCAGGATCCCCATCACAGCCCCCCTCCCTTACATCAGGGTCCCCAAAAGAACCCCCTTACAACATCAGGGTCCCCAAAGGATTTAGGGTCCTCACCAGAGGCCCCTCATCAAAATCTACCTTAGTAGCCCCCCCTTAAATCAGAGTCCCCCAAACATCAGGGTCCCCATCAGAGCCACCCTTTACATCACGGTCCTCATTAGAGTCCTGCTTTACTTCAGGGTCCCCATTACAGCCCCCCTTACATCAAAGTCTACCTTAGCAGCCCCTCCTAAATCAGAGTCCCCCCCCATACATCAGGGTCCCCATCACAGTCCCCCTTTACATCAAGGTCCTCATTAGAGTCCTGCTTTACTTCAGGGTCCCCATTACAGCCCACCTTTACATCAGAGTTCCTATCAGAACCCCCCTTACAACAGGGTCCCCATTAGAACCCCCCTTACAACAGGGTCCCCATTAGAACCCCCCTTACATCAGATTACCTATCAGTGGTCCGCTCTTACCTACAGCATGGATGTAGTCAATGGAGCAGCAGGGCAGGAGCTGGGAAGCGGAGCATGTATGGACATAAGAAGGTCCATCGTCCTGCTGGGGCAATGCCCTCCATTGGTTTCTGGGATGCCAGTGATCACAGCAACCAACAGACTTACATAAAGCACGGGGGGGGGCATGACCCTAGTTGTGGGCCACATGCAATCTTGAAGCGGGCCGGATTTGGCCCACAGGTAATAGTTTGGAGACCCCTAGCACAGAACACAGGAAGTTACAAGATCTCTGGATTTCTGGCAGGATCAGAAAGTTGTTTTTTTTTTTCACTTACCAACCATTTAAAAAAATGTATTTATCAGAGCAAAAGAAAGCAAATAAGACTAGCATACTTTTCATACACTTTAACCACTTTAGGACCACTCCATAGCTGTTTTACTGCTACAGGACGGCTCTCCTGCGCTGAATCCCATAATTATTTTTATATATATATATATATATATATATATATATATATATATACACATACATACATATACATACACACACACACACACACACACACACACACACACACATATATATACATATACACACACACACTTCCGACTGCAGAAGGCGCGCAGAAGCTGATCAACGAGTGCCAGGCAGTGGATGTCCGCCCCACCCGCGATCGTCTGTAATACACACAGAACGGAGCTCTGCCTATGTAAACAAGCCAGATGTCAGTTCTGACAGGGGGGGGGAAGGAATGGATTTTGTGTTCCTGCAAAGCAGGGAACAAAATTCACCTCTTCCCTTAGTAAAAGCACCTAACACAGTACACAGAAACATTAGTGAAGCACACAGTTAACCCTTGGATCACCCTAGATGTTTAACCCGTTCCCAGCCAGTGTCATTATTCCAGTGACAGTGCATATTTTTAGCACTGATCACTGTATTAGTGTCACTGTTTCCCGCAAAGTGTCAAAAGTGTCAGTTGATGGCCGATTGTGGCTACAATATCGCAGCCCTGCTATAAGTCGCTGATCGCCACCATTATGATGATAAAAATATAAATAAATAAAAATTCCATAAATATCTCCCATAGTTTGTAGACACTAGAACGTTCACATAAACCCTTATTGGGAGTTTTTTTTTTACCAAAAACATGTAGCAGAATACATTTTGTCCTAATTTATGAAGAAATTTGATGGTTTTCATTTTTTTATTGTTTTATAGCAGAAAGTGAAAAAAAATTTTTTTTTTCAAAATTGTCGCTCTTTTTTTGTTTATAGCGCAAAAAATAAAAACCACAGAGGTGATCAAATATCACCAAGAAAGCTCGATTTGTGGGAAAAAAGTACATACATTTTATTTGGGTACAGCGCTGCATGACTGCACAATTGTCAGTTAGAGCAACGCAGTGCCGTATCGCAAAATTTAGCCTGGTCATGAAGGGGGGTAAATCTTCCGGAGGTCAAGTGGTTAAGATCGCAGCTCAGTGAGAAAGTCCCTCCATGCACACTTACTCACCTCCAGTTAGCTCAGGACTTATGCCAACTCCAGTGACTGTAACGTATTGGCTGGGTAAATGGAGTGGTGGCTTTGACAAGCGCTGATGAGAAGGTATAGTGGTGTTACGGGATAGGGTGGATCCTAAAGAACAAAGGTTAAGTTAATACCTAGAGCAAAGGACAGAGTAAATTGAAGAACTCCAGGCTAATAAAGGACACCACATAGTGTTTTAAAGCAGAACTAAATTCATCAATTTAACGGTTTCAAGGCAAGCCGTGAACGATAACTGTCACAGTTGTTTGTGCTCTCAACCGAACAGTCAAGCCATGAAATGATCAAACTGATCACATGTGCAGCACCATGGCAACTGCAGATCAAAGAAAAGCTAAGATGTCTGTAAAGTTAGGAGAATTTTGTTCTGCTTTAAAAAGAAGGCACAGCCAACAGCCACTCAGCCTCTTACACACCAGACCAAATCTTGGGGAGACTTCATGTCATGCTTAACCCAATATTTGTACAATATCTTTATGCGCTTGGCTAGTAAAAGCATGAAGGTACAAGTAGATTCTATCTGACTGGAAAAGGTTACAGGTTTTCTGAAATTTCTTGTAAAAGCAAAATATTCCTTTGCCAAGTTCCTCTCTAAGCAATACATAATCACTGCTCATCTGTTTGACAGCCAAATTCATTCCAGCAAAGTCCTCACCAAGCCTTTTACTGATGACCTCTACGATTGCTGGTGGGAAGAAGCCCACCCTATCGGTCCCTTTTTGGGCGTCATGGATATGACCTTTCCATCGGCCATCTGGATGTTGTTCCAGCACCTGCAGAGAGGACATTATAAAAACAGCAGGTTAATAGGAACTTGTGACTTGGTGAGAAGATAATAACGAGATTAAAAAAAAAAAAAAGACTCAGAAAAAGTTGTGATTACCGTTATCAGGTCTCCAGCTCGAACATTTAGAGCCGTTGGATCATGGGCATTCCAGAAGTCCTTTAGAGCTCGAACTTTGAGAATCCCGGATGCCTCTGTAAGTAGAGGTTAAGAATATTTTTGTCATTGTGATTTATTGTATTAGCATATGTGTAGTATTTACAGAGGAGGTCCAACCCTCCCCCCACAAAAATAAAAAGTCAGCAGCTACAATTACTGCAGCTGCTGACTTTTAATATATGGACCTGTCCAGGGAGCCCGCAATGTCGGTACCCCAGCCGATCATCAGATCAGCTGTCGGGTGCAGCCACCGCCATTTGTGGTAAGGGGACCCAGCAGTGAAGCCTCTCAGCTTCACAGCCAGTTCCCTACTGCGCTGCGCTAATTGGTCCAGCAGTGGAGGAAGGATGGAACTTCCGAGACACGAGGCCACGGCCCCGTCTCCGGAAGTGGGGAACGGTACCTGTCAAAAACAGGTACCTGTTCCCCCCTCCCCCATGAAAGGTGCAAATGTGGCCCCGGAGGAGGGGGGGACAGTTAAGCCAAAGTTCGACTTTTGAGTGGAACTCCGCTTTAAGAGTTCGGGACCCTGCATTCACTAGATCTGATCTCCCACAGTACACATGGAAATGCAATTATTTTAGTAAATATAAACTTCTAAATACCTTTTCTCATCAGTAGCTAGAGCAGTCTTGTGACTTCTATCAGTATCTGGTTAAAGCTTATAGGAGGAGTTTTCATTCTACTCTGACAAACCTATGAGGCTGACCCTCTGCATGGACAGTGTTGATTGGCCCTGTGCTGATCACATGCACCCTCCCAATTAAAAAAAAAAACTCAAGCAATACACACCAAACTGAGCATGTGCAGAGTGCCCCCAAGTCTCTGGACTATGAGGAGATGAATTGGGGACAGTGGAGGATGGGGAGGATCAGCGAAGACATGATCAAACAGCCTTTTTACATAATGCGCAGGATTAACCTCTTAGGTTCTACAGTGACTATAACAAGCATGCTTTACTGCAAATACTGACTTATTTCACTGATGTTGGTTTAGTAACACTTTAAGGTAATATTAATTATATTTCATATTTTAAGTCGCATGAGCTATCCTTTAACAGATGTCCCACTCTTACTGCACAGTCTTCTCTGCTACCAAAGTTGACCCTGAACCCTATGGGACCTTAAGCTGACCACACATGGAATTCGGCTGATTCAGCAGAGACCAGCTGAATTTAGATCAGCGTGAGACTATCAATCGGCAGCCAAATGGCTGCACCCGCTGATCGGTGTATTCTGTCCATGTCTATGTAATCTGTCCCTGTATGGATTCAATGTCCCAGCAGGGGTGGGGTGGGGGGGGTCCTCCATCTACACAAATGAGGTATACACAGGAAACATCCCCCCCTAGACATTGCATTCATAATTCATAATGGGGCACTAGACAGACACTGTCAGAATACAGTGGAGGAATCTGTTATTTTGTACAATAAATCCCTCTTTTTATGACCTGTACATTAATGGTGTGCTGTACCTAGTGCACCATTATCATGTCCTTTGTTTTAATCACCTCAATAGCAGCAGGTTTCCCAATTTCCAAAAAAACTGTATAAATTGAGATGCCTACTTTGCTTAAAGGGATCATTTGGAGGTTTTTCAAACTGTGCTGGCATTTTC
This sequence comes from Aquarana catesbeiana, assembly GCF_042186555.1. Lineage (NCBI taxonomy): Eukaryota > Metazoa > Chordata > Amphibia > Anura > Ranidae > Aquarana > Aquarana catesbeiana. The sequence goes on along the minus strand of NC_133335.1, from coordinate 86,818,386 downwards.
ATATTATATACCAGAAAGTAAGAAAAAGTATTTTAAAATCTTTGGACTTATTTTCTTCATTCAGTCAAAAAACCTGGTGGTTCCTAGAAAGAAAGTTCTAACCATCTAAAGACTGGATATAAAATAATTATTTGGGTACAGTGTTGCATGACCAATTGTCAGTGAAACTATTACAGCACTGACAATGGCTATAAAATTAGGCCATCCCTGAACTCTGTAGCTGCTTATGGGCCTCTTCCACACGGGCCCCACCAGCCGCCCACCTAAAGGCTAAGGGGGAGAGCTGTTCACATGCCATGACTGTTGTTTTTTTTGTTGCATTTTTTTTTTTTTTAGCAGAGACCCTAGGGAATAAAATCTTTGCGATCTTTGCAATTCTTTTAACCATACTATGGCAGAATGGCAATTCTTCACCTGGTACGTGATCTGACAGTGTGCGGCTTCCAGCTTTCCTCGATTTTTCCGCTTGATTGCCCCCCAGTTAATCCTTTCACCAGTGATCACCGTATAACTGTTACAGGTGACGCTGGTTAGTTAGTTTATTTTTTATAGTTTCAGGGCACCCACGTTTATTACCCAATAAACGTTTAGCCCCCTGATAGCCCGTCGGTGATATAAGTTAGGTTTTAGGGTCAGATAGGGTCTGTCACCCCAGGCAGCGTCAGGTTAGCGTCAGTACCGCTATCACCCACGCACGCAGCATACACCACCCTTAGTGGTATAGTATCTGAACGGATCAATGTCTGATCCGATCAGATCTATACTAGTGTCCCCAGCAGTTTAGGGTTCCCAAAAACGCAGTGTTAGCAGGATCAGCCCAGATAACTGCTAGCACCTGCGTTTTGCCCCTCCGCCCGGCCCAGCCCACCCAAGTGCAGTATCGATCGATCACTGTCACTTACAAAACACTAAAAGCATAACTGCAGCGTTCACAGAGTCAGGCCTGATCCCTGCGATCGCTAACAGTTTTTCTGGTAGCGTTTTGGTGAACTGGCAAGCACCAGCGGCCTAGTACACCCTGGTCATAGTCAAACCAGCACTGCAGTAACACTTGGTGACGTGGCGAGTCCCATAAGCGCAGTTCAAGCTGGTGAGGTGGCAAGCACAAGTAGTGTCCTGCTGCCACCAAGAAGAAGACAAACACAGGCCCGTCGTGCCTATAATGCCCTTCCTGCTGCATTCGCCAATCCTAATTGGGAACCCACCACTTCTGCAGCACCCGTACTTCCCGCATTCACATCCCCAACCAAATGCAGTCGGCTGCATGAGAGGCATTTTCTTTATGTCCTCCCGAGTACCCCTACCCAACGAACCCCCCCCCCCCCCCCCCCCCCAAAAAAGATGTTGTGTCTGCAGAAAGCGCGGATAAAGGCGTGACACCCGCTATTATTGTCCCTCCTGTCCTGACAATCCTGGTCTTTGCATTGGTGAATGTTTTGAACGCTACCATACACTAGTTGAGTATTAGCGTAGGGAACAGCATTGCACAGACTAGGCACACTTTCACAGGGTCTCCCAAGATTCCATCGCATTTTGAGAGACCCGAACCTGGAACCGGTTAAGGTTATAAAAGTTACAGTTACAAAAAAAGTGTAAAAAAAAAAAAAAAAAAAAAAAAAAAACACAAAAAAATATATAAAATAAAAAAACAAAAATAGTTGTTGTTTTATTGTTCTCTCTCTCTCTATTCTCTCTCTATTGTTCTGCTCTTTTTTTACTGTATTCTATTCTGCAATGTTTTATTGTTATGTTTTATCATGTTTGCTTTTCAGGTATGCAATTTTTTATACTTTACTGTTTACTGTGTTTTATTGTTAACCATTTTTTTGTCTTCAGGTACGCCATTCAGCTGCAGCGTGGATTTATTTTTTATCTTGACAGCAACAGCGTTTGCTCCCATGATACATAAAGCCGTGACTCCAGCGCTGTCGGAGGTGATATATGCCGAAGCATGGTGGCAGCAGGGGCGGAGGAGCCATTTGCTCCTAATTTTTGGGGCGGATGCCCCCATGCTTCGGCATATATAAATGGTGCATGTATGCCCATCATTAGAAGTGGGTGGGCATACCCACCAATCAATCTCTTTTTTTCGTTCAGCCCACAGGCTGCATGAAAAAAAAAAAAAAAAAAAAGAATGCAATATATGCCCAACAAGGACCAGCAATGTACTGGTATGTTGTTGGTCTTTGAGTGGTTATACCAAAATGATGCCTGCAGGTTTAGGTATCATTCTTTTCAGCCAGTGGTCGGCTTTCATGTAAAAGCAATCCTAGCGGCTAATTAGCCTCTAGACTGCTTTTACAAGCAGTGGGAGGGAATGTCCCCCCCTCCCACCGTCTTCCATGTTTTTGTCTGGCTCTCCTGTCCCAACAGGGAACCTGAGAATGCAGCCGGTGATTCGGCCAGCTGACCATAGAGCTGATCAGAGACCAGAATGGCTCCAATCATCTCTATGGCCTAAGAAACTGGAAGCTACGAGCATTTCCTGACTTAGATTTCGCCAGATGTAAACAGCGCCATTGGGAAATTGGGAAAGCATTTCATCACACTGATCTTGGTGTGGTCAGATGCTTTGAGGGCAGAGGAGAGATCTAGGGTTTAATAACCCCCATTTTTTTCAAAAAAGAGTACCTGTCACTACCTATTGCTGTCAAAGGGGATATTTACATTCCCTGACATAACAATAAAAATGATAAAAAAAAATAAAAATGAAAGGAACAGTTTAAAAATAAGATAAAAAAGCAAAAAAAATAATAAAGAAAAAAAAAAAAAAAAAAAGCACCCCTGTCCCCCCCTGCTCTCGCGCAAAGGCGAACGCAAGCGTTGGTCTGGCGTCAAATGTAAACAGCAATTGCACCATGCATGTGAGGTATCACCATGAAGGTCAGATCGAGGGCAGTAATTTTAGCAGTAGACTCCCTGTAAATCTAAAGTGGTAACCTGTAAAGGCTTTTACAGGCTTTTAAAAATGTATGTAGTTTGTCGTCACTGCACGTTTGTGCGCAATTTTAAAGAATGTCATGTTTGGTATCCATGTACTCGGCCTAAGATCATCTTTTTTATTTCATCAAACATTTGGGCAATATAGTGTGTTTTAGTGCATTCAAATTAAAAGAGTGCGTTTTTTCCCCAAAAAATGCGTTTGAAAAATCGCTGCGCAAATACTGTGTGAAAAAAAAATGAAACACCCACCATTTTAATCTGTAGGGCGTTTGCTTTAAAAAAATATATAATGGTTTGGGGGTTCAAAGTAATTTTCTTGCAAAAAAAAATATATTTTTTCATGTAAACAAATAATGTCAGAAAGGGCTTAGTCTTCAAGTGGTTAGAAGAGTGGGTGATGTGTGACATAATCTTTTAAATGTTGTGCATAAAATGCCAGGACAGTTCAAAACCCCCCCAAATGACCCCATTTTGGAAAGTAGACACCCCAAGCTATTTGCTGGGAGGCATGTCGAGTCCATGGAATATTTTATATTGTGACACAAGTTGCGGGAAAAAAGACAATTTTTTTTTTTTTGCACAAAGTTGTCACTAAATGATATATTGCTCAAACATGCCATGGGAATATGTGAAATTACACTCCAAAATACATTCTGTTGCTTCTCCTGAGTACGGGGATACCACATGTGTGAGACTTTTTGGGAGCCTAGCCGCGTACGGGACCCCGAAAACCAAGCACAGCTTTCAGGGTTTCTAAGGGCGTAAATTTCTGATTTCACGCTTCACTGCCTATCACAGTTTCGGAGGCCATGGAATGCCCAGGTGGCACAAACCCCCCCAAATGACCCCATTTTGGAAAGTAGACACCCCAAGCTATTTGCTGAGAGGTATAGTGAGTATTTTGCAGTATTTTGTAGACCTCGCTTTTTGTCACAAAGTTTTGAAAATTGAAAAAAGAAAATAGAAAAGAAAAATATATTTTTTTCTTCATTTTCAAAAACAAATGAGAGCTGCAAAATACTCAATATGCCTCTCAGCAAATAGCTTGGGGTGTCTTTCCAAAATGGGGTCATTTGGGGGGGGGTTTGTGCTATCTTCCATGGCCTTCGAAACTGTGATAGGTAGTGAGGAGTGAAATCAAAAATTTACGGCCTTAGAAATCCTGAAGGCGGTGATTGGTTTTCGGGGCCCCGTACGCAGCTAGGCTCCCAAAAAGTCCCACACATGTGGTATCCCCGTACTCAGGAGAAGCAGCAGAATGTATTTTGGGGTATAATTCCACATATGCCCATGGCCTGTGTGAGCAATATACCATTTAGTGACAACTTTTTGTAATTTTTTTTTTTTTTTGTCATTATTCAATCACTTGGGACAAAAAAAAATAATATTCAATGGGCTCAACATGCCTCTCAGCAATTTCCTTGGGGTGTCTACTTTCCAAAATGGGGTCATTTGGGGGGGGTTTGTACTGCCCTGCCATTTTAGCACCTCAAGAAATGACATAGGCAGTCATAAACTAAAAGCTGTGTAAATTCCAGAAAATGTACCCTAGTTTGTAGACGCTATAACGTTTGCGCAAACCAATAATAATACGCTTATTGACATTTTTTTTACCAAAGACATGTGGCTGAATACATTTTGGACTAAATGTATGACTAAAATTGAGTTTATTGGATTTTTTTATAACAAAAAGTATAAAATATCATTTTTTTCAAAATTTTCTGTCTTTTTCCGTTTATAGCGCAAAAAATAAAAACGGCAGCGGTGATCAAATACCATCAAAAGAAAGCTCTATTTGTGGGATCAGAAGGACGCAAATTTCGTTTGGGTACAGCATTGCATGACCGCGCAATTAGCAGTTAAAGCGACGCAGTGCCAAATTGTAAAAAGTGCTCTGGTCAGGAAGGGGGTAAATCCTTCCGGGGCTGAAGTGGTTAAGGTCTCAATAACACAGGTGTACTTAAACGTATGCCTGTGCAAGATCTAGGTTTGCCTGCACAGGGATGCAGAAGTATTCCATACATTCCCATGCAGGCAGTCCCATTCACAGGAATAGGGATGAAGCAGCTGCCTGGACACAGCTGCTGCTCCCAATTTGACAGCTGTGTGGGTGTGGTTTCCCACAGACAGTGTGCAGAGTCTCTGGTGCAACTTATCCCACACTTGATTACCATGACAACAAATTAGGGAAAATCTCTCTAAATGAGATAGCCCTGGATAGTAGTATGAAGGTGTTTTAACCCTACCTACCCAATACACCATTTTTTTTTTTTTATAAGATAAAGATTTCAAGTGAACTGGAAAAAAAAAAAAAATTAGGAACCTATAAATGTAAAAAACACATACAATTTTTTTTTATATTAAACGGTGTTAAAGGTACAAGTGTATTTTAGGGTTGCACTAGTTTCATCAAACCTCTTTGCACATATTTAACAGCAGCAGCAGAAAGTTCTCTCCAGCCGCAGTTGTGGCCGTGGGCTCATCAGAATGGGGTGCTGAATCCCTATAGGATGGTAATGGGAAACTGGGCTTTCTACTGCAGCTGTATGGAACCGTGACACACTTAAAGCACTGCATTTAACGAGTGCGACTGTGGATTTCAGTCACCTACCCACAGTGTATAAAAGTACCTCTTAGAAGTTGTTTGATGTCGGTGCTGGCATGGGTTGTGGTGAACTGGTTGACGATATCCAGGGCGGTCTGATTGTAAGTGTTGCGAACATTTACATCTATGCCGTTCTAGGAGAAAAGAACAGAGATGGCTTACTCCTACTTGTAATCTAACCAATAGCTAGTATCTCTGCCATTTACCTGTTCACCTCCTTACCTCTATTAGCAACTTCACAATCTCAGTCTTTCCACAAAGAGATGCTTCATGCAAAGCGGTGCCCATTTTTGTCACCCTGTTAATCTCAATACCAGCTTGAAGGAGTAGCCTGTAGAAAAGCTTTCAGTCAGTAAAATGTTTACTGTTCCTAAAATACTTTATTTCATTACAAGCATGCAGCAATCTGGTCAGGTATTTTGATTAATGTATATCCCTCATTGAAGGACATTTCATTTGCTTAAGTGCTGTGTATCATATACTACTGCTAGTAAAATTCTTTTAACTTTTTTTCATCCTTTGTTACATACTCACCCTACTGATCTCCTGCAGACTAGTTGCAGCTACTTCCTATCTAGAATCACCACAGCAATGGCTGCATAACACTTCTCAGGACAGGTTTATTTATTTATGTCTACTAACTTAGAACATGCTTACGCAATGAGAGCATTATCATTTGTAGCCTCTACTATTATAGGGTGACAATACAGGAGATCAATTGGAAGACAGGTACAGAGCATTGTCAACCTATAACAGGAAGCGCCTCCATAGGAATCTTCAGGAAGTATTTCTCAAAAAAGAAAAAAATCATAATTAAAAATACTGACACTGGCTTTAAGATGTTAAAGCCTATATGTAATTTTAGTGATTAGCTTTACATTTACACTACTGTGCAAAAGTTTTAGGCAGGTGTGGTGTGAAGAAATGCTGTAAAGTAAGAATCCTTTCAAAAATATTTATTTCAATAGTTTACTTTTATCAATTTAGAAAATGAAAAGAGCGAACTGAAGAAAAATCTAAATCAATATTTGGTGTGACCACCTTTGCCTTAAAACCAGCATTGATTCTTCTAGGTATACTTGCACATTGGTTTTTTTAAAAAAATCTCGGCAGGTAGGTTGTTCCAGACATCTTGGAGAACTAACTACAGATCTTCTGTGGATGCAGGATGCCTCAAATCCTTTTGTCTCTTCATGCAATCCCAGACAGACTCCATGATGCTGAGATCAGGGCTCTGTGTGTGCCAAACCATCACTTCCAGGACTCCTTGTTCTTATTTACACTGAAGATGGTTCTTAATGACATTGGGGTTGTTATCCTGCTGCAGAATAACTTTGGGGACAATCACACACCTCCCTGATGGTATGACATGATGAATAAGTATCTGCCTTTATTTCTTAGTATTGAGGACACCGTTGATCGGGCAACATTGAGGACCATAGACGCAGTGGTCGGCCAAGGAAACTAAATGCAGCAGAAGAAAGACACATCATGCTTGCTTCCCTTCAACATCAAATGATGTCCAGCAGTGCCATTAGCACAGAACTGGGGGAACCCACTGGGACCCAGGTACACCCATCTACTTTCCAGAGAAGTCTGGCCAGAAGTGGCTTTCATGGAAAAATTGTGGCCAAAAAGCCATACCTCCAACATAGAAACAAGGCTAAGAGACTCAACTATGCATGAAAACATAGAAACTGGGGTGCAGAAAAATGGCAGCAGGTGCTCTGGACTGATGAGTCAAAATTTAAATATTTGGCTGTAGCAGGAGTCAGTTTATTCATTGAAGGGTTGGAGAGCGGTACAATAATGAGTGTCTGCAGGCAACAGTGAAGCATGGTGGAGGTTCCTTACAAGTTTGGGGTTGCATTTCTGCAAATGGGAGTTGGAGATTTGGTCATCGGGATCAATAGTGTCCTCAATGCTGGCAAACACTGGCAAACACAGGCAGATACTTTATCCATCATCCCAGATTGATTGATGGATGATCCCAAAAGAAATGACCTCTGTCATTTCAAAGCCACTGTTTATAATTTTTAGGGACTCATTAATGACTGGAATGTTACCACTGGATTGGCGTAGGGCGTAGTTGGGAAGATACTGGATAGTTTGATAAAAGACCACATGGATGAGTTGTTGCTGGAAAAAAAAATATATTAAGTAACAGACAGTATTGGATTCATTAACCACTTAAGGACTAGCCTCGTTTTGGATTTTAGGTGTTTACATGTTTAAAACAGGTTTTTCTGCTAGAAAATTACTTAGAACCCCCAAACATTATATATGGTTTTTCTTCTAACACCCTAGAGAATACAATGGCGGTCATTGCAATACTTTTTTTTGCACCGTATTTGCGCAGCGGTCTTATAAGTGCACTTTTTTTGGAAAAAATTCACTTTTTTGAATAAAAAAATAAAACAACAGTAAAGTTATCCCAATTTTTTTTTATATTGTGAAATATAATGTTACGCCAAGTAAATTGATACCCAACATGTCATGCTTGAAAATTGCGCCCGCTCGTGGAATGGCGTCAAACTTTTACCCTCAAAAATCTCCATAGGCGATGTTTAAAAAATTCTACAGGTTGCATATTTTGCGCTACAGAGGAGGTCTAGGGCTAGAATTATTGCGCTCGCTCTACCGGTCGCTGTGATACCTCACATGTGTGGTTTGACCACCGTTTTCATATGCGGGCGCTACTCGCGTATGCGTTCGCTTCTGTGCGCGAGCTCGTCAGGACAGGGGGGTTTTAAAAATTTTTTTTTTTATTTTTATTATTTATTTTAAAATATTTTATTTATTTTTACACTGTTTAAAAAAAAAAAAAATTGTGTCACTTTTATTCCTATTACAAGGAATGTAAACATCCCTTGTAATAGAAAAAAGCATGGCAGGACCTCTTAAATATGAGATCTGGGGTCAAAAAGACCTCAGATCTCATATTTACACTAAAATGCAATAAAAAAAAAAAAAAAAAAGTCATTTAGAAAAATGACATTTGAAAAAATATGCCTTTAAGAGGCGTGGACAGAAGTGACGTTTTGACGTCGCTTCCGCCCAGCAGTATCTTGGAGACGAGTGAGCGCCATCTTGGCCTCACTTGTCTCCAGACACACCAGGCAGAAGGACGCGATCGCCTCCGCCGCTACCGACGGCTCCGGTAAGCGGCGGAGGGCACGGGATCGCGGCGGGAGGGGGGGGGGGCCCTCTCCCGCCACCGATAAAAGTGATCTCGCGGCAAATCCGCCGCAGGGACCACTTTTATCTGAAAGCCGGCCGCCGCACGAAAACGGGGATACCGGGGTTATGGCAGCTAGCTGCTGCCATAACAACGATATCCCCGTTCAAACTTAGGACGTATATATACGTGCGGCGGTCGGGAAGTGGTTAAAGACAGAAGCTGTCAAGCAAATCGGATTTCTTTATATAAGGAGGTAAGTAAAACCTTGGACAGAGGGGTGGCTGTGGACGTAATATACTTGGATTTTACAAAAGTGTTTGACACGTCTGATCATTGGAGGAGAGTACACAGAGTTCCCAGCACAGCTAGAGAACTGACCACTGGCGTGTTCGCCTGCCTAGTGTGGTCAGTGTTTAATAGGAAAGCGGAAGGACTGGCAGATACACCAGGGATTTCACACAAAGAAAGCAATACAAAGAGAACAGGATATGTTTTCATACAAGTACATGGTACAGCAGGCAAATATTGGGAATATGAAAATGTTGCGTTTACGTTTACATTTTCTTTAATTTACAGCTTTTTTTCACACCAGCCTAAAACTCTTGCACAGTACAGTAGTATACTTTACGTGCTCCTAAGCAAAAGCTTCTCCAACCTACCTGATGACCTCTTTGTGACCATTTTTGGCAGCCAAGTGTAAAGGTGTGGTAAAATTGGGATCTGTAGGATCTTTAGTTACCCCTTCCAGAAGAGACACACACAGGTGACTGTTCAGCAGCAATTGCACCACCTAATGACAGAAACAAGACAGAAAACATCATATGTTGGAAAGAATACATAAAAGCAAGAATCAGAATATACAGTATATGCAGAATATATAAAAAAAAAAAAAAAAAAAAAAAACACTGCATAGTATATTAAATAAATGGAAGTAATTATCTACATTTCAGACTACAATATTTCACACAATGAAGGAAGAATGTGAGAGGAAACATTTGCATTCCTGCTTACCTTCACTCTTCCAAATTCACAAGCCAGGTCTAGAGGGGTTTTCTTGGATTTGTTGACATGGCATGGATTAGACTGGTGCTGCAAAAGGGTTTCAGACTGGTGGAGGAAAAAAAAAGTATGAAATCATTATTTACAAATGGCCCAACTACATGGTATGTACTTTTATTCCCTGGAGACACATGCACTTGTGACTGACCCATATTACTGACATCGTGAAAAAACATTTTTACATCACTATAATAAATGCTATATAGATTTATATTGTGCAAGATTAGCCTGAAGCAACTGGTAAAGAGGCAGGGATCTGAGCATTAGTATAGAAAACAATAAAAAAAAAAAAAAAAAAGAGAGAGAGAAAACGATAGAACTAGCACCATGGATAATAAGATATAGATTACGTAGCATCTGAAGCTGAGATACACCATGTATAATGAGCATTTATCTAGGAGTCTGGGAGTATTACCTCTAGACAATAGTCAGATTTATCCAAAGCTTCCCAAATTTTTGTAAATTTTGGCAATGAGCCATCTATCAATGCAGTCAGGCATTCCATCCTACGTATGTCAGCTAAAGTAGACATAAATTGTAAAAAAGTAGGGGGCGAAGTTGATAGCCAACAACGAGGTATAACCCGTTTTGTTGCAAGCAATACAAAAGACATTAACCTCATAGCAGCCTTGGAGATACCTGGGAAGGGAAGCCATAACAGGTAGTGTATAGGATTTAGGGGAACAGGGACAATCAATAAAGTTTGTATAAGAGTTAGGATTTAAACCCAAAAAGAGATGATGAGGGCACATTCCCAGAAGATATTATAACTAGTACATAAAGCAGGCATGTCCAAAGTCCGGCCCGCGGGCCAATCGCGGCCCGCGGTCCGGTTTCGGACGGCCCGCCTGGTAATTTTGACATATATATCTTTTGTGGCCCCCAACGAATCCCCGAGCGCCGGGGGCCATAAAAGATAGATATGCTGGCTGCCTTGGAGGGGGCGGGACAAGCGCCGTACAGGATACAGGAGAATTTCCTGTTTACACGGCGTCCTGTGTAAAAGGAAGTCCCGTCTCCTGCGCTGCCATTGGACAATTGTTTTGTCCATCATAGGAGGCGGGACTTTCAATTAAAGAGGCCGCCGTGTAAACAGGAATTTCTCCTGTATATCTGTTGGCGCTCGTCCCGCCCCCTCCCTGTCTCCTCCAAGGCTGCAGATGGACATGAATCAGGCTGCACTGACAGCAATGGTGAGTCTGCATTCATGTCAATGTGGTGGGGGCTGCCGTATTTATGTCAATGTGGTGGGGGCTGCATTCATGTCAATGTGGGGGCTGCATTCATGTGAATGTGGTGGGGGCTGCATTCATGTGAATGTGGTGGGGGCTGCATTCATGTGAATGTGGTGGGGGCTGCATTCATGTGAATGTGGTGGGGGCTGCATTCATGTGAATGTGGTGGGGGCTGCATTCATGTGAATGTGGTGGGGGCTGCATTCATGTGAATGTGGTGGGGGCTGCATTCATGTCAATACGGTGGGGGCTGCATTCATGTCAATACGGTGGGGGCTGCATTCATGTCAATACGGTGGGGGCTGCATTCATGTCAATACGGTGGGGGCTGCATTCATGTCAATACGGTGGGGGCTGCATTCATGTCAATACGGTGGGGGCTGCATTCATGTCAATACGGTGGGGGCTGCATTCATGTGAATGTGGTGGGGGCTGCATTCATGTCAATACGGTGGGGGCTGCATTCATGTCAATACGGTGGGGGCTGCATTCATGTTAATGTGGTGGGGGCTGCATTCATGTTAATGTGGTGGGGGCTGCATTCATGTTAATGTGGTGGGGGCTGCATTCATGTTAATGTGGTGGGGGCTGCATTCATGTCAATACGGTGGGGGCTGCATTCATGTCAATACAGTGGGGGCCACATTCATGGCAATGGAGTGGGGGCCGCAGATGGGCACTGATTAGGCTGCATTGATGGGCACTGACCCTTATTTTGCTTCACAGTTCTTTATTTAAAATTTAAGATTTTTTTCCTGAAACTTCATTTTTAAAGTGAAGGTGCGTGTTATAAGCAGATTAAATCCGGTATATCCAAATAACACGCCCAAGCTCATCTATTCACCACACACAGCACAAAGGCAAGAGAATTCTTGTTGGGCCGTGTATTAGTGCTCGGATGGACACACTTAGACCAAATTTTAATGGTTTAAGAATGTCAGGCAAAATGGTCGGCCCTCAAGCATGTTCTATTCATCAAATCTGGCCCTCTTGGAAAAAAGATTGGACACCCCTGACATAAAGCGTTATTGCATCTCCAGCACTGCTTAGATACCTCTGGACTTTGTGCTTGTAAGACGTCTGGGGTCCTATACCAGAAAAGAAGAATCTTGAAAGCAGTCTCTTTCTGTGCCACACAGCATGAAGATTTAGATGTGTATTCCCAAATGTTCCCCTATTCTAACAAGTAGGTTTTTTTAGACTAAGGGACCATTTCCTCATATAGGTGTGGCTAGTGTTAGGGGGGTAGCTTCCCCTAACATTAAGATAAAAAACCTGCTTTTACAACAACTTTACCTCCATGGGTGATGAGCTGTCAGTGCCCACAAAACCAATGCAGCGTTGGCTGTATTGACTTGTAGACAACATTTATCAGCATAGTGCTGTGGTGGAGGGGTCCCCAGCAAGGTTGCCCTCAAACCCTGTGTCATCAGACAGGGAGCAGATGTTCTGGAAGTGTAGATTAGGATTAGCAACAATCTCTCCACTTGGAAATGTGGGGGGGGCACCTTCAGACCGAAAGGTTCTTCAAAGGCTTAGAAGGCTTCTTGCTTCCAGTCTTGCAGGCTGCCTAAGAAACAGCCTTAGAGAATCTGGACACGTCTACTGCGTGCATCGACTGTTGAAGGGCCGGCCATTTTAGAGGCACCCTCTCATCTCCTCTCGGTCAACCTGAGGCTTTTGCTTAGTTTTTTCAGATCTAGTTTCAGACCTGTGTGTCTACCTTGAATGATCAGGTAGTTCCTGGCCTGATTATTCAACTTCCCCCTCATCAGATGCCTGACAAGGTCTGTTCTCTCTATCTTCAAGGGTTTCCTCTCATTGGAGATTAATTGTCTCTTGGGCTACAGTCTGTATTTTCACCCAGCTTCTTCTATATTGGGAGACCCTCATCTGGTCAGGTCTCCTCATTCTGACACCACTGGACACCATCTATGTACCGCTGTGTCTTTACCATCTAGAAGGAACTGGAGCCCATCCTGCATCAGGATAGGTAGTCTGGTTCCGATTGTGGATGGTACCATTGGTCTCAGTCTCTCATGCTGAGCCCTTTAAAGGCGATCTCTTGCTGACCTCTTGGGATCAAATCCTGGGTTACTCAACCTAGGAGTAATTTTTACACCCTTCACAGGCTGCAGTTCTAGTCTATTTCAGGTACTTATGACTAGTTTTGCTTTTCGAGGTGACGGTTTTGACAGTCTCTAAAGAAAATGACTTTGCATTTCTCAACCCTTATGGACTTAGGTGAGAAGAGGCTGGAAAAAAAAAAAAAATGAACAGATTCCCCCATCCATTCAAATGAGGTGGATAGAGAAATCCCCAGCCCCACCGCCAGAACATTGTATTCTGACAGCTGCAGCATCGACAAAAAATTCTCCAACTTGTTAGTTTGACAGAAGTTGATCTAATGATCAACTTCAGTTGAACAGGGACAGCCACACACTGATTGAAATTCGGACAGTTCCTGTTGAACCAGACAAATTTTGTTTGGTCTATCTTTAGACCCCATACACACTAATAGATTTTTTGCAGATTTTTTCCTTCAGATTTACCAAAACCATGTAATTCAAGGGCCTGCCTGATTGCATACAAATTGAAACTCTTAAGGTTTGACCTCATATTATATGGTTTTGGTAAATCAGAAGACAAAAATCTGCAGAAAATCTAATAGTGTGTATGGGGTTTTATACAGGATAGTCTAGCCCTTGCAAGGGTCCCATATTTTTACCAGGGATCCCCTTTCCTTAAGTACTATGTTTCTTTTCTGGTTTTATTCCCTCCCTCACAGGAATTTTTTGTTAATTCCACCACTCTGTGGGTTCAGGTTTTCCAGTCTCTCTAATGGTATATGTGATGTGGTGCCTCCTTCTGCGTTGCCATTTCTCTATGGTTGTGAATCATTACTTTTGGTTGCACCAGCTTGATCCTCTGTGCCTTGCCTCTAGTTGTGTTGGCAGTTTTCCCCCCTATCAGGAAGGGGGTTCTGCCTCATCCAGTATCAGATACAGGCATTGGTCCTTTGGAAGGCTCTTGGGCTGCAAGCAGTTCCCAGTTTAGATTTATTGGGCCTGTTAGCTGTTATTGCTATTTGCGCACCCTTCCGCTGGACATCCTGTGTCCCCCAAGTAACAAGAAACAAAACCAGATTTTTTTTTGTACTTACTGCATATTTTTTTTGAAGACCCATGAGGGACACAAGTCCCACCCCTTTGTGTTAATGATTATGCTCTTGGTACTGCTTGCTACAAACACAGGCATACTTGGAAGAGGATGGGTATCCAGGGATGGCGTACAGATTGATTGCCCTTGTCCAATCATCTTGTGGATGGCAGTATAACCCAGAAATATACGACTGTGTCCCTCAATGGACACAAAGAAAAGGATTCTTTTTGCTAATAATTAATACTGTCATTTTTAAGAAACGTACAAAACCAAGTACAAACTTTTGCAGAGTCAATTCAATAGCGTATTCAAGTGTGCTTGAACAAGTAGGCTTATATCAGAGAAAGGTATAGACTACATAGGTTCCCATAATCGTATCTCCAATTGAAGAAGAGGAGGTCACCGTCTTGATGACCCTGACCCCCCCTCCACCCCAACCCCCATGGTATTAGGTAAGGGAGGGTGTGTGGTCAGCAGCCACCCCCTTAGTCTATAGGGCTTTACCATCCAGTAGAACAAGACAAAAAGATATAAAGAAAAACTACTCCAATATGCTCATTTGCTCTCAGACCTTTGGTATGGTGTCTCAATGAACTAGTCCGGGGATAGATATACAACTCACTAGGGGGGAAGGAAGGAGGGAAGGAAGGAAGGAAGGAAGGAAGGAAGGAAGGAAGGGAAGGGAAGGGAAGGGAAGGGAAGGGAAGGGAAGGGAAGGGAAGGGAAGGGAAGGGAAGGGAAGGGAAGGGAAGGGAAGGGAAGGGAAGGGAAGGGAAGGGAAGGGAAGGGAAGGGAAGGGAAGGGAGGGAGGGAGGAAGGAAGGAAGGAAGGAAGGAAGGAAGGAAGGAAGGAAGGAAGGAAGGAAGGAAGGAAGGAAGGGGAAAATGAAAGGAAAAGGAAAAGGCTACATGCGAACCTGAGAAATATTTGATCCAGGCTCCCAAGCTCCCAAAGGATTTTATGATGCAAACAAACATCCCATTAATTTTAAACTGCTCTATCTTTAAAAGTTCAAGCCGAACCTAAGTATTTTCTTAAATGTGAACATACTCATTTTTCTGTACATGTATAAAATATAGGGATTGGCAGTACAGACCCTTTACATTTCCACACCATATAGGCAAAGATTACAGAAAATTCAAAATGATGGCCTTTTAAATAGAGACATACCCTGGTACTTACCACATCATAATGCCCATACTGTGCAGCTAAGTGCAGCGGGATCTGTCCATCATTGGAAGCCGCATTGACACTGGCAGCGGCTCGCAGAAGAAGCCGTACAGGCTCTGGCTGGCCTTGCCAAGCTGCATAGTGCAAGGGACGCATGCCTGCATAAATAAAAGTCACAGATGACAGGTTTGGTTTTCAGCTCAATGCCCATGCTTTAAGTACATACCAATTCATTTTGTGTTCACATGTTACTTTATAATAATATACCTCTATTACACACTCACCATTGCCATCCTTTATGTCCACAGCCGCCTGTGTTTCCAGCAGTAGAAGCAGGAGTTCAGAGTTCCCACTAAGGGCAGCGTGGTGCAGAGCCGAAAACCTGTCAATATAGAAGTCTTAGACAGTCTGCAACATTTTACATGGTTTTTGCAAATGACACACACCACAATATTTGCTAAAATTACTAATAAAAGTCGTAGAATCAATTGAAAAGATCTCTAGAAGGTACATCCAAAAAAAAAACTTAATTTTCTAACAGGGTGGATTTGATTTAAATCACTAGTAAAAAGGCTTGATTTGAATCAACTCGATTTAAATCATAATTTTTAAAGAGCAACTGTCATCTCTGTCCTGCAGGGGCTCCTCCTCTGACCCGCTGTTGACTCACCGACAGTCCCATTCACTTTAATGGGAAGGCTGGTGATGCGGCAGTGACACAACAAGGTGAAGAACGTGGCGGTAGCAGGTGAGTGGTTGCCCGCTAACAGGCGCTGCCCTGATGGATCTGAAATGACAGGTGCTCTTTAACCCCTTGCCAACCAGCCGCCGTCATTATACTGCGGCAGGTCGGTACAATCCCGCGAACTGTTGTAGCTATACGTCGGCTTGCGGGATCGGGATAGCAGGCACACGCCCGCTGCACGGGTTCCGATGCTCATGGGCGATGGTCGTGATGACCGCTGGCCACGAGCGATCGCGGGCACGAGAGGCAGAACAGGGACGTGTGTGTGTAAACACACAAATCCCTGTTCTGTGAAGAGTGACGGATCGTGTGTTCCTAATAGCTAGGAATCACGATCTGTCATTTTCTCTAAGTCAGTCCCCTCCCCCTACAGTTAGAAACACACACACGTGCATTTTTATAGCACTGATCACTGTATAAATGCCAATGGTACTAAAAATGTGTCAAAAGTGTCCGATGTGTCCATTACTAGTAAAAAAAAAATAATAATAAAAATGCTATAAATCTATCCCCTATTTTGTAGACGCAATAACTTTTGCGCAAACCAATCAATATATGCTTATTGCGATTTTTTTTACCAAAAAAATTGTAGAAGAATACATATGGGCCTAAACTGAGAAAAAAAATTTGCTTTTTTTAAAAAAAAAATTTATAGCGGCGTTTTACCGTCGGATTTGCGGCGCATTTCGGCCGCTAGCGGGGTGCTTTTACCCCCCCCACTAGCGGCCGAGAAAGGGTTAAAACCGCCCGCAATAGCGGCATTTTGCCGGCGGTATCCCAGCGCTGCCCCATTGATTTCAATGGGGTGCAGCGGTGGAGGAGTGGTAAACACACCGCTCCAAAGAAGCTGCTGACAGGACTTTTCCTGATGTCCTGCCAGCGCAGCGCTCCGGTGTGAAAGCCCTCGGGCTTTCACACTGGAGACAATGCTGCAGCTGTTTGAGGGCGGATTGAAGGCGCTATTTTTAACGCTATAGCGCCTGCAAAACGCCCTCGGTGTGAAAGGGGTCTTAGAGACTGGTACAGATGTACTTCTCTTCAAACAATAATACAGTTTGTAGTGTACATAGATTTGGCAAACAATGGGATAAAGGAATATTCCTGAACTTTGTTTTATCTCATGGTTACTGAGACAGTGTGTGAATGCATCAATGCAGTGCATGTTATCTCAGCTTGCAGAGCTTGGATTCATTGAATGAGTTTGCCAAAAATGTACAGTCTCATGCTATACAACTAAGCTCCATTGCACGCTGAATAAACAAAATTGTTAATGCATCTTAAATAGAAAACTATCTTTAGATAGACTTTTACTCCAAAAGCATTTTATTAAAATAAATTTGATAAAAATAAAAAAAAAAATCAGATTTGAATTTTAAAAAAAATCAGATTTTTTTTTTTTTTTTAAATCATCGGTTTTTATCCACCCTGTTTTCTACTCTCACTGCATGATACCAGACCTCCATCCTCATGGCATCAACAGTAAAATGAAGGCACCTAATAAACAGCACACATTCATACAGCCTCACTCGGACTTAAATTGTATATGGACACTAATCATTTTCTCTAATTTGCTTCCTTATGGTCTTTTAAACATACAATACCATGGAAAGCATTTTGATATATCTGTTTGACAAGCGTTAAAAAAAAACCAAAAAAAAAAAACCTGTTCATCCAGCTAAAACTCATGTGTGCCAATAACTTCCTGGGGAAAGTTTTCAGTTAGCATTGTTCCCAGCTATCTCAGTTGGCTACAAAGCATATATCCCAACGTTATGGAGAGGGAGAGGGGTTATATACTGTATTCCCACTCCCTTCCTAAGGTGACAACCCTGCTCTTCCTAGATACAGTATGGTTGTCATAATGGGACAGAAAGTGTGTTCCTGGCAGGATCTCCAGGTGAAAATGAAGAAAAAAGTGTAAAAAATTAAAACAAATTCAGACACTTACCCTAGGTTCACACTTACGCGTTTTTCAGTGCATTTTGCAGTTTGCAGAAACATTTTACATGGTTTCCTATGGTACACGTTCACCTCTATGCGTATTTCAGCTGGTGCGTTTTTGGACAGGGTCAGGGACTTTTTTTACTGCAGCAGATTGTGTTTTGCATGTAAAATGGACCCACACCATGAACTTGAATGGACTTGCACCAAAAACACAAGTGTTGTGTTTTGCATTTGTTTGTTCTTTCTCCATAACACACCGTGTATAGCTGGTTGCTAAGGAGTGAGCTGGAAAGCCGGCCGCCACTTCCTTAACAACCAATGAGTCATCAGCTGTCAGCGGGCTTCCCCACTGCTGATCAGTGTATTTGACGGTGCAGAAGTTTCCCCGCTGTTAGAATACAATAGCTCAGCGGGAGTGATTCCCCAATCCACCTTCAGTGTGTGGATGGGAGAATAGGGTCAGTTCTTTTGCCCAACCCAATGGTTGAACAAAAGAAAAACGGAACCCTCTATGGGCAGCTTCTGCCATAACAAACCCTTGGAATTACCAGAGTCTGAAGACTGTTCTGTCCAATTTCTTGTACAGCTGACATTTTCTGAGGGCCAGGGTGGATGCACACTGACCCAACATAATAGGTTTCCTTTGTTGCAAATTTAAACATGATGTTTATAAGGCTTGGCTCACACTAGTGTGGGCTGTGCTGCCTGTTTGAATGGGTTGCTGTGTGAACCGCAGAAAAAAAAAAAAAAAAAGAAGAAGAAGGTGCATGCACCTTTTAAAAACGCATCCACAGGGAAACCGGATGGTCTTTTTGACCACAATCACGTTGCGGTCTGAGATGCGTGGGGGGGGTGCCATCCAAAATGAACGACAGCCCCGCGCGTCTTGTAAGAGCAGTGCGATTAGGCTGCGGGTAATGATGCTATTCCCGCACTGGCAACTGGAATGCACACTGCGGGCTAGTCTGAACCTAGCCTAACACGGGGCTTGGTTTACTGAAACTGGAGAGTGCAAAATATGGTGCAGCTGTGCATGGTAGCCAATCAGCTTCCAACTTAACTGCTTCCGAACCGCCCCACGTACATTTACTGCAGCAGGGCTGTGCAGGTGCGCAAAATCACGTACCTGTGCGTGATATCGTGTACACGGTTTAGGGGGCATGCACGCGCCGCTCCCGCTGTGATTGGACACAGCGGGAGCCAATCAGTGGGTCCGGCAGCCGCAATGGCCGCAGCGATCGTTCAGAAGAGACATGGAGCAGTGGTGTGCTGATGTAAACAAAGCACACCGCTGATCTGTCAGGGAGGAAAAGAGGGAGCTCGTGTATCAGCTAAGCTAAATTACAATCTCTCTTTTCCTCCAGTGTAACACTCCCCCCACAGTTAGAAAGCACCTCCCAGGGAACACATTTAACCCGTTGATCGCCCCCTAGTGTTAACCCATTGGTGTCACTGGTCCCAAAAAAGTGTCACTTAGGGTCAGATTTGTCCGCTGCAGTGTATCAGTCCCACTAAAAATCGCAGATTGCCGCAATTACCAGTGTAAAAAAAAAAAAAAAAAAAAAAAAAGAAGACTAAAAGTCCATAATTCTATTCCGTAGTTTGTAGACGCTATAACTTTTTCGCAAACTAATCAATATCCGCTTATTGGGATTTTTTTTAATAAAAATATGTAGCAGAATACATATTGGCCTAAAATGAAGAAATTTGGTTTTTTACTTTTTTTTTTTGGATATTTATTATAGCAGAAAGTAAAAAAACTTTTTTTTTCAAAATTGTCAGTCTTTTTTTGTTTATAGCACAAAAAATAAAAACCGCAGGAGGTGATCAAATACCACCAAAAGAAAGCTCTATTTGTGGATAAAAGCAATCCATTGTAGATCTCTTTTTAGTGTGAACCTATCATAAAGGTTCAAATGCTCCATGGCCCCTTACTGGGAGATTTTAGTTCACCAGTCAGCAACTTGATTTTAAAAGTGCATACAATGTCCAGACATTACCAAGTTTTACCACAAACCTCCCTCCCAAAAGCATGTCTCCACATTCATTTTTATTTTTGCCTGTCCCAGGTTTAAAGCTCCGCATGGCATCATCGCCAGGTTTGTAAAATTCTTGCAGGGGCAGCCATTGATGTAGGCATGCCACCAGAACTACATCTCCCAAAAACCCTTCCTCTACACATAGTGTGGTGGCAGGTTCTTGGGAGTCAAGTCAGCTGTATTTTTTTGGGGGGGGGGGGGGGGGGGAGTGGAGTGGGACAGAATGGGATGCAGGGTAGGCAGAGTTCTATAGCAGTCAAGGCTGAAAACACTGGTTGGGATTTCAGTGCAGCAAAGGCAATGTCTTCTCAGGTCAAACAGTAAGGCTGGCTAATAGATGGTTAGAATCTCAGCAGGTTCAGCAGGGACTGGCCGAGATTTGGAGCATCTATGGGCAGGCTGATTGTACTCAAGTCAATCCATCGATCAGCTTGGGTACAGCCAGCATGTCAGATTTTTAAATGCGATTATTGCCAGTGGCTATAGGAGTTACCAATAATCATGGTGTTCTTCTGGCCGGGACGGTTCTCCACATCCCCCCACCGGGAGAACACAATAGGTCAGTGGGAGGGATTTCCCCATCAACACTGACTGTGTCGAAGGGGGAAATCAATCGATTTTCTTTCCTGCAACCCTGTGGTTGTAGGAAAGAAAATCGCATCATCTATGGCCTGCCAAAGTTTGAAGTACACTGGATTTCCTGCAGATCATCAGGCATTTTTCTTTGCATGCAGCATCTTAACCAATTGCCGAGCACGCTGTAGCTGAATGTTTTCCAGTTCTGGGAGGCCGTCATTCGACGGCCTACCGTGACCGCGCCCGCTGCGGGCAGCACTCTGGAATCACAGTGTCCTCCGGACACCACTGATCACATATTGAGGTAAAAAGACAATCAGCGGCTCTTTACCACATAATCAGCTTTGTCCAATCACAGCTGATCACCGAGGTAAAGAGAAGCCAGTTATGAGCACTCCTTTCCTCGGGCTGACAGCGTGAGGAGAGAAGAGAGCCGATAACCAGCTTGTGTAAAAGGGACATGTACACTAACAATAAGAGCACTGAACATCAGTGTCCTGTTTAATAGTGCAGTCCCACCGGTGCTGCCAATCAGTGCCACCTATCAGTGTCACCTATCAGTGTCAGTCCTACCAGTGCTGTCTCATCTGTGTCTCCTCATCAGTGCCCATCAGAGCAGCCTATCAGTGCAGCTTCATCAGCGCAAAATCAGTGAAAGAGAAAAAAATCACCGGTTTGCAAATTTTTAAAAAACAAACTGAAAAAGTTTGTGTTTTTTTTCAAAATTTTTCGGTCTTTCTTTGTTTATTTAGTAAAACATAAAAAAAACCCAGTGGTGAGTAAATACCACCGAAAGCTCTATTTGTGTGAAAAAAATGATAAAAAGCTTTCATATGAGTACAGTGTAGCATGACCGCGCAATTGTCATTCAATGTCCGACAGCGCTGAAAGATGAAAATTGGCCTGGGCAGAAAGGGGGTAAAAGTGCCCAGTAGGCAAGTGGTTAAAGAGATAATGAGGAATGTGTATGTATTGCAAAGATGTACTGAATTTGTACTATTTTATTTTGCCCTGCCATAGACTTTAAGATGCCATATTTAGAATATGATGCCTGTAAAGAAGCATATTTAGAACCAGATACATACACAGAACAAGAAAAGGTAAAAAGAGAGCAGGAAAACCAATCTTTTTTTGTGTGTTCTCATAGCCAAGAAAACCTGTCCATAGTTCTTGCAGAGCAGACTGAGCTACTGCACAGTTTTTGTTTTCTTAGGGCTCCATTTATGAAGGATACACTTTGTTATTCACATATGAAATGTTTGCTGGACATTCACCCATCTGTATTTTACACCATTCAACTGTCATTCTCAAAGGGGATTCATCCTATTGTATTCAACATAAAAAGGAATATTCCAACAATATTCACTTGTCATATCTAGGACTTCTGCACATGGGCAGTTTGGGACTCACAGCATTTGGGCACTAGAAGGCACAGGTGCCCGTGTTTGGGGCCATATACCCCAAGCATATGAATGCCTCAATGCATCTTTCTAAACAAGAGAACTGCTCAGGACAGCATCCAGCTGTCGCATATTCCAGCCTGTCATTGACCTTGGCAGGCTGCTGGCAGTAGGCTGTATGCTGTACATGTGAATCTCTTGTGCACCAAAAACACCTGTTTTTTACACTGTAGGCAGCAAACTGCCCATGTGCATGGGCCCTTCCACATAAGTGGGACCCTATATCAGGGCTCAACAAATCCCAGGCACCAGGTTGCCATGGCAACTAGAAATTGCATCCTGGCGCCTGGGCTGCCGTCCCCTGTGCACTAATCGGTCTTGTGTAACATCATCCGCCATGCGTAGAAGAATAATCTTTGCAAGGGCTCCTGGTCATTGGCTAGCATGGTTATTTGACCGTGCTAAACAATGAGTCTGTTCTTTCTTCCGAGACAAAACAAGTCAGCACTGTCACATGACCACGCTAACCAATGACCAGGAGCCCTTGCAAAATATGCTTCTACACAGCTTCCAAGACTGTGTACAGATGTTTCAAGTGTTCAGAGATTCACACCGGCAACCGTGGGTGGCAGATGATGTTACCCAAGACAGATGAATGCACAGGGGACGGCAGCAGTGAGGAGGCTGTTGAGGAGAGTCCTAATGTGTTTTCTTTTTTTTGTTTTGTTTTTTTAGGTGTGAAGGTGGAGATACCCTTTATAACAGTGATTCTCAAACTGTGTGCTGCGTGAGATTTACAGGTGTGCCGTGGAAGTTTTGAAAAACATTTAAAATTGCTAGCCTTTTGAAACCTTGAACATATGGAAAAATCAAATGGTAAATCGATGTTGCAAAAGTTAAAAAAGTAACATATATAAAAACGCAATCTCTGTCAGTCTGTCATTCATTGGTTCATTTCGTAATGCGAGACTTGTGCGAGATCTCTGGAGAACTTGATCGCTCTAATTATATTACACTATGCAGGCATACCCCACTTTTAAGTACACAATGGAACCAGAGCATGTATGTAAAACGAAAAGTACTTAAAGTGAAGCAATACCTTTTTTCACTTCTGAATGCATATAGTGCATTGCAATAGTCATTTACAGGCATAAACGGATTACCTAGGCAATCTGGCCAACCCCAAAGTTGGATATGTTGTAGTCCTGGGTCCCCTCTCGGTGCTCCCCAAGTTTGATGTCCCTGTCACTTATGGTTCATGAGCAGTCAAGTGGACCAAGATTTCCCATAGATGCCAATGAGTCTGTACTCGCGAGTGCACGTAAAGTGAGGGTACGTAAAGTGAGGGTACGTAAAGTGAGGGTACGTAAAGTGAAGGTACGTAAAGTGAGGGTACGTAAAGTGAGGGTACGTAAAGTGAGGGTACGTAAAGTGAGGGTACGTAAAGTGAGGGTACGTAAAGTGAGGGTACGTAAAGTGGGGTATGCCATAATGGAGACCGTTCCATTCCAACTTTGATAATTGTAGATAAAGTTTGTTTGTTGTTTAGCAATGGAGAAAATACTTAAAGCGGAGTTCCACCCAAAAATGTAACTTCCGCTTTAAGTGCTGGTGACCCCTGACATGCCACATTTGGCATGTCATTTTTTTTGGGGGGGGGGGGGGGGAGCGGGTACTCTGTTTTTAGAGGCACCCAGCTCTCACTTCCTCCCCTGGCGCCGCGGAGCCGGAAGGAAGATCACCTCTTCCCCCGCTCCCTCCCTGCAATCGTCTGGGACACGTCACTTGCCTTGGGTGCGCTACACAGCCGAGGCAATTTTCTCTGATATGGACATGCTGAGATCCATTTGAAAGAAAGACCTGCACTCTCCATACCCATTTTGGGTGGCTCCTGTGAGCTCTGACTTGCTGCACTCGGCTTCTTGTGGAGTCATTCATTCCATCCCAGACTTCTGATACAAAAAGAAAATTGTTATATGCGTTACACCTATTGAATGGGGTGATGGAACTCCCCTTTTGGCTGGGGTACTCCCCTGTTCATAAAACGACCCCTTAAAAAGGAGCTTTGGATGTGGGACCTCATCCGCCTGCATACGTGCTGTGTACCATCTTTTTTTTAAAAGAACATCTCCGATTTAAATGTAACAATACACTCTACCTAAACCCTTGAAGAAGGACGTACATTCATCATAAAGAGAAATTGATCTTTTTGTGGTCTTTTCCGAAACATGTAAGGTGGCCTTGCAGCATCTGCGTTTTCCAAGCGTTTGCTGCAGCATTTAGTAGCTGTATGTTTGCATTTGCGATCTTGTGCTTTTTGATTGTTTTTAAGATATTTATAAACTTCTGCATTTTTTCTACTTTGTACCTTAAAATTTGTTAATTTTTATATACATTTTGCATCCTTTTCAATACTATCCTTTACTGGTTTTCTGCCCATATTATCCCTTGGGGACACCTCTTTCTCCTACGGGTGCGCTGACAACCCACGCTACGCTAAAAAAAACAAACAAACTCCTAACTTTTTTTTAGCTGGCTCCTAGAGTCAAAGAAAATTTGTCAAGCCCTGCCCTAAATGATAGCCTAACCCCTTCCCTCCCTCCGGCATCCCTTTAAACAGTTCGAAACACCCAGGGGCAGGATTGATTGACGATCATGTGACCAATGTCATAGTGGTCACATGATCGTAAGCCGGTCCCACCAGCTACCGATCTTTAGCCAAGACTGAGAGCTGTCTTCAATATCTCAGTCCTTGTGCTGGGAGCACGCAGTAAGCCCACTCAGCCACCCAGCAACGCATATGTGTGTCATGTCGGCGTTAAAGCCCACCTTTTGCTGGCTCGCATATTTGGGCATTTGTAAAGGGATTAATGCTATAAAAAAACAGAAGCATAAATTGTCCAACAAACTTTCGTAGTGTGAATTGACAACAAATCTATTATAAATAGACCCTTTAAATCATGCTGCATTTATCTAATAACTAGCAGTAGAAATCTGTGATTTTGGTTCCTTTTTTCAAAAAGCCAAACCTTTTTTACAGTTCAGAGTATGGAATAGATAAAACCCCCGTTAGCCTCCCATTGGAGAGATTTCCCTTCACTTCCTGCACTGGAAGGAAGAGGAAATCTCTCTAAATTGAGCAAAATCCCTCCCAAACATCTGTCACTTCATGTCTCATTTGCTCCTGTACTGTCGAAAATGCTAAATTTTGGATTTTTCTTCCTTGCAACACTGGTTACCAGGACAAATAGAAAGGATGAATCTTCCCAGTGGGGAAACAGACAGCAATAAGACCTGATAGGGGTTCTAACCCCTCTCCACTCTATTCTTTAAATCTCCAAAACTTTAGCAGTAGGCCTATTGTATTGGGGCTCTTAGCATTCCACAGATGAGTGCTTGGACATGTGCAAACACTCTTTGTAGTCAGGTTATCTTTCAAGTGTTTACTTACCCATCACTGTCTTGATAATTTACATTTAACCTTTTGGTTGATCCAAGAAGCTCTGAAAGTAAAAGAATAAGCTGGTTATTATCCTTTGCACTTACAAAGCAAGCAAATAAAAAAAAGTGTAATAACGTCATATAATGTAAAGGCCAATCAAGTCTCTGAGCAGCCAACAATTCAAACACAAATAACACGGCTTACGGAATGTGGAGGGTACAGCACAAAGCAGCACCTGCCCCATGCGTTCTGAGCGACTTCTGCTTCTCTCTATTCCAGCTCTTCACTGCCCCTTGTCTCTCTAATAACATTCTTCAATCTGCGTTATTTATGCATCTCTCCCTCTCTTCATACTGCAGAGAAATGGCATTTTTGTTCTGCTTCACATTCCATAGAAATTGTTGGCATTTTGTATACACAGACTGAATTGTATCCGCTGCTTTCAGACAAGAAAGAAGGTCTCTACTCAGTCTCTGCGTGCTTGGTCAGACAAACAGGGCGGCCATGTGCAGCAATTTACTGTTTAAAGTATATGGAAACCCAATCACTAAAATAGTATTATTATGAAGATAAATGTAGTGCCAACCATGTACGCAGCGCTTTACATACAGTATATCCAACATCAGCCCCTGCCCTCAAGGAGCTTACAATCTAAGGTCCCTATCTCACATACATACAGATACTAGGGGGCCAATCCACCTACCAGCATGTCTTTGGTGTGTGGGAGGAAACCCGAAAACCCGGAGGAAATCCACACAGGAACAGGGAGAACATGCAAACTCCATGCAGGGAGTGACCCGTTTGGAATTTGAGCACCCACTGCATATAAGCCTTAATGTAATATTGTAATTACAAAAGTCATTTTTTTTTATGTGCTCTTCATTAAAGTGATACTAAAGTCTTATTTTTAACAAATAAAAATTAAAAAAACAAACAAACATGTACTTATCTGCTTTGTGCATTGGTTTTGCACAGAGCAGTCACGATTTTTCTCTTCTTCTCGGGTCCCCCTTCGGTGCTCCTGGCCCCTCTCTCCCGTTAAGTGCCTCCACAACGAGCAGCTTGCTATGGGGGCACCCGAGCTGAGCCGCAGCTCCCCGTGTCCATTCAGACACGGAGCAGTGGCGCGCCCACTCCCTCTCTCTCTCCTCATCGGCTCATTGACTTTGATTGACAGCAGCAAGAGCCAATGGTGCTTTGCCGCAGTCTCATCCAATGAGGAGAGTGTGTCCTGGACAGCTGAGTCTCTTGTGCAACATCGCTGGATCGGAGGGACTTCAGGTAAGTATTAGAGGGGCCAAGGGGGGCTGCTGAACACAGAAGGCTTTTTATAGAATGCATTAAAGTGGAAGTAAAGTTCCACACATTACTTTTACCTATAGTAAAAGACCTATAGAGGTCTGAGATGGGGGAGGGGTGTCTGTACCTAGTGTAAGGGGGGGTGGGGGGCTCTGTACTTAGTGTAAGGGGGGGTCTGTACTTAGTGTAAGGGAGGTCTAGACATAAGGGAGGGGATCTATAGTGAAGGAGCGTGGTCAGTACTAAGGGGGACTATACTTAGTGGAGAAGGGGGTCTGTACTAAGGGAGGGGGGTCTACACTGAGGGAGGGTCTATACTGGTGGAGGGGGGGTCTGGACTGAGGTTTGTCTGTACTAAGGGAGGGGGGACAAGTCTGAGGGAAGGGGTTGGTTTATACTGAGGGGGGACTATACTTAGTAGGGATGCACCGAAATTTCGGCCGCCGAAACATATCGGCCGAAAATGGCCTTTTCGGCAATTTGCCGAAAGAGAAAAATGGCCGATAATGGAGCCGAAAATGGGGCGGGGCCTGGGCAGGGCTTTGCCCCCAGTGCTGCCCATTACGGGGGTGTCGTATACCGCAGAAGAGAGAGCCGCCGCCACCTGTTTGATTAGAGCACCAGAAACATCACAGCTTTCATTTCAATAGCTGTGTGTTCCCTGCCGTGCGCGCCATCATATACAGCCTCTCCCCCTTGTCCGGGCACTTTGATAGACAGATCACCCATGCCAGGATTGGACGGGTGATCGGTCTATCAAAGTTCCCCGGACAAGGGGAAGGGGCTGTATATGATGGCACACACGGCGGGGAACACACAGCTATTGAAATGAAAGCTGTGATGTTCCCGGCGCTCTAATCAAACAGGCGGCGGCTGCTCTCCTCTCTTCCCTCTCTTCCCCTGTACAGGGGACACTGGCAGGCTGGGCTGGCTGCACTGGGGACACTGGCAGGCTGGGCTGGCTGCACTGGGGACACTGGCAGGCTGGGCTGGGGACAAAGGCTGGCTGGCTGCACTAGGGACACTGGCAGGCTGGGCTGGCTTCACTGGGGACACTGGCAGGCTGGGCTGGCTGCACTGGGAGCACTGGCAGGCTGGGCTGGCTGCACTGGGAGCACTGGCAGGCTGGGCTGGCTGCACTGGGAGCACTGGCAGGCTGCACAAGGGACACAGGCTGGCTGGCTGCACAGGGGACAAGGGCTGGCTGGCTGCACTAGGGACACTGGCAGGCTGGGCTTGCTGGGCTGGCTGCACTGGCAGGCTGGGCTGGCTGCACTGGGGACACAGGCTGGCAGGCTGCACAGGGATCACAGGCTGGCTGGCAGGCTGCACAGGGATCACAGGCTGGCTGGCTGGCTGCACAGGGATCACAGGCTGGCTGGCTGGCTGCACAGGGATCACAGGCTGGCTGGCTGGCTGCACAGGGATCACAGGCTGGCTGGCTGGCTGCACAGGGATCACAGGCTGGCTGGCTGGCTGCACAGGGATCACAGGCTGGCTGGCTGGCTGCACAGGGATCACAGGCTGGCTGGCTGGCTGCACAGGGATCACAGGCTGGCTGGCTGGCTGCACAGGGATCACAGGCTGGCTGGCTGGCTGCACAGGGATCACAGGCTGGCTGGCTGGCTGCACAGGGATCACAGGCTGGCTGGCTGGCTGCACAGGGATCACAGGCTGGCTGGCTGGCTGCACAGGGATCACAGGCTGGCTGGCTGGCTGCACAGGGATCACAGGCTGGCAGGCTGGCTGCACAGGGATCACAGGCTGGCTGCACAGGGATCACAGGCTGGCTGCACAGGGATCACAGGCTGGCTGCACAGGGATCACAGGCTGGCTGGCTGGCTGCACAGGGATCACAGGCTGGCTGGCTGGCTGCACAGGGATCACAGGCTGGCTGGCTGGCTGCACAGGGATCACAGGCTGGCTGGCTGGCTGCACAGGGATCACAGGCTGGCTGGCTGGCTGCACAGGGATCACAGGCTGGCTGGCTGGCTGCACAGGGATCACAGGCTGGCTGGCTGGCTGCACAGGGATCACAGGCTGGCTGGCTGCACAGGGATCACAGGCTGGCTGGCTGCACAGGGGACACAGGCTGGCTGGCTGCACAGGGGACACAGGCTGGCTGGCTGCACAGGGGACACAGGCTGGCTGCATCTGAAGGGCACTGGTGAGGCTGCATTGATCTCTTGCATCATGTCCCCAGTCTCTGACCATCTCCTGTACCATGTCCCCAGTCTCTGACCATCTCCAGTACCATGTCCCAAGTCTCTGACCATCTCCAGTACCATGTCCCCAGTCTCTGACCATCTCCAGTACCATGTCCCCAGTCTCTGACCATCTCCAGTACCATGTCCCCAGTCTCTGACCATCTCCAGTACCATGTCCCCAGTCTCTGACCATCTCCAGTACCATGTCCCCAGTCTCTGACCATCTCCAGTACCATGTCCCCAGTCTCTGACCATCTCCAGTACCATGTCCCCAGTCTCTGACCATCTCCAGTACTATGTCCCCAGTCTCTGACCATCTCCTGTATAAAAATATTTTTTAAAAACAGTCATTTTCAGTATCGGTCATTTTCGGTATCGGTTTTTGGCCTAGTGTATTTTTCATTTTCGGTATCGGTTTTGGCACCAAAAAACCCATTCGGTGCACCCCTAATACTTAGTGAAGGGGGGTCTGTACTAAGGGAGGGGGGGTTGGTACTAAGTGGAGGGGGGTCTGCATTAAGTGAAAGGGGGTCTGTACATAGTGGAGTGGGGATCTAGACCGAGGGAGCGGGGTGGTCTATACTTAGGAAAAAGGTGGGTGTATACTGAGGGAGGGGGCCTGTACTTAGTGGAGGGAGGTCTGGACTGAAGGAAGGGGGGTCTATACTGAGGGAGGGTGGTCTGTACTGAGGGAGGACTATACTTGGTGGAGAGGGGGGTCTGTACTGAGGGAGGGGGGGTCTATTCTTAGTTGAGCGGGGGGGTCTGTACTGAGGGAGGGGGGTGGTCTATACTTAGTGGAGAGAGGGGCCTATACTGAGGGGGAACTATAGTTGGTGTAGAAGGGGGTCTGTACTGAGGGAGGGGGGTCTATTCTTAGTGGAGGGGGGGGTCTGTACTGAGAGGGTGGAACAACACCATGTTTTACCACACCAGGTGACACTAACCCTAGTGACGCCACTGATGAGGCTTACCTATAGGTAGTGTAAATAGTGTAAACTGTGCCAGTTTAGGAGATATTTACATTACATACAGCCAGTGACGTCACTGGTGCATGCGCTCTGAAGGAACGGCCAGCCGTGCCAGAATCGTCAGCTCCCGCGTGCATGCACGGGAGTGACGTCATGGTGGCTCTGGCCAGTCACAGATCCGGAGCCTGTGAACCCGGAAGCAAGACGGGGTGAAGATGGGAACCCACTGCAGCTCTGAGATCTCGGCGCGTGAGGGCTTCGTTTTAAGGCAAGTTTAATATAATGTGCTAGTATGCGATGCATACTAGCACATTATGCCTTTACTTTGCAGGGTGTGTAAAAAAAAAAAAAAAGAAGTCCAGTGGTATACAAGCGCTTTAAGATGAAAAAAACCTTCTGCCTTTACAATCACTTTGAAGCAATATTAAACCCAAAAGGAAAGATTTTATATATTGCACCTTACCAATCCTTAGATGCGGTTGCTGCATTCGTTTTCTTGTTTACACTTTTTTCCCTTTATTTCACCTGGTGATCCTGCTAGTAACACATTTCCTGACTTAGGTTGTCTACATTCTGGATGAAGGAGAAATGGAGACACCTTTGGACAGCAGCATTGTCAGTCTGGGGAGAATATAGTGTTTGATGCACTAGCAGATTTAGATGGACTTGACTAATTAAAGCTGAACTTCAACTAATACTTTATAAGCAGTTAAAGCGAACTGTTTTTTTTTTTCTTCCTTTTTGGATAAAGGTTTTACATACATAAATAAAAGCACCCCTAAAAGTGTTAAATGATTTGTCTCAACCCTGTAACTGGAGAGGTTGGTCTGTTTTTTTTTTGCTATTCAGCATTGCGCTAATTTAACTGGCAATTGCAACACTGTATGCCAATAACATTTTTACCACTTTTTCACAC
Organism: Aquarana catesbeiana; assembly: GCF_042186555.1. NCBI lineage: Eukaryota > Metazoa > Chordata > Amphibia > Anura > Ranidae > Aquarana > Aquarana catesbeiana. Next base: position 86,787,492 of record NC_133335.1, on the reverse strand, counting down.
AAATAGAGCTTTCTTTTGGTGACATTTAATTACCACTGGGTTTTTTTATTATATAAATGAAAAAAGACTGAATATTTCTGTTATAAAAGTTTGCGAACACATAATCTTTCTTCATAAAGTTAGGCCTTAGGCCTCATGCACACGAGACGCTGTTAAACTTGCGTTCAGAAGCAGTTGGACACTTTTTTCAACTGCCCCTGAACCCATTCAATGCTATCCTATGTGTCCATGTACACAGTCTCGTTTTTTGGCGTTTTTAGGCAGTTGCGTTTAACCTCGTTTTCCAGAAGCAAAAAAAAATGGGTTCAGACGCAAAAGTTTTCCACGTTTCAGACGCCAAACACTGCTAAATGCCGGTACCGCGTTTAGCCGCGTTTGCGTTTATAAGTGTTTTTAAAGGAACATTTTACAACCCGACTTTGGGACCCCATATCTCAGGGCCACTTGGTACTAGGAACCCCAAATTTGTTGTGCAAACACAGTGGACCAATCACTACAACACATCCAAATTTGGGGTTCCTATCACCAAGTGGCCCTGAGATATGGGGCCCCAAAGTCAGGTCGGAAAATGTCATTCTCTGCTGCAGAAGTGCTTGACATTTTGCAACCCGACTTTGGGGCCCGTATCTCGGGGCCACTTGGTGCTAAATTTGGATATGTTGTAGTGCTAGGTCCACTGTGTTTGCATACCAAATTTGGGGATCCTCGCACCAAGTGGCCCAGAGATATGGGGCCCCAGGGTCAGGTCAGAAAATGTAATTCTCTGCTCTGCAGACGCTTCTAGACGCAAACGCGGTAAAACGCGGCTAAACACGGCATGCAAACGCGGCAAAACTGGCGTTTCTAAATGCCGGTTTCAGCTTTTAAAAACATGTGTTCAGCAGAGTTTGCACCAGCGTCTCGTGTGCATGAGGCCTAAAATGTATTCTGCTACATTTCTTTGGTAAAAATAACCAAATCGGGGTATATTATTTAGTCTGTAGGAAAGTTATAGAGTCCACAAACTAGGATAGATTATATATATAATTATATATATATGTGTATATATATATATATATATATATATATATATATATATATATATATATATATATATATATATATATATATATACACATATACATATACATATACATACACACACATATACATACATACACACACACACACACACACACACACATATATATCTGAGAAGCCGATCAATCCTGATGTACCAACGGTCTATATAAAATTTCTTGAGGCCCAAAAATGCCAGCACAGTACAGATATTCCCCAAATAACTCCTTTTTGGAAAGTAGACAGTCTATAGTATTTAGTAAGAGCCATGGCGAGTTTTTAAGTCACAATTTTTTAGAAAATTACGAAATTAAATTTTTTTTTTTCACAATCCTTTTTTTATTACATCCGGTCACCGGTGCAGTACAGCGTCATCATATAACTGCCTATAAGATGCAGCCTGCCTGTGCCCATCATGCAGCTTACCAGTGCCCGTCATGTAGCCTGGCAGTTCCCGAATCAGAGCGGCGATCTCCATGTGTCACGGAGCTGCATTTGAATTGCCCGGGTCACAGTAACAATGTCCCGCCTCCTGTAATCACGTCACACTGATTTAATGTCCCACCATTGGATCAGTGTGCCATCTGTCACAGGAGGCGGGACATTGTTACTGCGGTCTGTGTAGTTAAGCTCCGTGACACACAGATCGCGGCGAGGAGGGAGGGGAGGAGGAGAAGAGAGGAGAGGATAGCGGTGCGCCGCGCCAGAATGACACCCCCGTAATGGGTGGCACCAGGGACAGCGCCCCGCCCCATTTTCTGCGCCATTATCGGCGTGATTTCTCTTTTAGCAAAGTGCCGAAAACGCCATTTTCGGCCGAAACATATGTTTCGGCCGCCGAAATTTAGGTACATCCCTAATGATTACTGTTATAAGCAATAGTTTTAGCCATCATTAATGGCTTTCATTTATGAATGATGGATGTTACTATTGTGATGCTGTGACTGGCTACAGCTAATCACATTGGACAGGGTGCTGCGATTGGGCCAGGTACCATGTGATCACTGTGGGCCAATCACAGCATCATAATAGTAAGCAAAACAGTCATGAATGGAAGCCAATCATGACTGTTTTGATTACATTATAATCGTGTGATCGTTATGACTGGTCATAGCAATCACATGATACCCTGGCAGCTCACAGCAGCCGAGTACCAAATGCTGTGAGAGTGTGTAGCGTCCACAGGATCGAGCCAGTGCACATGTGCGCAGTGACGTACCAGTACGCTGCTGAGCCTTTAGATGCTCCCAATAAAAGTATGGTGGGTGGGAGGCAAGTGGTTATAGAAAGTTGAAAAAATACGAGACGTATTGGCAGGATCGCCAGGTGAAAATACAGAGAAAAAAAACCTTAAAAAAAGAAAACTAATGCAGCCATCACATCAAAGAATTTAAAATTGCAACTTACATACATTTTTGTTTTTGGCTTTATTACTGCTTTAAAAAAATAGCAGGTGATCGTGTCATAAAGGTCCTTGTGCAGGCACTTCCATTTAATGGATGGCAATGGTCTGATGCCGTCTCCCAGTTGCTTCCATTACTTATCGCCCTCTGTCACTCATTCTCTTAATGGATACTACAAGCAGCTGTTCTGACATATATTGCACAGGCATGTTCCATTGCCGTCACCTACATGAGAAATACCACGCAGCCATTGCTGGTGTACATGTAGACAGAAAGTGGCCGCAGGAGACAAGCAGTGCTAATATGTAAGAAAGTATGAAAAAAGTTAAGAAAACAAATGACAAGCGTTTATGTCACGCAATGCTTTAGCACACTGAAAGTCATTGAGTTAGGATGTGTTCTGTAGAAGGCTTGTAGTCTGCAGCCAGTAGAAGGGTGTCACCCATTGGTCTGCAGGGCTGGGACAGGAAAGGGGTCATGTAACTGCTCAGAAGGATTTGTCATCACACCAGCTTTCCACTTATACAGCAGGATATTATCTCAGAGATGTAGATTCACTAGAACAATTGAATATGTAGGTCCCCCCACACCCACAATCTGATTAGGAACATTTTCCCAGAATTCAGTTCTCCTGCACCCAGACCAATAGGATAAGCAGTGGAAGTGTTCATATAACTGGATACAGTTAGGATTTAAAAGCAAACAGAACACTACTTTGCCACGGATTTTTATTTTTTCAGCATGAAACTGAAAAATGAGAGCAATAAAAACAAAGTGCAGACAGTAAGCGGCATGACCTCATGTATGATGTCCGATGCTGGCCGACAACAAAGCCGCACTGAGGTTTGGGCAAAAGGAAATGGACAACATTCCATCTCCGCTCAGTTACCAGCAAATTCCATGGAAGCAAAAATCCTATTTTTTTATACATTCGTTCTCAAGTTTTGAAAATATGTTTTATACATTATTGTAAATAATCCAAATGTAAAAGTAAGTTAAAAAGCTTCTACTTTGTATTGGACTGCCCCTGCAATGCAAAGGATGAATTGCTCCTTTACTCTATGGCAGTGATCTCCAAACTGCAGACTTTTGCTTGCCTTTATTCGGCCCACTAACCTCCTACTGATACCAACAATCTGGCACTATTCCTGCCACTGACACCAATGGCGGGGCATGATTCCTGTCACTAACACCAATGGTGGGGCACGATTCCTGCCAGTGACACCAATGGCGGGGCACGATTCCTGTCACTAACACCAATGGCGGGGCACGATTCCTGCCACTGACACCAATGGCGGGGCACGATTCCTGCCACTGACACCAATGGCGGGGCACGATTCCTGCCACTGACACCAATGGCAGGGCACGATTCCTGCCACTGACACCAATGGCGGGGCACGATTCCTGCCACTGACACCAATGGCGGGGCACGATTCCTGCCACTGACACCAATGGCGGGGCACGATTCCTACCACTGACACCAATGGCGGGGCACTATTCCTACCACTGACACCAATGGTGGGGCACTATTCCTACCACTGACACCAATGGTGGGGCACTATTCCTGCCACTGACATCAATGGTGGGTGAGGCACTATTCCTGCCACTGACACCAATGGTGGGGCACTATTCCTGCCACTGACACCAATGGTGGGGCACTATTCCTCCCACTGACACCAATGGTGGGGCACTATTCCTCCCACTGACACCAATGGTGGGGCACTATTCCTGCCACCGACACCAATGCTGGGGCACCATTCCTCCCACTGATACCAATGGTGGGGCACCATTCCTCCCACTGATACCAATGCTGGGGCACTATTCCTTCCATGGATACTAACAATAGGGCACCATTTCTTCCATTGGCACCACTGATAGGGCTCCAATACTTCCACTCACACCAACAACAGGGCACCATTTCTTCCACTGGCACCACTGATGGGGCTCTGATCCTTCCACTCACACCAATGGGACACTATTCCTACCAATTACACCAATAATAAGGCACTATTCCTTCCCCAAATACAAAGTTGGGACATAGTTTACTCCCACTGATGCCGACACATTTTCGACTCTCACTGGCCAGTCCGGCCCCCTAAAGTCTGAAGGACAGTAAACGGCCCTTTGATTAGAAACTTTGAAGACATCTGTTTTAGGAGACCAGAAAAAAAAATGAAAACTTACCCAATCCACCACTCCCGCAGGCTGCCTCCAGGATGAAAGACCAGTGCCTATTTTCCCCCATGCCCTAGCAGCCCAATGACCTGTGACATCCAGTCCAATGCAGAGCATGTAGGAAAATGTAGAGGGACAGTCCACTGCAGGGTGTAGAGGATTAAAGGAGAGTGGCAGTCCCACTCAAGGGAGGGTTTTTACTTTCCCCTGATATAGGCTTTAAAGCCCATCTCTATTCAAATGTCTAGAATAGAGTAAGAAAGGGTTAGAGTCTCTGTAGGGCGGCACAGTGGTGCAGTGGTTAGCACTCTCGCCTAGCAGTAAAAAGGGTCGCTGGTTCGAATCCCAACCACGACACTACCTGCCTGGAGTTTGCATGTTCTCCCTGTGCCTGCGTGGGTTTCCTCCGGGTACTCCGGTTTCCTCCCACACTCCAAAGACATGCTGGTAGGTTAATTGGCTTCTGTCCAAAATTGGCCCTAGTATATGAATGGGGACCTTGGATTGAGGGTAGGGACTGATGTGAGTGTGCAATGTACAGGGTTAGGAACAAGGGTCAGGGTTGTAGACACACACTCACTCAGGTTGAACTGGATGGACTGGTGTCTTTATTCAACCTTACTAACTATACTGGTGTTAGGACCACTGGTGGGAAGACAGGACAGGAACTTATCTGAAACACCTACTCACCCTATTTCTTCTGGTGACTGGAGTGAAAAAAAATCATTCCAGCTGGTTAATGAATAGCAATAAAAACCTGGCAGGTGTTCTAAGCCTTCCCTACTGTATCCAAAACTAAAGTTGGCTGGAGCAGGACATTAAAGGGCCAAACTGCATGCAGGTTAGTGGTGTGCAATTTGTATGGGAAATGTTGTTACAATGCATCACACAATGAGTTCTGTGAATGGGCAGAGGAGATGCTGTCATAAAACTCTATGGGGGTTATTTACTAAAGGAAAATCCACTTTGCACTGCAAGTGCACTTGGAAGTAAAGTCACTGTAGATCTGAGGGGAAAATAAAAAACAGCATTTTAGCTTGCCCATGATTGGATAACAAAATCAGCAGAGCTTCCACTCATTTCAGATCTTCCCCTCAGATTTACAGCGACTGCACTTTCAAGTGCACTTACAGTGCAAAATGGATTTGCCTTTTCGTAAATAACCCCCAATGTGTCATGGAAGTGTAGTTAAAGCGGAGCTCCACCCTAAAGTGGAACTTCCGCTCATTGGATTCCCCCCCCCTCCGGTGCCACAATTGGCACCTTTCAGGGGGGTGCAGATACCTGTATAATACCATTACACGTTCCTAATGTGCATGGTGCTGTATCCCCCCAAATATATTACTAAACTTCAGCGTTAAATGTAAAAAAATTACACAGCAAGTGTTTAAGTGAAAAACTGTACAAAATATACACTATTATTTTTATTATTATATATGCCCCTACACACCTGGGAGGAGATTTACTAAAACTAGTGCACACAGAATCTAAAACAGCTGTGCATAGTAAACCAACCAGCCTCCATATTTTAGCCTACGTTCACATTGGAGGCGGGTTTGAAATTGTGCGAGTTCAGCTGAACTCTTGCGATTTCATTCCCGAATTTCATTACAACTTTGGGGGCGATTTCACAGACATTGGTGCGGGTTCACGCAATGGCCAATATATGATGCCGTTTTTTTTGAGCCGATATGTTAGGCCGATTTTTTTATTTTTTTCCCCCTTCATCTCATAAAATCTAACAGTTAGACCCCTTTCACACTGGGGCGTTTTTCAGGCACTTTTGGGCTAAAAATAGCGCCTGTAAAGTGCCTGCAAAACGGCTCCCCTGCAGTCTCAGTGTGATATCCCGAGTGTTTTCACACTGAGGCGATGTGCTGGCAGGATGTTAAAAAAACGTCCTGCAAGCAGCATCTTTGGAGCGGTGTATACCACCACTCCTGCCCATTGAAATGAATGAGCACCACTGCCGAAGCGCCTGTAAATCACTTCGGCAGCGGCGCTACTTGGGCGCTTTTAACCCCTTCATCGGCCGCTAGCTGGGTTATAAGCACCCCGCTAGCAGCCAAATAGCGCCGCTAAAATGACGGTAAAGCGCTGCTAAAACTAGCAACATTTTACCGTCAACGCATACCCGCTCCAGTGGGAAAGCAGCCTTAAAGCAGGGTTCCACCCAAATTTTGAACAATATCTGTATGTATTCTCTTCCTTGCCTAGATGCTGACATGCCGTTTAAAAAAATTTAAATCGCCGTAATTACCTTTTACTTTTCTATTCTTCTTTGCACTTCCTGGTTCTCCTCCCGTGGGAGTAGGCGTGTTTCTAGCCTCTCCCAGACTCCTGGGAGCTAGTCTCAGGCTTCCCAGGATGCCACTGAGCATGTGCGGGAACGAGCAGTGAATGCTGGGAGCACAGCATTCACCACATCCAGGAAATAAATGCTTGTGGGCTTCAAATGCCCACAATGAAGATGGAAACCGCCTGCAGTGAATAATATAAGTTATTCTTTCCGACGAAATCTGACACAGGCGGACATATTACACACAATATGTGAGTATGTAATGCTGAGAAGAAAAGTTTGTGAATGAACTCAAAAAAAAAAAAAACGATAGATAGGTGGACCCCCGCTTTAAGTAATAAGTGATACAGAAAATTTCTTACATTTAAAAACATTTATTAAACAAAACAAACCTCCAATCAGTTCACTTGTATGTATAAATTTAGATTAAAAAACAAACTATATCTTAAATATTAAATACACAAAAACAGGTCATCAAAACTTTTCGACGAAAAAAAAAAAAATGAGCTAACTTTCCCGTTTTAGTTTTTTTTTAAATTTAATTCGTGTATTTTTTCCAATACAATTGCGCTTGAAAGACCGCTGCGCAAATGCCGTGTGACATAAAATATTGCAACAACCGCTAAAAACAGCATTTTAGCTTGCACATGATTGGATGATAAAATCAGCAGAGCTTCCCCTCATTTCAGATCTACCCCTCAGATTTAGAGCGACTGAACTTCCAAGTGTACTTTCAGTGCAAAGTGGATTTGCCTTTCGTAAATAAAGCCCATTGCATCTCTTTGCTTCTTTTCTCAGACTTGGCAGGCTTCCCAGATCGGAGAAACAAGTCGCTCCACGGAAGACTTCAGGCAACTTGCATTGACTTCTATTAGACCCCTTTCATACTGCCATCGTTTTTCAGGCGCAACATCGCTAAAAATAGCACCTGTATAGCGCCTGAAAAAAACGGCTGTTTTCACACTGGAGCGGTGCGCTGGCAGGGAGTCACAAATAGTCCTGCCAGCAGCTTCTTTGGAGTGGAGAGCATTTTTTTTCCTCAGTTTAGGCCGATACTTATTCTTCTACATATTTTTGTTAAAAAAAAAAAAAAAAATATCGCAATAGGCATTTATTGATTGATTTGTGCAAAAGTTATAGCGTCTACAAAATAGGGGATAATTTTATTAAATTTTTTTTTTTTACTAATAATGGCGGCGATAAGCGATTTTTATTGTGACTGCAACAATATGGCGGACAGATCGGACACCTTTGGTGCTATTTTGGGACCACATTTATACAGCGATCAGTGCGATTAAAAATGCATTGATTACTGTGTAAATGTGACTGGCAGTGAAGAGGTTAACCACTAGAGGGTAGTGAAGGGGTGATGTGTCCTAGGGAGTGATTCTAACTGGGGGGGGATGGGCTATGTGTGACACGACATTGATCACCGCTCCCGATCACAGGGAGCAGTGATAAGTGTCCTGTCACTAGGCAGAACGGGGAAATGCTTGTTTACATCAGCATTTCCCTGTTCTTCCTCTCCGTGAGACGATCGCAGGTATCCCCGCAGACATCGAGTCCATGGGACCCACGATCACACTCACGGAGCTCACGGCAGGCGCGCACACCCGCAAACCGCTTCTCAAAGGGCAACGTACAGGTACGTTATTATTATTATTATTATACAGGATTTATATAGCGCCAACAGTTTACGCAGCGCTTTACAATATAAAAGGGAGACAATACAGTTATGATACAATAAAATACAAGAGGATTAAGAGGGCCTGTACGTGCCCTTCTGCCGACGTAGATCCGTGTGAGACGGTCGGCAAGCTGAAGTGGAAGCCGGTTATTATGCACAGATGCACCAGTTCTAGTAAATCTCCCCCCTGGTGTATGTGTGCCCCTCTCTACTGTTTGCGCTGTGCTCAGTGATTTATAAAAAAGAACCAGCATGAAGGAATGACCTGAATGCAAAATTTGAAATGTAGGTTACCCTAAATATATATATATATATATTTTTCATGTATGTGAAGATGTGTGTATTTTATAAATCGTAGTCTGTCATTTTCTAGTACTTCCATATGAAGTGCCTGGTTGATCCTACCAGTTTTCCTTCCTTCTTCTAAACTGACCCCACAATACACAGAAGCTGATCTGTGTTAGCATATGCAGTTCTCATCCTTTGGCTGGCCATTCAGAGGTACAGGACACTGTGCAGACACAGAGCATGCCTGTATCTGTCTGTCTAGCCACCACAGCCCCCCCCCCCTCTCAATCACAACCTGCCTCATGAACACACCCCCTTTCAATCACAGCCTGCCTCTGGCACACACCCCTCCCAATCACAGCCTGCCTCTGGCACACACCCCTCCCAATCACAGCCTGCCTCTGGCACACACCCCCCCAATCACAGCCTGCCTCTGGCACACACCCCCCCCCCAATCACAGCCTGCCTCTGGCACACACCCCTCCCAATCACAGCCTGCCTCTGGCACACACCCCCTCCCAATCACAGCCTGCTCTGGCACCCCCCCCCCCCCAATCACAGCCTGCCTCTGGCACACACCCCTCCCAATCACAGCCTGCCTCTGGCACCCCCCCCCAATCACAGCCTACCTCTGGCACACACCCCCCCCCCCCAATCACAGCCTGCCTCTGGCACACACCCCTCCCAATCACAGCCTGCCTCTGGCACACACCCCCTCCCAATCACAGCCTGCCTCTGGCACACACCCCCTCCCAATCACAGCCTGCCTCTGGCACACACCCCCTCCCAATCACAGCCTGCCTCTGGCACACACCCCCTCCCAATCACAGCCTGCCTCTGGCACACACCCCCTCCCAATCACAGCCTGCCTCTGGCACACACCCCCTCCCAATCACAGCCTGCCTCTGGCACACACCCCCTCCCAATCACAGCCTGCCTCTGGCACACACCCCCTCCCAATCACAGCCTGCCTCTGGCACACACCCCCTCCCAATCACAGCCTGCCTCTGGCACACACCCCCTCCCAATCACAGCCTGCCTCTGGCACACACCCCCTCCCAATCACAGCCTGCCACTGGCACACACCCCCTCCCAATCACAGCCTGCCACTGGCACACACCCCCTCCCAATCACAGCCTGCCTCTGGCACACACCCCCTCCCAATCACAGCCTGCCTCTGGCACACACCCCCTCCCAATCACAGCCTGCCTCTGGCACACACCCCCTCCCAATCACAGCCTGCCTCTGGCACACATCCCCTCCCAATCACAGCCTGCCTCTGGCACACACCTCCTCCCAATCACAGCCTGCCTCTGGCACACACCCCCTCCCAATCACAGCCTGCCTCTGGCATATACCCCTCCCAATCACAGCCTGCCTCGCAAACACCCCCCACATCACAGCCTGCCTGGCGAACACACTCTCTCCCAATCACAGCCTGCCTCGCGAACACACCCCCTTCCAATCACAGGCTGTCTCTGGCACACACCCCTTCCCAATCACAGCCTGCCTTTGGCACACATACCCTACCAATTACAGCCTGCCTCTGGTCCACACCCCCTTCCAATCACAGCCTGCCTCGCGAACACACCCCCTCCCAATCACAGCCTGCCTCGCGAACACACCCCCTCCCAATCACAGCCTGCCTCTGGCACACACCCCCTCCCAATCACAGCCTGCCTTGAAAACACACCCCCTTCCACTCCGAGCCTGCCTCTGGCACACAGCCCCCCCCCCCTATCACAGCCTGCCTCGTGAACACACCCTCTCCCAATCACAGCCAGCCTCGAACACACCCCCTTCCATTCACAGCCTGCCTCTGGCACACATCCTCTCCCATTCTCAGCCTGCCTCGTGAACACACCCCCTTCCAATCACAGGCTGTCTCTGGCACACACCCCTTCCCAATCACAGCCTGCCTTTGGCACACACACCCTCCCAATTACAGTCTGCCTCCGGCCCACACCCCCTCCCAATCACAGCCTGCCTTGAAAACACATCCCCTTCCAATCACAGGCTGCCTCACAAACACACCCCCTTCCAATCACAGCCTGCATCTTGCCCCAGACTGAACAGACTATGGAATACAGGTCAAGTAAGCCCACCCCCACCATCAGGAAGAAGAGATGCATGGTCACATGACAGAACTTGTTAAAAAAGGTAAAAATATTATTTCTGAAACTAAGCAAAAGCAGTTCTATTGCCTGCATTGTTCTACCTGTTATAAATAGTCTATACCATTGTATGTGCACAACTCCTTTAATATGATAAACACAGGGAGAATCAGAGGGGCAGTGAAGCAGAAAAGAGGGTAAGCAGCGTCTGACATCCTTCACTTCCTCTCAGATCTTCTCCTTGTTTACAGCGGCTACGCTTGTCACATTATGCTTTGTGCTCCATTCCCTGGTGTAGTGCAGAACTTTTATCTGGTGTAGTGCATTCCATGAGCTCACACTTGATATTTGTATTTGATCCATGCACAGGATGTTCGTGTACATCCCACATCTCCTGTTCCTACATGTCTGCCCTTTGACTTGAAGTACAAAGCTATTTTTCCAAGGATATTCAGCTGTAGGTAACACAATCAGCTCCCTGCTGTGCGCTGTTCAGTCTATTGTTTGTGGTCCAGGTTTGCCATTGGCAAGTTGAGCGGTGGACTTGGTCATCGACTACTGAAGGAAGGAAGATATCTTTGAATAAAAGGTATTTCCTAATAAACGTTCTGACCTCAAGGTTTACACATATACAGATTTACCCCAGATTTGGCAAAAAACTGGGATAAATCCAAGTCACTGAGTCAACTGGAAAACAGAGCAACATGGAAATCCTGGCTCATAAACTTTTCTACTAATGCATCTGACTGGATGTAGGCAACGTTTGGCTTTCATTGGGGGCACTCGCTGAAGAGGAGGGGCCTGGAACGCCAGCGGGGGGACCCCAGAAAAGGAAGTTTGGGGTTGCTCTGTGCAAAACCATTAGGGCTCTTTCACACGGACGATCCGTATGTCAGTTTTTCATCCTTCCGTTTTCGGATGAAAAACAGACATACATGTATCCCTATGGAATAGCGGATGTCAGCGGATGAACGTCCGCTGACATCTGACCCGCTCCGATCCGAAAAAGTGTAACGGAGGAAAAACCTACTTTTCCATCCGTTTTCGGATCGGAACGGGTGACGACGGACTCTACGGTCCGTCGTCATCCGATCCCCCATAGGGGAGAGCGGCGCTCTGACAGGTCCGTCGCTGCACAGTGTCCTGTCATTTTCCTGCTCAGCGGGTATCCCCGCTGAGCAAGCGGATGTTCACTGGGCGGATCATCACTGATCTGCCCCGTGTGAAAGAGCCTCAACACAGAACAGATAAGTAAAACATGTTTTTTTTTTGTTTTGTTTTTTTTTTAACTAAAATAACAAAACAAAACAAAAAAAAGAATTAGGAATTAGGTTTAACCGCTTGCCAACCAGCCGCCCTCATTATACTGCAGCAGGTCAGCTCTCCTGCACAAACCGCCGTAGGTGTACGCCGGTTTTTGCACAGGAGATAGCAGGCGCGCGCCTGCCACGAGCGTGCCCGTGGGTTTCGGAGGACTTGATCGCTGGCGACCTGTGATTGCGGTGTACAGAGACAGAACGGTGAACTGCCTATGTAAACAAGGCGATTCCCTGTTCTGCCAGATGACATGCCAGAGATCTTCTGTTCCCATTGATCGGGAACAGTGAACAGAGATCTCTGTCATGTCCCTGGTAGCCCATCCCCCCTACAGTTAGAACGCAATCAGGGAACACACTTAACCCCTTAATCGCCCCCTAGTGTTATCCCCTCCCCTGCCAGTGTCATTTTTACGTTGATACCACTGATCAATGTAATAATGTCACTGGTCCCCAAAAAGTGTCATTTGGGGTCATATTTGTCTGCTGCAAAGTGACTGTCCCGCAAAAAAATAAAAAATTTAAAAAAATAAATAAAATCGCAGATCGCCACCATTTTTTTTGTTTTTAGGTTAACAGTGCAGTCAGACAAGTGACTTTTTGTTTTAGGCGGAAGTTGTGCCAGCTCACGTAAGCAAAGTGGTTAGTTGACTTAGAGCACAACAGTGTTTTACTGTTCCAGGTTTAAGGTGACTATGGTGTGATCTCCTGCCCAACAATCACAGCAAAGTCCCACTCTGACATGTCACTATACAGCTGGCAAAGGTTTAGCCTGGGAGGGTTTATCCTGTGAAGAGGAGGATTTTATAAGCCCTTTACAATCAGAAATGTTGGTTGTTTCAAGAACTGTCTTCATGGAGATCTTCGTATAGGTAATGGATGGAGAGTTTATACAGGGAAAGGAGTCTATTCAATACATATTGCCACATATCTTATTTAACCACTTGCCGCCCCCGCACACAGTAGAGGCACAATCGGGCACCGCAACGTACTTCCTGGTACGCCACAACATACGCCAGGTAAATCATAGCTGAATGCTTTTGGCACTTACATGATTAGCAGAGTAAAGAGTATACAATTGTGTTTAAAAGAAATTTGCCCTGATAGACTCCCAAGTCCATGGAGGTCTGACCCTCATCCAATTGCCCATGAGTTAATGGGGCTGCCCGGTCCATGGACTTGGGAGTCCCTCAAGGCAAAACACGATTGTATACGCTTTACGCTGGTATTCAATGCAAGTACGAAAAGCATTGAGCTATGATTTACCTGGCGTATTGCATGAATGTCATCTTTCTATGCGTTTCTATTTTTTGTTCTTGTTTGTTTGCTTAGGCACCTTCGCCATTATCCCCTGATGAAGATTATGTCATTAGTTGAAATGCGTTGGGAGTCTGATGAACTATAAGAAATTTCTCATTCCAAGATACTCTTGCTCCTATACATTTACTGTAACGAAGGTGTTCCAAATTCAATCTTTGATGCATAAGAGACCAGAGTTTTTTTATTATATATATTTTACTGGACGTACAAATAAAATGTAACCTTTTATAGATAAATTTCTGATTTGTTCTTACTTGGCTGCAGTAAAGTCCCAGGGGAGAGACTCCTCTTTGTCCAATTTTGTAGAGATGGGGCAGCCCCATTAACTCATGGGCAATTCACTTTACCTCTGACATTGTCAGCAGGGTACAGCCAATTATTATGGCTGCTGGCCTGCTGATCGGATGTGGCTAATTACAGCACAGAGTTCTGTGTTGACAAACACAAACCCAGCAGATTGATCTGGCTGTTTCTTCTCTCTGAAATCAACTCTGAGTTCAGGGAGAAAAAGCAGCTCCATCTGTGAGTAAAAGCAGCACACATTAGACTTGTTAGGCACACACTTAACCCCTTGATTGCCCCTTGATGTTACCTTCTTCCCAGCCAGTCTCACTAGTACAGTATTATCACTGATCACTGTATTAGTGTCACTAGCGATGCCAGTGATAGCTAGTCAGTTAATGACCCTCTCTGTCAGATTGTCCACCACCCTATTACAGTCCTACCATTAGTTGCTGATCATCACCATTGCTAATATACAGTGCCTTGAAAAAGTATTTATACCCCATTGCAATTTTCCACATTTTGTCATGTTACAACCAAAAAAGTAAAAGTATTTTATGTGATAGACCAACACAAAGTGGCAAATAAATTTTGAAGTGGAAGGAAAATGATGAATGATTTTCAAAATTTTTTACAAATAAAAATCTGAAAAGTGTGGTGTGCATTTGTGTTCACACCACTTTACTTTGATACCCCTAACTAAAATCCAGTGGAACAATTGCCTTCAGAAGTCACCTAATTAGTAAGTAGAGTCCACCTGTGTGTCATTTAATCTCAGAATAAATACAGCTGTTCTGTGAAGCCCTCAGAGGTTTGTTAGAGAACCTTAGTGAAGGAACAGCATCATAAAGGCCAAGGAACACATCAGACGGGTCAAAGATAAAATTGTGGAGAAGTTTAAAGCAGGGACAGGTTATAAGAAAAATATCTAGAGGTCGACCGATATGGGTTTTTCTCTGGCCGATGCCGATGCCGATATTTAGAAATCGCAGTGGCCGATGGCCGATATGTGATGCCGATTTTTTTGGGCCGATATATTAGGCCGATTTTTTTTTTTTTTTTTTCCCCTTCATCTCATAAAATCTAACATTTAGACCCCTTTCACACTGGGGCTTTTTTCAGGCGCTTTTGGGCTAAAAATAGCGCCTGTAAAGTGCCTGTAAAACGGCTCCCCTGCAGTCTCAGTGTGATATCCCGAGAGCTTTCACACTGAGGCGATGCGCTGGCAGGATGTTAAAATAAAGTCCTGCAAGCAGCATCTTTGGAGCGGTGTATACCACCACTCCTGCCCATTGAAATGAATGCACACCGCTGCCAAAGCGCCTGCAAAGCGTTTCGGCAGCGGCGCTTCAGGCGCGCATTTAACCTCTTCCTCGGCTGCTGCTGGGTGATAAGCTCCCCGCTAGCAGCCGAATAGCGCCGCTAAAATGACGGTAAAGCGCCGCTAAAACTAGCAGCGTTTTACCGTCAACGCATGCCCGCTCCAGTGTGAAAGCAACCTAAAGTGATACAGAAATTTTTTTTACATTTAAACATTTATTAAACAAAACAAACCTCCAATCAGTTCACTTGTATGTAGAATTTAGATTAAAAAAAATATAAAAAAAAAACTATATCTTAAAAATTAATACACAAAAACAGGTAATCAAAACTTTTGGACAAAAAAAAATGGGCTAACTTTACTGCTTAGTTTTTTTTTTAAATTTATTAGTGTATTTTTTTTTTAAATTGCGTTTGAAAGACCGCTGCGCAAATACCGTG
Source organism: Aquarana catesbeiana (assembly GCF_042186555.1). NCBI lineage: Eukaryota > Metazoa > Chordata > Amphibia > Anura > Ranidae > Aquarana > Aquarana catesbeiana. Next base: position 86,771,788 of record NC_133335.1, on the reverse strand, counting down.
TGACATAAAATATTGCAACAACCGCTATTTTATTCCCTAGGGTCTCTGCTAAAAAAAATATATATAATGTTTGGGGGTTCTAAGTGATTTTCTAGCAGAAAATACAGGATTTTTACTTGTAAGCAACAAGTGTCAGAAAAGATTTAGTCTTTAAATGGTTAAACTGAAAACTTCTCCACGGAGTTCAGTCTATTGATAAAAAAGAACTTGAAGAGATACAAATGTATCTTCTTATCAGACTTGGCAGGCTGCCCAGAGAAGGAGAGAAGATAACTTTCAGGCAACTTGCATTGACTTATATTACAGAAGTCATTTGCAAGTCACGGCTGAAGTTATAATCGGCCTTTTTTATCAGCACAATCGGCCGATGCCGATTAAGTAAAAAACGCCAAATATCGGCCGATATATCGGCCGGCCGATATATCGGTCGACCTCTAAAAATATCCCAAGCTTTGAACATCTCACGGAGCACTGTTCAATCCATCATCCGAAAATGGAAAGAGTATGGCACAACTGCAAACCTACCAAGACATGACCGTCCACCTGAACTGACAGGCCAGGCAAGGAGAGCAATCATCAGAGAAGCAGCCAAGAGGACCATGGTAACTCTGGAGGAACTGCAGAGATCCACAGCTCAGGTGGGAGATTCTGTCCACAGGACAACTATTAGTCGTGCACTCCACAAATCTGGCCTTTATGGAAGAGTGACAAGAAGAAAGTCATTGTTGAAAAAAAGCCATAAGAAGTCCCATTTGAAGTTTGTGAGAAGCCATGTGGGGAACACAGCAAACATGTGGAAGAAGGTGCTCTGGTCAGATGAGACCAAAATTGAACTTTTTGGCCTAAAAGCAAAACGCTATGTGTGGCGGAAAACAAACACTGCACATTAACCTGTACACACCATCCCCACCGTGAAACTTGGTGGTGTCAGCATCATGTTGTGGGGATGCTTTTCTTCAGCAGGGGCTGGGAAGCTGGTCAGAGTTGATGGGAAGATGGATGGAGCCAAATACAGGGCAATCTTAGCAGAAAACCTGTTAGAGACTGCAAAAGATGAGACTGGGGAGGAGGTTTACCTTCCAACAGGACAATGACCCTAAACATACAGCCAGAGCTACGATGGAATGATTTATATCTAGGGTTGCACCGATACTAGTATCGGTGCCGATACCAAGTATTTGCACAAGTATCGGTACTTGTGCAAATGCACCTATACTTTTTTTTTCAGTACTCGCCGATACCAAGTACCGATACCTACCGCAACGGTTTTGTTTTAACTTCAGCTGTCAGCAATGGTACAAAGCATTGAAAAGTTATTTACAAATGAAATAAATAGGTTTTTTTTTTTTAATTTAGCGCTTTTTCAATGTGAAATGTGTAAATATATGTTAATATATATGTGTAAAGATATTCACTAACAAAAAAAAAGTTTTAATTGTTTATCATTTATAAAATAGACGTGAACAAAAGAAAAAAAGCTGTAAAATAATAATAAAAATAGAGGAGAATAGGGAGTTAATTAAGGCTGATTAGAGTAAATTAAGGGTTATTAAGGGGTTAAAAACAGAGGAACATTTGTTCATCCCTTTGACCTGCAGATGAAGAAACAGAAATATACAAAAAGAAACAATGTTTCTTTTTATTTTAGTGTTTCAGGGATGAGCAATTTTCGACAGCTCCAATTACCGAACTTCTTTAACACTGGGGAGACCCACTGACAGCTCAAAGAACCGAGCCTGAAAGTATCGTTTTCAGGTATCGGTGCATTTGCACGAGTACTGGTACTTGTGCAAATACTCAGTATCAGCACCGATACTAGTATCGGTGCAACCCTACCTGAAACCAATACTTTCAGGCTTGGTTCTTTGAGCTGTCAGTGGGGATGAACAAATGTTCCTCTGTTTAACCCCTTAATAACCCATAATTTACTCTAATCAGCCTTAATTAACTCCCTATTCTCCTCTATTTCATTTATTATTTTCCTGCTTTTTTTTTTTTGTTCATGTCTATTTCGTAAACAATTAAAAGTTTTTTTTTGTTTGCTTTGTTAGTGAATATTTTCAACACATATATATTAACATATATTTACACATTTCACGTTTAAAAAGCGCAAAATTAAAAAACAAAATCAATTTATTTCATTTGTAAATGAATTTTCAATGCTTTGTACCATTGCTGACAGCTGAAGTGTAAACAAAACAGTTGTAGTAGGTATTGGTAGTTGGTATCGGCGAGTACTAAAAAAAAAAAAAAAAAAAAAAAAAAAAAAAAAAAAAAAAAAAAAGTGTTGGTACCTGTACTCATTGTAAAAAAAAAAAAAAATGGTATCGGTGCATCCCTATTTATATCAAAACATATTCATGTGTTAGAATGGCCCGGTCAAAGTTCAGACCTAAATCCAATTGAGAATTTCTGGCAAGACTTAAAAATTGCTGTTCACAGACGCTCTCAAAATGTCACTCTCTAGATGTGCAAAGCTGGTAGAGACATCCCCAAAAAAACTTGCAGCTGTAATTGCAGTGAAAGGTGGTTCTACAAAGTATTGAACTCAGGGGGGCTGAATACAAATGCACCCCACACTTTTCACATATTTATTTGTAAAAAAAATGTAAAAACTATTTATCATTTTCCTTCCACTTCACAATTATGTTCCACTTTGTGCTGGTCTATCACAAAAAATCCCAACAAAATAAATTTACGTTTTTGGTTGGAACATGACAAAATTTGGAAACATTTAAAGGGGTATGAATACTTTTTAAAGGCACTGTAGTGTTTATAATGGGGAAAATTCCAGTATGCACACCAAAGTTTGTAGACGCTATAATTTTCATGCCAAACCAATTAAATATACTGTTATTGGATTTTTTTTTTTTTACCAAAGACATGTAGCAGAATACATTTTGGCCTAAAATTTATGAAGAAATTAGATTTTTTTTGGAGGTTTTATAACAGAAAGTAGAAAATATTGGGGTTTTTTTTCAAAATTTGGGATATTTTTCGTTTATAAAAACAAAAACAAAAAAAAAACCCAGCGGTAATTAAATGCCGCCAGAAGAAAGCTCTATTTGTGTAAAAAAGTGATAGAAAATTTAATGTGCGTACAGTGTTGCATGACCTCGCAATTACCAGTTAAAAGGACAAGTTTACCTTTTGTAACATTCAATTCAGTGTAACACAATCAGCGCAACCACTACTGCAATAACAAATAAATGTGTAACTAAACAACCAAAGTATAATAAATTGAACAAATAAGTGATTAGTCCCAAAAAAACAACCGAAATGCTGCTTGCGCTTTTAAGTGTTTTCACAACATGCACCCCAATACCTATAAATAATACATATGCATATAAAAATAAAAAGCTTCTCATTAGTCACTTGACTATATGTGCTATAAGTGCCCTTAGCACCACAGTGTACTAAACACACGTGAAGTTAAAATCAGTATAATATATATATATATATATATATATTTATATTATTATTTTTTTTTTTTTATTTTATGTCACACTGTATTTGCGCAGCAGCCTTTTTAAACGCAATTATTATTTTTTTAATGCACTAACCGCTCGCCGACCACCCGCTGCAGTTATACTGCGGCAAGGTGGCTCGGCTGTGCGAATCGCTGTACCGGTATGGCAATTCATGCAATAGGTTCTGTGGGCGCTCGCCGATTGGTCAGCGGGGGAACCAATCAGCGGGTCCGGCGGAATCGATGTCCGCCGGCCGCCCGCGATCGTTCTCCGCAGAGACAGAACGGGGATCTGCCGAAGTAAACAAGGCAGATCTCCATTCTGCCAGGATTACACTGAGATCTCGTCTTTCTGCTATGCAGGAAAAAGGATCTCTGTTATCCCAGGCAGCCCATCCCCCATACAGTTAGTAAACACACCCAGTTAACCCTTTGATCGCCCCTGATGTTAATCCCTTCCCAGCCAGTTTCATTAGTACAATGTCAGTGCATATTTTTAGCACCGATTACTGTAATAATGTCACTGGTTCCCAAAAAAAAAAGTGTCAAAATTGTCAGTTAGGTGTCCGATCTGTCCATCGCAATGTCGCAGTGCCGCTAAAAGTCACTGATCACCGCCATTACTAGTAAAAAATAAATAAATAAAAATGCCATAAATCTATCCCCCATTTTGTAAATGCTATAACTTTTTCACAAGCCAATCAATATACGCTTATTGGGGGGGGGGGTTTACCAAAAATATGTAGCAGAATACATATTGGCCTAAATTGATGAAGAAATTAATTTTCAAAATGGTCGGTCTTTTTTTGTTTATAGCACAAAAAATAAAAACTGCAAAAGGTGTTCAAATACCACCAAAAGAAAGCTCTATTGGTGGGGGGGGGGGGGGGGGGGAGGACATCAATTTTAATTGGGTACTGCATCGCACGACCATGCAATTGTCAGCTAAAATAACGTAGTGCCGTATCGCAAAAAATGGCCTGGTCATTAAGGGGGTAAAACCTTCAGGGGCTGAAGTGGTTAATGAATTTTTAAAAAAAAACGAAACAGTAAAAAGTAAGCCCAATTTTTTTGTATAATCTGAAAGATGATGTTATGCCGCGAGAATCATGAGAGAGACTCATGATCTTTATTCTAAGCAAAAAGAATAGCGATTCTCATTTTAGCCAGAATCGTGCAGCTCTACTCTATACGAAGTGCCCCGCTCACCTCTTGTACAGTATCAGACCCCACTACAGAGTCTCATATGCCTTATCCACTCCTCCTCTGGATGTCTCCGTATCTCTCCTCCTTCTCCTGGATCCAGTTATGTGTGGTTCAAGTGAACTGAACAGAGTGTACTCATCAGCCATAAGGAGTATCATGAAATAAAAAAGGGGGAGAACCATAGTGCTCTCTGTATAACCTTTTATTATCTTAAAACGAGGGAGAAAACTCACTTGATGTTAGAGTCTCGTTGGAATGACGTCACAGGCTCGGCTCCTCCCACCTTTGCCCACCCAGCCCGTGACATCATTCCAACGAGACTCTAACATCAAGTGAGTTTTATCCCTCGTTTTAAGATAATAAAAGGTTATACAGAGAGCACTATGGTTCTCCCCCTTTTTTATTTCATGATACTCCTTGTGGCTGATGAGTACACTCTGTTCAGTTCAGCTCGGCTCCTCCCACCTTTGCCCACCCAGCCCGTGACATCATTCCAACGAGACCAACATCAGCGGCGAGCCGAGGCTGTGTTATGCTTTATTTTTATGTCTTTTTTGTAAGTGAGTTTTATCCCTCGTTATAAGATAACCACACAACTGGATCCAGGAGAAGGAGGAGAGATACAGAGACACCCAGAGGAGTGGATAAGGCATATGAGACTCTGTAGTGGGGTCTGATGCAGGAGGTGAGCGGGCACTTCGTATAGAGGTGGAGGGTGACTGAACACAGCCTTTGAAGATTTTTAGTCACGTGTGTTTAGTACACTGTGGCACTAAGGACACTTATAGCACATATAGTCAAACGACTAATGAGAGACTTTTATTTTTATGTTTATTTAGATTTTTATATCCATATGGTTTATGATGTATGATTTGCGCTGCACTGTTATACGTATTATTACTAGGGTTGTCCCGATACCACTTTTTTAGGACCGAGTACAAGTACCGATACTTTTTTTCAAGTACTCGCCGATACCGATAATTTTTTTTTAATGTCACGTGACAGTGTTTTTTTTTTGTTTTGTTTTTAACAGTGCTTTCTTTTTTTTCGGGGGGGGGGGGGGGGGGGGTGAACGGTGTATGTGTTTTTTTGTTTTTTTTGTTATTTATTTACAATTTTTATTTTTTACAATAATATTTTTTTTTATTCTTTATTGCAATATGTGTTTTTTTTTTTTGGTTTTTTTTAATCAGCCCTGTTGGGGGCTTTGGTGAGATATCAGGGGTCTTAACAGACCTCTGATATCTCCCCCTTCAGACAGAGAAAGAGACAGAGGATAGAGATTCCCCAGTCCCTTTCTCTACAGCCTCAGCTGCACTAAGAATGAATGGAGAGAAGACAGCGGCTCCTCTCCATTCATAAACTGACACATCTTAATCACAGGAGATTACAATGTTTTAGTTATGTGAATGGACAGAGTCAGCTGACTCTGTCCATTCACAAAGGAAGGAGGAGGAGGACAGCAGGACAGAGGGGGAGAACGGAGGGGGAGAACAGAGGGGACAGCAGAGAGGGACAGCAGAACGGAGGGGACAGAGAAGGAGAGGGGGGCAGCAGAACGGAGGGGACAGCGGAGGGGGACAGAGAAGGAGAGGGGAACAGCGGAACGGAGGGGGACAGCGGAGGGGGACAGAGAAGAAGAGGGGAACAGCGGAACGGAGGGGGACAGCGGAGAGGCACAGCAGAACTGAGGGGACAGCTGAGGGGGACAGAGAAGGAGAGAGGAACGGCAGAATGGAGGGGGACAGAGGAACGGAGGGGGCATGGAGGAGGATGCAGTGACAGTCAGCGGTGACCGATCACCGCTGTATGTCACTAAAGCTGCTGAAAGCCGCTGGGGGAGAATCTTGTAACTCCCCCACGCGCCCATCACAGCTGACTTCCAGGTATCAGGGGAAGCATCGGGAGCATTTGCCCGAGTACAAGTACTTGGGCAAATGCTCGGTATCGGTGCCGATACCGATACTAGTATCGGTATAGGGACAACCCTAATTATTACCCTTTGTAACATGTTACACCCATATTCAGGGCGTAACATGTAACATGTTATAGATGGACCTGGACCTGCCTCCACTTCCCTCATTCTGACAGCTAGCAGTGATCTTCTCCCCCCCGCTAGCTGTCAAATTCTGCAACAAATGCAGCCGTGCAGGGCTCCGTCCACCCGGCCGAGTCATCCATTCAGGGTGTTCTGTGAATGGGAAAACTACAAGAAGTTGCTGCAGCATGGCACATGTAGTACACCTTCGTTCTTTTCTATTACAGGAAAGTGTTCTCCCGAATTTTCCAGGAATGGAATTCAGCTTCAAAGCTGAAATTAGACAGAATCTACCCCCTGCACTACAAGTGTTAAATGCTGGTTTAGTCTAGGAACTAAGGAAAGAAGGTGCAATACCCCCCTTATTTCTGGCTCTGGCAGGCTCCCTCCATCTAAGCAACTGGTCCAGCACTGCCACCCTTCTAATGCGATTCAGGCCACAGTGGCACATGCCCACATAGCCTCCACGTGCAATGCAGGGTTGATAGCTCTGTACTGTACATGATGGCGCTGAGGGACTGTCCACAGCCTGGAGCTTCAGACAGAAGAGTTGGTAAACTATTCACAAGCACCTGTTGTGTGTTTACATTAGATGGCTGACAGCCTGTCAATAGTCTGCTCTCCATGGAAAACAGCAGAATTTTCGGTGCCTCTGTTGTGAACTTTAAAAATGTATTTCTCCACAATGCTGATAACTACAGAGATGAATAAGGACTGGTTTTATAGTCATTTTACTAAGTGTTTATTTCACATAGCCTGGGCACAGGTTCACTTTAAGATGAATATCAAAAACACTGTATATTGTAGGTCTTGACTCGGATTTATGCAAAGATCTCACAAAACTAAACTATTCCCTCCCTACAAAATAAACAATTTTCCACGTGTCAGCAGATAGATTAAATTATACAGAGAGATGTTCACATTCCATTACTATCTTTCAAGTTCCTTACAAGTACTTCACATACCATTTTATCCAAACCTTCTAAAAAGGTTATTCATCCAGGCTGTAAGATGGTTTAATTGTCTAATGTAGCGTGTTTTAGGAAATCTTTCAGGAGCAGTGGCATATAGAACATTTCCTCTGAAGGGATAAAGGGCCCCTGTAAAAACATGGCCGATTAGCTCCCGATCAGTTTTTGCATGGATTCACAAGGTTAGAACAGGAAAGACTGAAATCAATCTAATGGGGTTCTCCTATAAGCCCAGCTCAGAAAGAAGAAATTCTACCAATTCTTTTCTGAAGGAGGGTAAACACCACTCAAAATACATATATATCCAAATTTACTAAATATAACATTATAATGAATGTAGACCTTTGTGGTCACAAATGTGATGTTTAGGACATGCTATGGGGTTGTTTTATTAAAGTAGTGGAAATAATTCACTTAGCAAAGTGGATGTTTGTGTGGCATACTGAATGTTCACTGAGCTTAATAAATAGGTTGAAGCTGTGTTCACATTAACCATTCATGCCAGAAAACATAGGCGCATACTGGATTTCTGGCAGATCAATGGGTATTTTTCTGTATGGCAGCATTTTTAACCACTGGAGTCCCCAAAGTGTGAGCGTGGCCATTTGTCCCAGCTTTTTAAAAATGGCACAGGGAATTAGTATCTTCTGAAGCAGAGGGTTCAGTCTGGAACCGTTGAGTGTCAGGATCAGCTCCTTGGTTTCCAATGTTTCAACACATCAATCATAAGGAGTGTGCTGTAGAAGCCCCACAGCAGTAGATCACTGCCAGACAATCACAGCAAAGTCCTAACCTGACAGATTGTCTATGAAGTAAATAAATAAAATCATTAAAAAAAAAAAGAAGTTTATTTTTTTTTTAAATAATTAAATAAATAATAAATAATTATTATAATAAATCTCCATTTGAGTTCAAGGAAAGGGAAAGGGAATGCAATGTCATTTGAATTGATAGCAGTCACAAACCTGTTGAAAGTCACCGTCATGCTAATTTGTGCCCTCGTCAACCCAACTGAAAATGGTAGTAAACTCACTTTTTTTTTACTTGTACCTACAGGAAAGCCTATAATAAAGCTTACCTGTAGGTACAGTGAATATCTCCTAAACTTGCACTGTTTGGGAGATATTCACACTGTATGCAACTGGTGACGTCACCGGCGCATGCACCCTGAAGGCATACCATGCAGAGCTTGTGCCATAAACGAGGGCAAGTGTGGGAGTGACGTCATCACGGCTCCAGCCACTCATGTAGAAGGGGGCCGCGAACCTGGAGGAAAGACCGGGTGAAGATGGAAGCCCTTTCAATGGTGACAGTGCGCCACTAGGGGGATTTGCTTTAAGGCAAGTCTTGCATAATGTGCTAGTATGCAAAGCATACTAGCGCATTATGACATTGCCTTGGAGGGGATTTTTTTTTTTAATTTGCGGTTTACTATCGCTTTAATCTTAAAGGCTCTGAGAACAATTTACTTGAAATATTTTTTCCACTGCATGTGTTGCAATCTAGTATTTAAAGGGGAATAAAACAAATATGTTCGCTTTTCACTACCTTACATAAAGCCCCACACTAACATGATATCATTTTAATCAGGAGACTTTGTTGACTGGACATACAGTATATAGGGGGAACAAATTACAAAAATGATGCACTGGATAAATGTTTATTACCCAATCCCATTAAAAAAAACAAAGGCAAAGATATATGAATCCTAAATTGCTAGCAAATTAAAGCATGGTCTGTCCTGAAGAAATTTGATGTATAATACTTTACGGTAGACTTCAGTGCCTAAAGGGTATAAGGTGCGGAACGGAAACATTTCTGAGAAAAAAAAAAAACAACACTCTGGGACTCAAGGGAATGTAAGGAGGAAAGGGCCTGGGGATTCAAGTATTTAAAATGATAAAACACGCAGAGATCAGCATGTACTGTACTGCATTTTTATTTTATAATATATATATTTTTTTTTTTTTTTTTTTATTTTGTCCAGACATACATTTTATTTAGCACTTTATTGCTCAGTCTCGCTCGGTTTTTCACACAAATTATGCCTAAACAGGGTCTGTAAAAAGAAAGCCAGTGTAATGAAATGAGATATTTGAATTTTAAGATGGGAAGAAATGGTTTTTTTTTTTTAAATACTTTTTTGAGAAATAAGTACATATGGAAAAGAATATGAATTACGCTTTTAGATCAGTCATAGTTATCTTTCCTTTTTGTCTGTTTTATTGGATAAAAAGTATCTAAATCCAAGAAGAAAATGATTATATATTACAGTGGGGGGTCAGCAACCAGTAGATGACGGACAGGTGACTGGTAGATCGCGGTCTGGGCTTGCTGACCCGCCATTCCAGAACATCAAACCGAGTTCAATGCAGAGGGACTCCTTGTTGAATTGGAGCTGCAGTAGGAAGCAAAAGCCGCATAAGCTGATTCCCCCTCTGTAGTGCTGGATCCTGTCCCATGTGGCGTGATACCAACTGCACTCCATCTCTTACCCAGGCTAGCGGTCTCCAGAGTGGTGCCAGCAGCAGGAAAGAAGAGATCTTCAGGTCAGTGTGAAGCAATACACTGGGCATAATAGTATAAGGCTGCTTTCACATTGATGTGCTGCGGTTTACCCACACCACTGTTGCAGTGCAGTGTGCCTGCAGCTTTCCTGCACATAGCCATAGACATCTATTATATCCTGCGGGTTTGGTGCACTTTCTTAATGCAGGAGTTTTGGTGCACTTTCAGAAAGTGCAACACACCTGCAGGATATAAAATAAATCTATGGCAAAAGGCAGCTAACCCAGGAAAATTGCAGATAACTCCGCTGCTCCCGCGGTGTGGGTAAACCGCAGCACATTATTTATTTTATTTATTTATTTATTTCAGGTACTTATATAGCGCTGTCAATTTACGCAGCGCTTTACATATATATATTATACATTCACATCAGTCCCTATACCCTCAAGGAGCTTACAATCTAAGGTCCCTAACTCACATTCATACCTATACTAGGGCCGATTTAGACAGGATCCAATTAACCTACCAGCATGTCTTTGGAGTGTGGGAGGAAACCGGAGTACCCGGAGGAAACCCACGCAGACACAGGGAGAACATGCAAACTCCAGGCAGGTAGTGTCGTGGTCGGGATTCGAACCAGCGACCCTTCTTACTGCTAGGTGAGAGTGCTACCCACTGCGCCACTGTGCCGCCCAACATTAGTGTGAAAGCAGCCTTATGGGGGGCTCAGAACTGTACATGAGTTCATTTGCAGTGTGGGGGTGGTAAAACCCCATAGATAAAGCAGAGTTCCACTCATTTTTCTGTTTATTAAAAGTCAGCAGCTACAAAATGTGTAGCTGCTGACTTTTAATAGACACTCACTCACCTGTGCCACGTTCCAGCAATGCGGCCGCCCGAAGCCTCGGTTCTCTCCCTCGTCTCCCTCGCCTCTCTGCGGCGCCGGCATCACTAGCGTGGGCACCCGGCTGTGACAGCTTGGGGCTTCACAGCCGGGTGCGCACTGCGTGTCCTGAGTGGCCGAGCAATCTTCTGGGACCTGTAACAGATTGCAGGGAGAAGGGAGGAGTCACCTAGACAGCGCAAGTGGAAGTGGGAGCTGGTTATCTGTCCCCCCCCCCCCCAAAAAAAAATAAATGACATGCCGAATGTGGCATGTCAGGGGGTTAGGAGTACTTAAAGCGGAAGTTTCACTTTTGGGTGGAACTTCACTTTAAGATGTGTTTTTATCACCCCCATCCCAACCACTCCACCTTTAGCTGCAGTTGCCAGGGGTGTACACATGTCACAGCAGAAGTTATATGTCCTGTCATGGTTGGTGGGTGTAGCACCTACCAAGCATGACCCATTCAAGTGAATGAGGCCACTTTGCAAGTGCACTGCAACCTTGTACAGTACAGCAAACAAGGGGCTAAAGCAGGCAGCAGTTGTTGCTTTCTCACCACCTGCTTTAACCCCTTGGACCCCATGGAAGCATGCAGATTGACCCCATTTACTTGAATGGGTTCCAATTGGCAGGTGGTAGCACTCACCAAGGCATCTGGGGGCTTAATTCCTGCTTTGGCATGCCTCAGCAGTTAAAGGGAGTAGGAATTGGAGGCGGTAAAACCAGGACTCAACTTTACGTGTGAACAAACCCTAATGCCGCGTGCACACAGTTGGATTTTCCGACGGGAAATGGTGGATGTGAGCTTGTTGTCGGAAAGTCCAACCGTGTGTATGCTCCATCGAACATTTGCTGTCGGACTTTCCACTAACAAATCTTTGCTAGCAGGTTCTCAAATTTTCCGCCAACAAAATTTTGTTGTCGGAAAGTTCGATCGCGTGTACACAAGTCAGTTGCACAAAAGTCCACGCATGCTCAGAAGCAGAATCGGTCGGTCTTGTAAACTAGCGTTCGTAATGGAGAATAAACATTCGTGACGTGGCAAAATAGGAAATCTCCAAATGCAGCGCACAATTCTCTTCTTTAATGGGATAATAATGAAGCTGCTTTGCTGGTGATACTGATGGAGTTATTGCAAACAAATTTTCAAAGGCTTTTTTTTTCAAGTGATATTAATAATAATAATAATAATAGCGCAAAATAAACAAAAAAAAAGCAAAAAAGAAAAAGCGTGAATCAACACTCACCAAACTTTTACTAACACAAAATTATCAGAAGGAGCCCAATGGGTGGCGCTAAAGAGCAATGTGTATGCAAGACAAGTCTTAGCCAACAACCTTCAAAAAAAAATCCACGGTTTTGTTGGTGGAAAGTCAGATCGTGTGTACGCGGCATAAGGGTGTCACTGCCGGATGCAACGAAGGGCTCATTCACAAGTGCAACAGGCACTGCTGCTCCTCTGAAAAACAATCCAAGTGTGTTGGAAATGTGGTGAGGAGGTGATATATTGCCTCCTCACCACTCGATTTAAACCCATGATCGGCATGAAATTGTGGCACAGTAGTACAACAATTAGAGGTTTAAGGTGTGAGGAGGCCACATTGTGCCAGGTGATCTTTGACTTCTCCCATGTTGTTCAGGTAGATCTCCACCCCTTTAAGGTTGCCTACCCCATATTACAGCTTACCAGTCCTTTAATTTGGTGACTGGGTTAGTTGGATCGTTTTTGTCATGCCATGTGTACAACTCTTTACAAGGGGATGAAGAGTTAAGGGGGGAGGCAAAAACGTGGCTTTAATGCCCCTCAACCGCAAGTATAAATGACCCCTTTAGGCACACACAGACTATTCGAATCTCGGACGGTTCAGCAGCAAACAGCGATTCGTGTAATAGATACAGCAGGCGCGTGGCCGCGATGTCCGCCGGCCACCCGCGATCGCTCCACAGAGAGGCAGAATGAAGATCTGTCAATGTAAACAAACAGATACCTGTTCTGACAGGGAAGTAAAGAGAGATTGTTCCTAGAAATCAGGAACAGAGATCTCCTTCATCTCACCCCAGATGACGAACGTGGAGTCAAAACGCGTCGGGTGGACCTACTGTTTGCATCGCTTTTTGTTATACACATGCTTTTTTCTACTCTTCCAAATGTGAGTGTTTTATTCTATTTTTAATAAAATGCCTTTTTTTATACGGTATCACGTTATGTTAGCCCATCTTTTCACTGCATGATATATCCCTCCTGGCATTTACCTTCCACCTTCCTCACAATGATTGGAGCCTTCAAGTCACTATTCAGTAACAGTCCAAGGTTGATTTATTGATACAGATCTAGGACCAGTTGTTTCCAACCTAATAAGCTCTGCAGACTTGGGTGGTGTAAGCCCAGCCAAGTCAATAAGATCTGGTAAGCCTCCCCCTGTTTACGGTGGTGGTACTTCTGTTTTTCCTTTCACAGTTCATAGCGGTGATTGGAATCCCTCATATGTCTAACGGGACTGCACATCTAATTGGATTTCTTTGGACTTTATAATTCACCATTTTCGTTTTTTGGACTTTGTTTATTGTACTAGCACATTTTTCAGAAGTTACTTATTTTTTCTGAGTTTGGACTCACATTCATTATGTGTTAATCCTTGTTTATTTGAGGTTTTTCTGTTCAATATTAAACACCCTAATTTCTATCTCTCACTTTTATGGTATAGTCACCATACTAGCACATTTTTTCACCACACCTGCATTTTTTTTTTTTTTTAGAAATTTCACTTTCTTTGTTTGATTCACATTTCATCATGTATGAATCTTTGTTTATTTGATATATTTATGTTTAAGTCACATTTATATTATTTATTTATGCAAATTTGCTTTTTGCAACCTTAGCACTGCACTTATTTATTTACAGTTTTTGCTTTTTGTCTACAAGCTGTGCTGGCTGCTAGGTTGCAGGATCACAGCGCAGTATTCCTTTAACTTTATTTTTTCTAAACTAATGAAGAAATATGTTTTATTTTTTTTTTTTGGATATGTATTATAGCAAAATGTAAAATAATATTGTTTTTTTTTTTCAAAATTGTTGCTCATTTTTTTGTTTATAGCACAAAAAAAAACAAAACAAAATGCAGAGGTGATCAAATACCACCAAAAGAAAGCTCTATTTGTGGGGGAAAAAAAAAAAAAAAAGGACAAATTTTCTTTGGGTACAGCGTCGCATGACCGCACAATTGTCAGTTAAAGCGGTACAGTGTTGTATCGCAAAAAATGGCCTGGTCATTAAGGGGGTAAATCCTTCCAGGGCTGAAGTGGCTAAGGTCCTGGAGTGGCCTAGCCAGTCTCCAGACCTTAATTCCATAGAAAATATGTGGAGGGAGCTGAAGGTTGAAGTTACCAAACGTCAGCCTCGAAACCTTAATGACTTGGAGAGAATCTTCAAAGAGGAGAGGAACAAAATCCGTCCTGAGATGTGTGCAAACCTGGTGGCCAACTATAAGAAACATCTGACCTCTGTGATTGCCAACAAGGGTTTTTCCACCAAGTACTAAGTCATGTTTTGTGAAGGGGTGAAATACTTATTTCACTCATTAAAATGCAAATCAATTTATAACTTTTTTGAAATGCGTTTTTCTGGATGTTTTTGTTGTTATTCTGTCTCTCAATGTTAAAATAAACCTACCATTAAAATATAGACTGGTCATTTGTCAGTGGGCAAATGTACAAAATCAGCAGGGGATCAAATACTTTTTTCCCCCCCTCACTGTACATGCTATGAATATGAACTCTGCTAATGTGGTTCTTGGTGATTGGCCCATGGCTGTCACATGGAGTGGGTCACATGCTACTCCATTCTCAGAAGTACTGGGCGAGCAGCAGCAGAGTTAAGGAAAGACCAACGTGGCATTAAATTAGCTTTGAAGGCAAAACCTTTTTTCATTTTGTATAGAGTAAGGGAGTGTTAAAACCCCTGCCAGTTATTTTTGCGTCCCACAGATGAGACTTCCCTTAGCTTCCTGTCTCTCATAGCCAAAACAGGAAGTGAGGAAATCCCTCCAAAGTCAAGGAATCTCTGGATGTCACCGGAAAGAGTGCCCCTCTATTCCTGTTCTGGGACCAACCCAAACTTTGGGCTTTTCTTTTACTCAATGATAATGGTTTCCAGGACAAAGAGGGTGACTCTTCCTAACGGGGACACAGACAGCTATAATGACCTGGCAGGTGTTCTAATCCCTCTCCACTCTATACAAAACTAAAAAAAAAAAATGTCTTCAGTTATACTTTTATTTTATATTTTATTTCAGGTACTTATATAGCGCCGTCAATTTACGCAGCGCTTTACATATACATTGTACATTCACATCAGTCCCTACCCTCAAGGAGCTTACAATCTAAGGTCCCTAACTTACATTTATACATACTAGGGACAATTTAGACAGAATCCAATTAACCTACCAGCATGTCTTTGGAGTGTGAGAGGAAACCGGAGTACCCGGAGGAAACCCACACAGGCACAGGGAGAACATGCAAACTCCAGGCAGGTGGTGTCGTGGTTGGGATTCAAACCAGCAACCCTTCTTACTGCTAGACAAGAGTGCTACTCACTACACCACTGTGCTGCCCATAAAACCTGTCCTTTCACTTCCTGTTCTGTGACAATGTTGTCCTGTGACCAATGGAGAGTCAGACAGCAAGGAAAATATAAAGAAAAGCCTGTTATCCACTCTTTACCCCAATACAATGCACTTTTATTGTCATAGTGTTCCTGTTAGAGAGATTTCCTCAAATTTCCTGCTGTGAAGACGATGGGGCCAAAGAAAGCAAAACAGCCTGACAAGGGTTTAATCAGTCCCCTACTTGGTCCCACAGCCAAACGAAGAGCTTCTCACTAGCTCCTATTTTGTATTTGAATTGTATTATACATATCCTGCAGTCATCAGACTGGTAACATGGTCCCCTGAGTTATTCCTCCTCTTCCCTGGCATATGCGTGGTGGGCAGGCATACACCTGCATAGAACTGCACTGATTGCCATTTCGTACGTGAGCTCCGGTCCCCATGATGGGGTCCTGGTCGGGACTCCCTGGCCTCACACGAAGCACGTTAGATGATGTTGGACATCACTCAACCTCAAAGAGGACTTGCACTTGACTAAAGAGGGACAATAAGAGGACCATTTCAGCAGGAAGCTTTTATTTTTACATAGGCAGGCAACCTATATTTTTTATTATATTGCAAAGGTTAAGTTCGGCTTAATATTTTCATATTGTATACAGATATAGAGAAAACCCCATGGCTTTAGAAATCGGATTTGCAGAAGCTAGGAAGCCAAGCGTGCTCACCAATGTTCCAACTTTATAATTACACTACTTCCAAATCAAATTAATAATTTCTGGACAAGACAAAACAAAGACACCTAATAAGATCACCGCTTGAGGGGCATGTGTTGTGCCAGGTCTTGTTACAGGAAAACTGGTGAATCATTGGCAGTAAGGACATGGGCAATTAGCTTCTCTCTTCAGCCTAAATTGATTGGGGTTGGCAGCGTGAGACACAATGGCCCTCCTAATGGCGCTTCAATGTTAACAGAATATTAAGATGAAGTCAAAATACAGTTTTTATGAAAAAGCAATGACCAAGGTGAGCTAAAAATTATTTAAGGGATTTTAGCAAACTTTACGACAGACCTTCACTGGCTTCTGTGCTGTAGATACTGAAATATGCATGCCAGTAGGGGTGCAACGGATCGTCATCGATCAGTGATCCGATCCGCGGAGGTTGATCCAGTCGGGACACCCACGATCCGCGGAGCGCTCTGTGGCCTCGGCCATAGGAAAGGCCGCGGCTTTGGCCTAGCCCCGGAGCGCAGCCATCTTGGTACACCCAGCGGCCATTTAGCACGTGATTGCTCCGCCAAATGACGGAGCGATCACTTGTAACAAACCGGCGTCATGTCATGACGCCAGTTCCTCTCTCCCCTCTGTGTACTGATCTGTACAGTGGAGGGGAGAGAGAGATCGGATGGCAGCAGTGCCAATACTCTGCAATGCCCTGACAATACTCTGCAAAGCCCTGACAATACGCCATGACAATACTCTGCAATGCCCTGACAATACTCTGCCATACCCTGCCAATAGTCTGCCAATTCTCTGCCAATATACCCGCCAATACTCTGCCAATATACCCAATACTCTGCCAATAGGGAGATTGTGGATATTACATTGGGGGAGATTTTTTTTTTTTTTTTTGTTGATCCGAAAATGATCCGAACCGTGACTCCTGATCTGAGGAACGATCCGAACCGTGAGTTTTTTGATCCGTTGCACCCCTACATGCCAGTGTCATTAGTGGTTGAATGCTAAGTGCAAACAAAGGTCTACCCTTAGGTTCCATTTACACTATGCATTGAATCAAAGCTTCAGGGTAAGTTTCTTTGCTCTGGGCCAGCCCCTGGTGACAACGGTGGACCATGCCTGTAAAATATGTTTTGGTTACTTGTATTTTAAAATTAGGATACACGTGACAAGGTGATTCCACTGGAGCACAACTGGGAGACATCCGTCATACCATAACAGGGAGTGCCTGAACAAGGACCTTCATGGAAGAATAGAAATGCATGTAATGAAAGCTGCAGATGTGAAGCCTAAGTTTACCTAGAAAAAAAAAGAAAATCTAGCACAAACACATTACTTCAGAATGTTGTGTCTCGTGTGCTACAGTGTCCTCCTTTGGCTGAAATCTTTCGCCTTCGATGCCCCCTGCTGCCTTAATCTTTCAGTGCAGCGGAGGTTAATAGAGCTGACGAAGCTCTGACAGTTACCCATCAAAAAAGACCAACTATGCCTGCCCTTTTCTGCCCACTCCTCCATTCATAGAAGCTGTACTAGAGCTTCTATGAATAAACCAGAATCTATGAATAGAGGAGGGGCGGATTATTGATAGTGCTGCCCCCTCTATTCATAGATCCTGTTTAATTCACAGAAGCTGTGGTATGGCTTCTATGAATGGAGGAGCTGGGTGGAAAATGCGGGCGTAGTTGGCACTTATGATGAAAGCTTGTTACAGCACCTTAGTTATATTAACCACTGCCACACCGGAAGATTATGGGGACAAAAAAGGAGGGGATCACAGCAGCACAAGGGACACATCTCACTGAAAGTAACGTTCCCTGAGCCGATTTTTATTTTTTTTTAAACAACTTGTGAAATTACATTTAAATGTTAAAGGAAGACTGGCACCCAGCCCATTCAGGGAAAGACACAGTGTCTTTGTAAAAGCAATCCCCCCAACATCAGTGTCCTAGACTACCTATGAAATTCCGTTGGGCCTCTGCAGTGAAATGGTCAGTTTTCACTCAAGATACATGTACCTGTCAAAATCAGTCCCCATGGTGGGCCCTCCTGGATACGAGGGGGATTCTGGCGGGCCCTCCTGGATACGAGGGGGATTCGGGCGGGCCCTCCTGGATACGAGGGGGATTCGGGCGGGCCCTCCTGGATGCGAGGGGGATTCGGGCGGGCCCTCCTGGATGCGAGGGGGATTCGGGCGGGCCCTCCTGGATGCGAGGGGGATTCTGGCGGGCCCTCCTGGATGCGAGGGGGATTCTGGCGGGCCCTCCTGGATGCGAGGGGGATTCTGGCGGGCCCTCCTGGATGCGAGGGGGATTCTGGCGGGCCCTCCTGGATGCGAGGGGGATTCTGGCGGGCCCTCCTGGATGCGAGGGGGATTCTGGCGGGCCCTCCTGGATGCGAGGGGGATTCTGGCGGGCCCTCCTGGATGCGAGGGGGATTCTGGCGGGCCCTCCTGGATGCGAGGGGGATTCTGGCGGGCCCTCCTGGATGCGAGGGGGATTCTGGCGGGCCCTCCTGGATGCGAGGGGGATTCTGGCGGGCCCTCCTGGATGCGAGGGGGATTCTGGCGGGCCCTCCTGGATGCGAGGGGGATTCTGGCGGGCCCTCCTGGATGCGAGGGGGATTCTGGCGGGCCCTCCTGGATGCGAGGGGGATTCTGGCGGGCCCTCCTGGATGCGAGGGGGATTCTGGCGGGCCCTCCTGGATGCGAGGGGGATTCTGGCGGGCCCTCCTGGATGCGAGGGGGATTCTGGCGGGCCCTCCTGGATGCGAGGGGGATTCTGGCGGGCCCTCCTGAATGCGAGGGGGATTCTGGCGGGCCCTCCTGGATGCGAGGGGGATTCTGGCGGGCCCTCCTGGATGCGAGGGGGATTCTGGCGGGCCCTCCTGGATGCGAGGGGGATTCTGGCGGGCCCTCCTGGATGCGAGGGGGATTCTGGCGGGCCCTCCTGAATGCGAGGGGGATTCTGGCGGGCCCTCCTGGATGCGAGGGGGATTCTGGCGGGCCCTCCTGGATGCGAGGGGGATTCTGGCGGGCCCTCCTGGATGCGAGGGGGATTCTGGCGGGCCCTCCTGGATGCGAGGGGGATTCTGGCGGGCCCTCCTGGATGCGAGGGGGATTCTGGCGGGCCCAGTTGTCCAATTTTTCTGGTATCTGCCAAAAGATAACTAAACAGAGTGGACTCGGTCCACCAGAAAAGCAGTAAATGGGTAAAAACCTTGTGTTTACTTGAGAAATTAGCAGGATGTATTCCTATGGTGGGACCACTGCCTATAGCGCCTTCCTTCTTATAAAACTGTTCCCACTGGAACCTTTAATAACAAATATTATATGAAATAAAGTGACTACCACCAGTGACACCCACATAACTGGTACAAGCTCTGTGTTGTGGTGAAACCATAGGCCATATTAAAACACTAAGGGGTCTAGTTATAAAAACATTCATATCAAAAATATCAGAAACATCTATGCAAGCTGAACGAAATGTCACCATATGTTTCTGAACAGGTTAATCCCTGTATCATCTTCTCCATCTAATGGTCATTTGTGGTATAGTTGTTCATTGTGGTATTTCAGAAAGCTATACCCTGTTTTGGCCACTAGGTGGAGCAGATGATGCAGGAGTTGATCTTTTTGAAAATATACAGTGAAATTTAGTTCAGTTTGTTCAAATGTTTTATAAAAAGACCCCCACCTGTGTAATGCATGGTGATGGTGGTGTAATTGCCAATGGTACAGATTAAATAAATATTAGATGAAAATAAAAAAGAAGATCTAAAAACAGATTTATCCAGTGTGAGAAATAATACACAGAAACTTCATAGACTATAGCATGCCTCCAATGATCTACAAATATATGGAGGGTGACCAGGTATCCGATCTTTCTGGTATCTGCCAAAAAGATCACCATTTGTACAAAAGGAGTTGACAGAGTAGAATTGAATGGTAGTAAGAAGTCAACGTTTTAACATGTCAAGGATTACAGCAAACATTAAGCTGTACATGACGGAGCCTGGCCGTATTAGAAGGTCC
Source organism: Aquarana catesbeiana (assembly GCF_042186555.1). Taxonomy (NCBI): domain Eukaryota; kingdom Metazoa; phylum Chordata; class Amphibia; order Anura; family Ranidae; genus Aquarana; species Aquarana catesbeiana. The sequence continues at coordinate 86,751,339 of NC_133335.1, read as the reverse complement.
TGCTCAGACACGCACCTATATCAAACCAGTTTCTTTGCATTCCTCTACAAGCAAAATCCTGCATGGAAATAATCAGGAAAGACTGAATACTGGATTAAACAATAAATCATGACCCCGAGGGAACAAATTACAACTACAACCGAGTGTGTACTTTGTTCTCCGATATCTACAAGGCCATACAAACAACAAATCATAGTTTACAAGAGTGTGATCACATAATTGTGTAAACAAATTAAGTGCCGCCTGTTAGGATACACATCATACATGGAAATACAAGGATGTGTTATGGAGCTCATACCAAACAAGTGTCCTCAAAACATGGGAGAGACATTATGATGACCAATGTGTACCAGATAAACTTACTGCACAGGAGATATTACAACCTAGAGCAGGGGTCTCCAAATGTGGCCTGCTACAAGACTTAATCTGGTCTGCAGCAACTGTCCGTGAAAATCCACCAGTGGTCTGTGTATCAGAATATCGTAACTGGGGCATCCACTGCCAGCCATGACCCGCCCCCAGTACCCATGATGGGCACTCTTGGATGTAAGGGGGGGTGCATTTTATAAAAACCCAATTCTTTTTGGCCCATGGTAAATTTGTAAAACCCACAATGTGGCACTCATACTGAAAATTTTGGAGACCCCCAGCCTAGAGGATTATTGGATTACAAGGGGACCACATATCACAATCACAAATTGTTATGGACTATTTTGTCTTAATGATCATCTTAATCCAACTAGACATGGGAATTTTGGGTCTAGTCGAACCATTTTGCTCTGAGAAGAGCCACCAGAACATTACTAGGCATCTTGTTATTTTATGCTAGGAAGGTCATTGTGCTGTATCGGAAGACTCTCCAGCTCTCCTGACCGTAGAGCACTGGAAATCCTTAAAGGTTAACTCCACTTTCGTGGGGAAAAAAAATAGCAAATAAAGAAAAAAATATAGCGTGTACAAGTTATATTGTAATTGAATATTATTAAAAATGACCTTATCTTTTCAATCTGCACCTGCTGTAATTTTCTGGATATGCAAAGAAATATGGCTACATGGAGTTGTTCTGTACACAGAATGTGTACTGACCACTCCCCAGAAACATAATTTCCTGCTTGTGTGATTGGCTCATCAGTTTTCCCAGAAGTCAGATTTCAGGCATCCCCTGCAACAAAAATGTCATTTTTGGTGAGATATTTCCAATAGGAACACGTCTAAAGGGATGCAGGCCCAGCAGATTTCCTCATTAGTGCCCTGCAGCTGCCACAGCTGACTGATAATTATGAAACCACTCCCATTAGACCCACTGAGCAGAGGCACAGACAAACACACAGGTTTTTTTCTCAAAAGTGGAGTTACGCTTTAATTGTTAGGGTCTTACCCTTGTACACAGCGACCTACAACAGCAAAGGATGTCTGGATAAATTTAATAAACTCTGGTCTCTCTGGCTGGAGTCCCCTGCTATGTCCGATTAAAGTCTGGTACACACGATGAGATTATCGGACATTTTTTTTTTTTGCATGCTAGTCTCCATATTAAAAAAGGAGGTTGCTTAAAGAGGAGGTCCAGTCCCCCCACAAAAATTAAAAGTCAGCAGCTACAAATACTGCAGCTGCTGAATTTTAACATATGGACACTTATCTGTCCAGGTAGCCCGCGATGTCGGCACCCCAGCCAATCTTCAGATCGGCTGTCGGTGCAGCCGCCACCATTCCTGGTAAGGGAACCCGGCAGTGAAGCCTTTCGGCTTCAAAGCCAGTTCCCTACTGCGCAAAGCGCGCTGCGCTTTCTAATTGGTCCAATGGCGGAGGGGGGCTGAACTTCCGAGAGACGGGGCCGCAGCCTGTCTCCTGGAAGTGGGGATGGGTAACTGTCAAAAACAGGTACCCACCCCCCCTCACCAACGAAAGGTGCCATATGTGGCACTGTTCTCATATGACAGAATTAAAATTTGAAAGTGATATAATGTACTGTATTTTCGGACAAAAACTGTAAAGATTAAACAAAAATTGCACGATCTGTTATCGTACAAGAAAAGTTTTCTTGTTTGTCCCTTCAGATATTTTCGCATTAAAGCTGTGTACTAACAGATTATGGTACGATCAGTTCAAAAGTAGATTTTTGTCCGATTTTCTGATTGTGGGAACGAGTCTTAAGGTGACCGTGGCAACATTATGTACCAGTAGACCCTTGATTTTCCACGATCTCACCCAAATTAGAGGATTAGGGCTGGGCGTTATGATAAGGGATATCTGCCAGGAGTCATGCCCTTCATGATGGTGAATTTATTGGGCCTTTAGTGGAACTGTCGTCTCGTTGTGAATCCCCCCCCAAAAACACACACACACACACACAATCAGACATTCATTTTTTTTTTGCTATTCTTTTGGGACTCCTCCTGGCACTTCCAGAATGTATGACTAGACAAGAATGATGTCCCAAATTCCCGCAGCCTCCAGGGATACACACCTCACAACTCCCAGAAGGATTGGGGTTCTCTGCAGTGCATGCGCTGGTGCACATCAGGGAACGGGCTGTCTCTTCCTGGTTCTTGTATGCGGCCCCCAGATGATGCACCTGTAGGTTTCTGCCTCCAAAGAAACAATGGCGAGTGCTGCGTTTCTACCGGGTTTAACTAGTAGGAGCTGAACCCTATTTACATCAGTTTACACCCACTTCTGTCAACATCCGTTTATAGAATGGATCAAAGCCCTATTTTTTTTCCGTTAGAAAAACGGATTGGACGAAAAACGGACAAAAATGTAAATGAAAAAAAAAAAAAAAAAAAAAAAAAACACTGATGTAAAACTTCATCCGTTTTTTATTTGAAAAAAAACGTAACTGAACTGATGAAACGAACAGTCCGCACGTGTGAAAGGGGCCTTACTGTGTAACCCAAGGTCCTAATGCTGCAAGGCTGATAAACACCAAATCACCAGGTTGTGTCAACGCAGACAGGCAAAAAACACCACAGCAACTGGCCAAGCATGTAAAATAAAGTGCTAGGAAAGTGATGTGATGGATTGTAGAGATGACTCCACTGCTATGGCAACAAAGCACACAAAAAAGCACCTATGAGAACGCTGCATGAGTGAATGCAATACTCCCATTATGGATACATAAAGCTTTAGCAGGTGTGTTACAAGCTTCTCTGTATCGTATTACCACAATTGTGGAAAAAATATCACAAAGGCCAATATGCAAAAAAGAAACCGCACGCATACCATGGCAAGCGTACCCAGGGTTTTATTAGCACTTCACTTTAAAGTCCAGATCTCAACACAAAGGAGCACATCTGAGTCACATGTAAAATCAAGTATTTAGTCCCTGACTACACAATCTGATCTCAAAGATACGAGGGTATAGTGTAATAAACTGTACTATACAAAAAGTGTAAACACATAAGCCGAGACTGCATAACCCTGAGAGCATCCTCAAAAAAACATTGCTGTGGCATCACTATAAGAGAATGGCATGTGTCACGGAACGTCCCTCACTCCGCTTGAGTGCTTCCATCAGTATACCGCTTCCTAAGTTCTGGAACACGAACCCAATGGATCTGGCTATAGGAACCCCCAAGAACTAGACAACACCAGTCTTGGAGTACATCAGAACTAACTTTTTATTTGAGATCTCACACACATTTATACACCAGGCTGACTCAACGCTAACCTAATTAACATGAGCTCCTACATTGTATAGAGGACAATGTGATCAGCTCATTCAATTAACATACATTACCATAAACATCAACACAGGGTTAATTAGAACAAACAACAATGAGTTGAATACCCTTAGAACCTAGACTAAACTTATTTACATTAAACCCATTATAGCTGACATCAGACAGGTGAGTGGAGTTGATGACATTAGCATCTCCTCACAGGATGTGTCCCAACAGTATAATTCAGTCTTATCATTCTAATATGGCATATAACGGGTTCCAGAGTCTGTGTGTTTTGGGGGGACATGGAGCTGAATCCAAAGTAACACCAACCCCAGGGTCCCCAGGCATACAGCTCACAGAGAGCACCATTCCCCCAAATGCTAGGGCCCATAATCGGTGGGCAAGAGGCTTGGGTTCAGTCCTCTCCAATAGCCTCTGTCCCGGGTGAGTTTGTCACAGCATGTATTTCACAATCACTATAGGAGAATGGCATGTATATCACATTCATTATAGTGCTAGCTTGTATAATCTGCAATACAGATGTCTTTTGGGGCATAATTACATAGTAGGTGAGGTTGAAAAAAAAAAAAAAAAAAAAAAAAAAAAAAAGACACAAGTCCAACCTGTGTGTGATTATATGTCAGTATTACATTGTATATCCCTGTATGTTGTGGTCATTCAGGTGCTTATTTAATCATTTGTTGAAACTATCGATGCTCCCCGCTGAGACCACCGCCTGTGGAAGGGAATTCCACATCCTTACCGCTCTTACAGTAAAGAACCCTCTACGCAGTCTAAGGTTAAACCTCTTTTCTTCTAATCTTAATGAGTGGCCCCAGGTCCTTTTCCATCCTTGATTCCCCCAGAGGTTCATCCCCTAGTGAGTAGATCGCATTCATATTTTTGCCACCCAAATGCATTATTTTACATTTTTCTACATTAAACCTCAACATGTAGTTGCCCACCCCATGAATTTGTTCAGATCTTCCTGCAAGGTTACCACATCTTGCGGAGAAGTTATTGCCCTGCTTAGCTTAGTATCATCCGCAAATACAGAGATTGAACTGTTTACCCCATCCTCCATGTCGTTTATGAACAAAATAAATAGGATTGGTCCCATCACAGAACCCTGGGGGATCCCACTTTCCACCCCTGACCATTCCGAGTACTCCCCATTTATCACCAACCTCTGAACTTGCCCTTGTAGCCAGTTTTCAATCCATGTACTCACCCTATGGTCCATGCCAACAGACCTTACTTTGTACAGTAAACGTTTATAGGGAACTGTGTCAAATGCTTTTGCAAAATCCAGATACACCACGTCTATGGGCCTTCCTTTATCCAGATGGCAACTCACCTCCTCATAGAAGGTTAATAGATTGGTTTGGCAAGGACGATTCTTCATGAATCCATACTGATTACTGCTAATGATACCGTTCTCCTTACTAAAATCTTGTATATAGTCCCTTATCGTCCCCTCCAAGGAGGATTGATGTTAGGCTAACTGGTCTGTAATTCCCGGGGATGTATTTTGGCCCTTTTTTAAATATCGGAGCTACATTGGCTTTTCTCCAATCAGCTGGTACTATTCCAGTGAGTAGACTGTCAGTAAAAATTTGGAACAACGGTCTGGCAATTACTTGACTGAGTTCCCTAAGGACCCTCGGGTGCAAGCCATCTGGTCCCGGTTATTTATTAATGTTAGGTTTTCAAAGTCTATTTCTAATTAGGTCCTCTGTTAGCCATGAGGATGCTTCCTGTGATGTGTCATGAGGATAAAAAAAAAAAAAAAACTGCAGTTTTGGTTACTGAAGCCCCCCCGATTTCCTTGTGAAGACTGAGGAGAAGAATAAATTCAATACCTTCGCTATCTCCCCATCCTTTGTAACCAGATTTCCTTCCTCATTCTTTACGGGGCCAATATGGCCTTTCCTCCCTTTTTTACTGTTTATATACTTGATGAATTTCTTGAGGTTTTTTTTGCTCTCCTCTGTGTCTTTCGTGTTCTATCTTAGCCGCCCTAATTGCACCCTTACATTTCTTGTTGCATTCTTTGTAAAGTCTGAATGTTGATGATGATCCCTCCTTTGCTCTTATACGCATTTTTACATTGTCTATGTCTGGATAATTAAAATCCCCCATTATGATGGCACTTCCCATCAAAATATAATAAAGTACTAGCAAATTCTCGCTATTCGTTGAAGCGGAGCGCTGGTCATTTGTGTTTATTAAAAGTCAGCAGCTAAAAAAAAAAAAAAAGCTTAGTTGCTGACTTTTAATAAACAAACCCACACTCACCTGTCCCAGGATCCAGCGATGTGGTGACCCGACCCTTGTCTCCCTCTCCTCGACACCCGCATTTTAATCGTGGGCACCCGGCTGTGGCAGCTTGCGGCTTCACAACTGGGTGCACACTACTGTGCATGCGCAAGTCGCGATGCGCTTCCTGAATGATCCGGCAGTATTCTGGGACCTGTGATGTGTCTGAGAAGACTGCATGGAGGAAGGGAGAGAGGAGACGTTCCGCTCAGATCCTCTAGGTCTCCACTTCCCCTTCCCCCCCAAAAAAATGACAAAATGTGGCAGTGGAGGCGGGAGGAGTGCTTAAAGCAGAACTTCCGCCATTTGGGTGGAGATCTGCTTTAATACTATTACATTTGTAAGGAACAATCAAGTACAAAGACAATAAACGCTTGCCTAAAAGAAACGCTCTTTTCTCAAGAGTTTCGTAGGCTGCATTCACACCTGAGCATTTCGTTTTCAGGCAGAAAGTTGTGTGATTTGTACCGCGTTTTTGCACAGGTCAAAAGGCCCCCAATGTAAAAAGCAGAAAAACGCCTGTAAGCTGCCCAAAAGGAAGCTCATGTACTTTGAGCCTCAGGCGTTTTGCTTCAGGCTACAAAATGCTCAGATGTGAACAGGGGCCATTTAAATGAATGGGATTTTGCTTGCTGGGCATTTTTTCTAGCGTTTTGCGAGCTGAAAAAGCTCAGGTGTGAATGCAGCCCTGGTGTAAGGTAAAAGAGGAGAGCGCAAAAGCTGGCCTGAAATCAAACATTAGGAAAAATAAGATCATGGCAACCGGTCCCATCACTCCTTGGCAAATAAAAGGAGAAGAAATGGAAACAGTGACAGATTTTATCTTTCTAGGCTCCAAGATCATGGCAGACGGTGACTGTAGCCATTAAATTAAGAGATGCCTGCTTATTGGGGAGGAAAGCAATGGCAAACCTAGACAACATTATAAAAAGTAGAGACAACCCCATACCGACAAAGTCCCGTATAGTCAAAGTTTTGGTATTCCCAGTAGTAACCTATGGCTGTGAATGTTGGACCATAAGGAACACTGAATGCCGAAGAATTGATGCTTTTGAACTATGGTGTTGGAGAAGACTCTTGAAAGTCCATTGGACGGCAAGAAGCTCAAACCAGTCAATCTTGAAGGAAATCAACCCTGAATATTCACTGGAAGGACAGATCCTGATGCTAAAACTTGAATACTTTGGCTACCTAATGCGAAGAGAGGACTCTGTTCTCTGATCTTGTTGATCATTTTTGTCTGTAGGTTGGTGTATTTTAGAAGCTTTTTTACTGTGATTATTTCACATGCAACATATATGACCCATCTTTACTTTTTTTTTTTTTTTTTTTTTTTTTTTTACACATAAATCATTTTTTGCATTTTTAATCACAATTTTTATAAAATTACATGAATTATGTGAAGGGTGGTTTTTACACACACATGTTCACCATTTGTATATGCACAACTTTTTGCATTTAGTAATATTGTTTGGATTAAGTATTTAATCTTAAAAGTTTGCGGCATTTATATTTTCCCCTTTTAGAGACGAGCGCAGAATTTATTTACCTTTACATATTTGTTCTAATTGCTAGCCCCCTGGGTGTAGCAAGATGGCTGCTACTCACAAGGCAATTCGTCCTTTGGGCCGCTGTAAAGGAGTGACACGATGGGAGCTGCAGGCAGCCGTCGGCAAGCGGTAAAGTCCGGTGGCTGTACCAGGAGGAAACTGGGTTCAGAGGGGCCAGGAGTGAGTGCTGGGGCTGTAGCTGGGTGGAGCAAGATGGCTGCCCTCCCAGAGCTGGGCCGGAGCCGCAGTCTATCCCTCAGGCAGCTGCAAAGTTATAGAAGCTCAGCAATGACAGCCTCGGGCAGCGCGCTGACAAGCTGGGAAGCTCTGAAGTCTATGAAGGGAACAAGGCAGGCCTGCTTAAGGAAGAAAGCAAAGGATGGGTAGAAGGATGGCAGGAGCTCTTCACACACATGTCTGTTCAGACTACCATCCGGCCACGCCCCCCCAAATGTAAATGTATTTTATTGGGATTTTATGTGATAGAACAACACAAAGTGGCACATAATTGTGAAGTGGAAGGAAAATGATAAATGGTTTTCAAATATTTTTACAAAAAAAAAAAAAAAAAAAGTGAAAGGTATGGTGTTCACTTTTGTATTCAGCCCCGAGTCAATACTTTGTAGAATCACCTTTTGCTGCAATTACAGATGCAAGTCTTTTTTGGGGATGTCTCTACCAGATCTGCACATCTAGAGAGTGACATTTTTGCCCATTCTTTGCAAAATAGCTCAAGCCCTGTCAGATTGGATGGAGAGCGCCTGAACAGCAATTTTCAAGTCTTGCCACAGATTCTCAATTGGATTTAGGTCTGGACTTTGACTGGACCACACTAACACATGAATATCCTTTGATCTAAACCACTCCATTGTAGCTCTGGCTGTATGTTTAGGGTCGTTGTCCTGCTGGAAGGTGAACCTCCGCCCCAGTCTCAAGTCTTTTGCAGACTAACAAGTTTTCTTCTAACGTTGCCCTGTATTTGGCTCCCTCCATCTTCCCATCAACTCTGACCAGCTTTCCTGTCCCTGCTGCAGAAAAGCATCCACACAACATGATGCTGCCACCACCATGCTTCACGGTGGGGATGGCATGTTCATCAGTGTGATGACCAGAGCACCTTTTTCCACATGTTTGCTGTGTCCCCCAAATGGCTTCTCGCAAACTGCAAATGGGACTTCTTATGGCTTTCTTTCAACAATGGCTTTTTTCTATAAAGGCCAGATTTGTGGAGTGCATGACTAATAGTTGTCCTGTGGCCAGTTTCTCCTACCTGAGCTGTAGATCTCTGCAGCTCCTCCAGAGTTACCTCTTGGCTGCTCCTCTGATTAATGTTCACTTTACCTTTCCTGTCAGTTTAGGTGGACAGCCATGTCTTGGTAGGTTTGCTCTGTGAGATGTTCAAAGCTTGGGATAATTTTTTTATAACCTGCTTTAAACGTCTCCACAATTTTATCCCTGACCTGTCTGGTGTGCTCCTTGGCTTTCATGATGCTGTTTGTTCACTAAGGTTCTCTGACAAGCCTCTGAAGGCTTCACTGAACAGCTGTATTTATACTGAGATTAAATTACACACAGGTATACTCTATTTAGGTGACTTCTGAAGGCAATTGGTTCCACTAGATTTTAGTTAGGGGTATCAGAGTAAAGGGGGCTGAATACAAAGGCATGCCACACTTTTCAGATATTTATTTGTAAAAAATTTGGAAAACCATTTACCATTTTCCTTCCACTTCACAATTACCATAGATGTCACTTTGTGTTGGTCTATCACATGAAATCCCAATAAAATACATTCACGTTTTTGGTTGTAATATGTGGAAAATTTCTAGGGGTATGATTACTTTTCCAAGGCGTTTGATATTCATTCTCTCTCTCTCTCTCCCCCACATTTAACTTGGAAGCAAAGCCCAATTCTAACGATTCTTGAGAATGTTCCCTCCCCTCCTCCACATACCTATCCCACCTGACCTGTATAAAAAAGAAAAAAAAAAAAAAAAAGAAGGAAGAAGAAGATCTGTGTACTTATTTAATCCACTCCGATCACGTGATTTCCCAGCTCTGGCTCTCCTGTGTCAGTGAGCACCTGCTGCAGGGGAGAGGAGGGGCCTTTGACAATGGCTGGGACATGGGGGCCTATGGTGAAAAAAAATGTTCTGGATACCGCGCTGTCCAAAAGAAGGGGGGGAGGGGGGGGGGCTGCCAGCACCGCAAATGACAATTGCAAAAAGTACAATGAGAAAGTGATGGTGCAGCGCTAGTGACAATTTAAAATTTAAATGGGTAGTCTAAAGTGCATAGATGATCTAATACACATCTAAAATATATCAAAATTGGAATAATTGTGAAGATATCAAACAGTATACATGTGCAATATTGAAATAATAACAGGTGATTAAACTGATGTATAACATGCATATAAAATGCAGTGATATCAGGTGATTAAATCAAAGTATACCATACATATAAATGCAGTGATGTCAGGTGATTAAACCAATATATACCATACACATAAAATACAGTGAACAACTTATTATAAACTGAAAAGCAATAATAGAAAAAATGAATGAACAAAGAACAAAGAAAGAGTCCACTGAGTGAGAAAAAAGTGTTTGATGAAAATGGAAATGTCCAAAACATATGTATCTTGACGCCCCAAATGGTAATTATGAAGCCACCGCTGAATGTGCATGAAAAAGGGGGGGGGGGGGGGGATGGAAAAAGTGGATTCAGTAGGACATACGCCCTATGAATCAAACAGACTTGTCAGTGATTCTTCACCAAAGATAATCAGGCCCAGATGGATATAGACGTTGGTAGAATTGGGTAAAAGATGAGGGCCTATGGATGACATCATGGCTCCTAGGATTTACAGCCACTGTCGAGGACTTCCTGTGGTACACAATCACATGACTGCACCGGAGTGGACTAAAAATAGGTAAGTACACATGTAATTTTATACTGAATAGGTAGGAGGGGACATTTTTAAAGAAAGTTAACTTTTATGCCACTTTAAGAACTGGTAAGCTGCAAATGATCACCGGGGTGTAGTAGTCCTTCAAATACCCCCCCCACACACACACACAGAATTATGCACTTGCCTTTCCTCAGTCCCATGCTGTTCTGTTCAGCTGCTGGTACTGGGAAAAGGAAAGCTCTAGGTAAGCTGTAAACTGACTTGTCAGAGCCTAAAGGGGGCTGGATCATCCGCCCCATGTGGCAGCACAGAGGAAATCCTGGTGCACCTAGCATAGAAGAGGGAGCGAATCACAGGTTCCCCATATCTGAAATGCTTAATATTTCACTTTGCTCCCAATGGCCAAACTCAGCAGCATGGGAGAGAGGCAGATATATATTGCTGGATATGGTGAACATATGTGTGACGGACCGCCTGCCACCCCACCTGGGTGCTTCCCGCCAAACGGTGACTCCTGGCCTTCAAACCCTTCAGGCAGACCGAGAGCTAATATCAGCCCTTTACCCCAAGCATCGTACAAAGACAAGGATGTTGAGGTAAAACCAAAGGAATGACTCTTTATTAAAACTTAGACACATACTCTATACCCCCCCAGGAGGACATTCCCCTCTTGGGGATATTAGCATGACAATGCAAACTTCAAACTGCAATCCAATTAACAGCTAACTTTCAACAGTGATCTTAATTAAACAGTACGTAATTAACAACTAGTCACCTAGACCAGTGGTTCCCAACCTCAGTCTTCAAGTACCCCCAATGAGCGATGTTTTGGGGACTTCCCTTAGATAAACTAGCTCTCATCAATACCATGTCATTTATATTGATCTAAAGCAGCTATGCAAAGTAAAGGAAAACCTGAAAACATGGCCCTTGGGGGTACTTGAGGACTGAGGTTAAGAACCACTAACCTAGACAAGCCTAGGTGACTCAGTTCAGTGCCATCCAGACAGTTCGGCACCAGTTCCACAAAAAGAAGACCCAAATCTCATTAACCAGCTTTCACTTGTGTAATCTGTCCACTAGACAAGTCATCATGAGACAAAACTCATACAATGTTCCAGCATTCTGAAAAAGTGGAATTAATTTATCTTCATAAATTTCTTGAGGGAGATTGTTAATAAATATTTCTGTCCCAAGTGGAGGAGCTTCTCCAACCCAGCCCACAGAAGGGCCACCATATTTCCGCTGACCATCAAGTACAAAATTAATATTACACCTTCCCATCCACTCCAGAAGGGAAACTTTATTGTCTTTATTCAGAGAATTAATCAAAGCCTCACTTTCTGCGATTATCACGTTGTTGTTCCCTATCAGAGAATGGTCTGCTCTCTCCATGGGATCAGAGGCTGAACTGAGCTCTTTTCCATGCTCTGCCTGGGAGACACAATCAAAATCCCCAGTCTCCTCCATGGGCCATAAACAGTGGGTAGAAGGCTTGTCCCTAGTCCCCTCCAAAAGCTCCTGCCCCGGTTGGGTCTGTCACAGTAGCGAACGCTTTTCATTTGCCCTGTATGGACAAAGTAAAGGATCCTCTTCATTTTCTCAGTAAACACACACCCCCCCCCCCGGACTTAAAGCTAGAGGTCGGCCGATATTTGGCGTTTAATTAATCGGCATCAGCCAATTGTGCTGATAAAAAAGGACTTAGCGCGACTTGCAAATGACTTCTGTAATAGAAGTCAATGTAAGTTACCTGAAGTCTTCTGTTGAGTTTTCTCCTCTGCTAAGTCTGATAAAAGAAACTAAAAAGATACAATGTTTCTACTTCAATGAACTGAACTCCTGTGGAGGAGTTCTCAGATTAACCATTTAAAGACTAAGGGCTCTTTCACACGGGGCGGATCAGTGATAATCCGCCCCGTGAACACCCGCTTGCTCAGCGGGGATCGATCCGCCGATCCCCGTTGAGCGGGAAGATGACAGGTGTGCAGCGACGGACGTGTCAGAGCGCCGCTCTCCGCTATGGGGGATCGGATGATGACGAACCGTAGTGTCCGTCGTCACCCGATCCGATAACGGATGGAAAAGTAGGGTTTTTCTCCGTTACACTTTTCGGATCGGAGCGGGTCGGATGTCATCGGACATGTCACCGCTGACATCCGACGCTCCATAGGGATACATGTATGTCCAATTTTCATCCGAAAACGGAAGGATGATAAACGGACATACGGATCCCCCGTGTGAAAGAGCCATAAATGTTTTCTGACATTTGTTGCTTACAAGTAAAAATCCTGTATTTTCTGCTAGAAACTCACTTAGAACCCCCAAAAACTATACACGTTTTTTTTTAGCAGAGACCCTAGGGAATAAAATATCGGTTGCTGCTATATTTTATGTCACACGGCATTTGCGCAGCGGTCTTTCAAACGCAATTTTTTTTGGAAAAAATACACTAATGAATTAAAAAAAAAAAACTAAGCAGCAAAGTTAGCCCATTTTTTTTTTCGTCCAAAAGTTTTGATTACCTGTTTAAATGTAAGAAATTTTTTGTATCACTTTTATTAATTAAGGCTGCTTTCACACTAGAGCAGGCAGGCGTTGACGGTAAAACGCTGCTAGTTTTAGCTGCGCTTTACCGTCATTTTAGCGGCGCTATTCGGCTGCTAGCGGGGCGCTTATAACCCAGCTAGCGCCTGAGGAAGAGGTTGAATGCACCTGTGAAGCATCGCTGCTGAATTGCTTTGCAGGCGCTTCGGCAGCAGTGCGCATTCATTTCAATGGGCAGGAGTGGTGGGAGGAGCCGTATACACCTCTCCAAAGATGCTGCTTACAGGACTTTACAGGCACTATTTTTAGCCCAAAAGCTCCTGAAAAACGCCCCATTGTGAAAAGGGTCTAACGGTTATGCCCTGTAGACACGGTCAGGCATTGATCGGACATTCCGACAACAAAATCCATGGATTTTTTCTGATGGATGTTGGCTCAAACTTGTCTTGCATTCACACGGTTGCACAAAGTTGTCAGAAAATCCGATCGTTCTGAACGCGGTGACGTAAAACACATACATCGGGACTATAAACAGGGCAATAGCCAATTGCTTTAGTCTCTTAATTTATTCTGAGCATGCGTGGCACTTTGTCCGTCAGATTTGTCTACACATGATCGGAATTTAAAGGATCGGATTTTGTTGTCGGAAAATTTTACAGCCTGCTCTCAAACTTTGCGTGTCGGAAATTCCAAAAAAAGTCAGATGGAGCCCACACACGGTCGGAATTTCCGGCAACAAGCTCCGATCGCACATATTCCGTCGGGAAGTCCGACTGTGTGTACAGGACATTAGATTTTATGAGATGAAGGAAAAGAAAAAAAAAAAAAAAAATCGGATTAACATATCGGCCCAAAAAATATCGGCATCATATATCGGCCATCGGCCGCTGCGATTTCTAAATATCGGCATCGGCCAGAGAAAAACCCATATCGGTCGACCTTTACTGTCTTAAGAGCCGGTTCACATTAGAAGCGGCACGACTTGCAGGTCGCCTCACCGAGGCGACCTGCACACGACTGCCAGGGCGACTTGCAAGACGACTTCTGTATAGAAGTCTATGCAAGTCGCCCCCAAAGTAGTACAGGAACCTTTCTTCTAAGTCGGAGCGACGCAAGAACGGTTCCATTGTACAGAACGGGAGGCGACTTGTCAGGCGGCTAGGTCGCCTGACAAGTCGCCCCCGTGTGAACCGGCAAAGCTATCATTAATTATTTTCTTGCATTAGATGACAAGCAACTTCAACTCTGTATACAACATGTAGGAAGAGGTGTCCAAGTTTAAAAGAGCTATAAAAATTCTTTAGTCTAATGAAATATTAATGAGATACAAATGTTCTCTCTTCAATCCATGAGGGTTTTCCGATGCAGCAGGTGTTTATACGTTTTGGCATTTTAAAAGACCCTGCTAAGGAGTTACTATAGAGAACATCAAAAAGAAGCTGCCAGCTGCCATCACCACCCAAGCAGGCTTTCCAAGTCACCCCTGTAGTTACTTACATATGACTCGTAAAAGTTCTCTTGCCACTTAAATCCAAGTAGGGCACCGACAAGTAATTAACCAAGGAATCTTTATGATATAAGGATGACCTAAGAAAGAAAGGTAACTTGACAACAATGGAGGGAATTTAATGACACATTTGGAAAACTTTTCTGGCAGTATGGTTCCTCCCACCAAGTTCAAGCAACCCATGATGTAGGGCTTAACAATGACAGTGGGAGGAGCTTGATGGTGATCGTGAGAGACTAGTTCCCCATTAGGTCCACCTTTCTTGAGACTGATAGCAGACAGCAATAGGTGGATTCCAAAGTGCTACTGGGCTGTCTAGTGGCTAAGACGTCTGCCCACTGCCATTCACTGTATCACAAGGCAGGCAGACCTGATGGGAAACTAGTCTAATTATCCCCATCAGGCTCTGTCCACCCAACAGCCCGACTCCTTGGCCGCTGCACCTGTCTGTATGACAGGCACAGTAGTCAAGCAAGGAGCAATGCTGAGTCCACTGGGCTGCACTAAGAACAGTGTCTCCAGGATGAACTCAGTAGTATCCCCCACAATGCCTCCTGCCACAAATTCACCTGTTTCCAACAAGTACACAAATCTGTCGCAAGCAAAATTGATGTTTGGCGCAAAGGTGTGACAGAGTGCCAAAGAATGTCTATAACAGTTTATGAACAGAGATAAGTTGATGTGCGTTCAGATCATAGTCAAAACCCACCTGAGCTACCCCACCAGGAAGCTGTCACTGCACATCAAAAATCAAAAGAGGTACAGGAATTCTCTGCCCTACAACCTTACGATTTTGGTGGTGTGCAGTGACAGCTTCCTGGTGGGATAGCTCAAAGTTTTGGACGAGGATCTAAATACGCTTAAGAGCATCCTTGTTTATGAATTCCAGGCAATATGCGTTTATCACCAGGCAGTCTCTGGGAGGAAGGATCTTTGAGAGATGTGAATTCATTATTTAATCACCATTGCTTCTCCCAAGATGAGCCAAATTGGCGAGGACTCCTACCCACCACCCTACCGTGTCTCCATAGCATAAGCATGTACCACTCAGGCCACCCAAGCGGTCATGACTATGCACCTACCAGCCAGAAACATTTAGACTAACCATGACTAAGCTTTGGGCCACATCTAGATGTATGGAATTAGGAGGGAGAAGTTGGCCACCTTGCTCCCAAGCCTCTGCTCTGTACCAGATTATATATCACAATTCAAGACAAATCCCTTATGTTAAAGACAAACGCCAGCCAAAATATGTTTTTCTTGTTTTGGATAGTATCTGGTTTGTGCTGGAGACCACACTGGACTGACTGGATCTGTGAATGGTCGTGGGTGGGTGATTGTGTGGGCAGAGAGGAAGAAATCCATTCCAGCAGGTCGTGCCCAGTGGTGGATGGTGTTGGACCCTCTTAGGGGCTTGAGCTGCTAACTTTACACTATGGCCTTATGGTTATTTCAGGGAGAAGACTTGGGTAGGATAGAAGTGGCCGATGTCCAGAAAACTGCAACTTTGATGTATGGTTCATAAGACGTTTATCAGAAGTATAAACATGTACGTCAAGCCACCATGTTTCTGGGGGAATAGACTCCACCTTCTTTAGGGCTGTTGCGTGCCTTTGGATGGGAAAGGTTCCCAAAATTATAGGGTAGGGAATAGCTGGAATCTTTGTCAGGGTTTTATTCTACTCTAAGGAGATTCTCCCCGTTTTTCTAGCATGGTGACATGTGGTCACCAGGACAAAAAGTATGGGAAGTCTCTCATATAAAACGACATAAAAAAAGCACAAAAAAAAAAAATTTAATAGGGTAGGGCTGAATCCTCAGCCAGTTTTTATTGTTCCTGTGAACATGGGAGAGATTTCCCTCACTTCCGGTCCCAGTAAATGACAAATGGTTACAGGACAGAAACTGTACCAACGTGGACACAAGAAGCAATGAAAGCTTGGCAGAGGATGAAACTTGTAAAGAGCAAACTGTGTAGGAGGCCTATACTGTGGGTGGCTGCCCATGCTAATATCTTTCTAAAAATAAGAGTTCTCTGGATGCCTCCGACTACCCTCAAAACAAGAAGACTGAAGTGCTCTGCTACCTCAGAAAGCCCACAAGATAGTGAATCAGAAGGACATCCAGAAAACTAGCAATTTTAAGAGAGAGGTCAGCAATGCAAACTTCCATATTCTCTCTAGTTACCCATTCTAATAAAAAATTAAAAACTAAAAAGTGAATTACTTTTCCAGTGAGCAGTGAGTTAAATCTTTGCTCTCTTGAAAATCCACAGGCTGACACTTCCTGGGGTGTAGCACAGCATGTCCTCCATTGGGATCTGTGGTTCTTTCTGTCCCATCACTATTGTGTTCTGTAGTGGTACCGCTATCCACTGCTGTTTAACACCCTTGGCAGTGGCACATAGCTCTTCAAGACAGCAAACATTTGACCCACATCCTGCCAAAAGGGTAAGTATTAAATCTCTTCTTTCAGAATGATTTGACTTTCTTTATGTGTGACTGTGGTGTCAGAGTCACTTTGAGCCATTTGCTGTATTGTTTTGCACATTTAAACAGATAATTTTCAGCCATTCGGCTGGCTTCTGTTGAAGGGGCATGACCGAAAAAGGTCTGACAATCGGCTCCCAATTAGCCGGATGATTGACTGGAGTGTTCTGGCAGGCTGCGGCAAAGTCAGCTGGAAATGGGAGCGAGTACCTGTCAAAACCAGGTACTTGTCCCCACCCCCCACCCCGCAAAAGGTGCCAAATGTGGCAGCGGAGGGAGGGCAAATTAGTGGAGCTTCCCCTTTTTTTTTTACACCCTCTGGCAATGAAGTCATGTCAAAGTTGGATCAAAGTAGTGCAGGAAACTTTTCTAAAGTCACAGCGACTTCAGTAGTGTCAGTTGGAATGGCTCTCATAGAGATACGTGGCATTTCACATGTCCTGCGAGTTTGGGTCTCACAAATCGGATCCTAAGTGTGAAAGGAGCCTTAGGCCCCTTTCACACGGGACAAATCCGTGTTGATCCGACCCGTGAACATCTGCTGCTCATTGGGGATCGCTCCGTTTTCCCCAGCTGAGCCGGCGGATGACAGGGCGG
Organism: Aquarana catesbeiana; assembly: GCF_042186555.1. Classification (NCBI taxonomy): domain Eukaryota; kingdom Metazoa; phylum Chordata; class Amphibia; order Anura; family Ranidae; genus Aquarana; species Aquarana catesbeiana. Next base: position 86,733,751 of record NC_133335.1, on the reverse strand, counting down.
GACCCGCACACTGTGCAGGGACCGCCCTGTCAGATCTCTGCTCTCCCCTATGGGTGATCGGAGGAACACGGACCGTCTGTCCGTGTTCCTCCGATCCGCTCTGCAGACGGATAAAAAAAAAATAGGATTTTCTTCCATCTGCAGAATCGGACGAGAGCGGAGCCGGATGATATCGGGATGTACATCCGCTATCCCATAGGGATGCATGTATGTCCGTATTTCATCCGAAAACGGATGGATGAAATACGGACATACGGTCCGCATGTGTGAAAGGGGCCTTACTGAACAAGCTGAAGTTAGAAGCCGATTGGCTACCATACACAGCTGCACCAGATTTTGCACTCTCCAGTTTTAGTAAATAAACCCCACAGTCGGCTCCCAAATCCAAGATGGTGGCTCGGGGGGGGGGGGGGGTATCTGCAGTGCTGAAAAACTGGCTCCCATGAAGACAACGCTGGGCTCCATAGGACTTGTAAGTACTTGTCTCTTAAAAGTCAGCTACAGTACTTGTAGTTGCCAAATTTTTATTTTCCAAAACATGACTGAAGTTCCTTTTTAAGAACCTTTGACTGCGTTAGGATTAGGGCTGCAACTAACAATTATTTTCATAATCGATTAATTGAAACAATAATCGGCCAACTAATCAGTTAATAACCTTAGAAAAAAAAGTGTGGTGTATAATTTAGTTAATATGTAAAGTTTAAAAAAAAGGCAATTTATTCTTAAATATCTCTATGCAGTGGTAAATATAAATAACCAACTATATGGTTAGAGAGCAAAATGTCTAATCCACTCCGAGAATGACAGAAGAGATATACTGTATATACTATTAGAGGAGATATACTGTATAAACTATTAGAGGAGAGATATACTGTATATACTATTAGGAGGAGAGATACTGTATAAACTGTTAAAGGGTGAATCTGGTAAAAATCAGACTCGGAGATCAAATTTTTTTATTTAAAAAACAATGTCTTCCTTCAAAAAAATAAAAAAAATTTAATTTTAAGAGCATTCGTTCGATTTTCCAATTGTTAGTGGGGTCAAATCGATGTTTGTTTTCAACCACAGTGACGGGAAAATTTGGAAATAGAAAACCTCTTGGTCAAAGAAATTTTCAGACAGTGTATGTGGTTTTCGTTCAGAAATTATTTTAAAAACAGAATGTTAAAAACAAGTGAAAATTTCAAACAACATTCTTTCATTCAGCGAATGTACAAAGATTTTTCGTCTGAATATTCTTATCTGAAACTTGATCGGTGTGGCCAGCATAAGGCTCGGTAAACACCTATGCAGTTTGCTTTCGATCTGTTTCTGCAGTGCGTTTTGATTTTTGCACACGTGATTTTGCAGCCATTTGCGTTTTTGCATTTTTTTGGGGGGCAATTTGTTGTTGGGCAGATTAAAAAACAAAAGTGTCTGCAAAAACGCATTACATGCTTTTCTGCAGCTTCGCCATTGAAGTATATTAGACCAAAAAAGCACCGTTTTGCGTTAAAAGAAAGTCCCTGACCTTTTCCAAATACGCAGTGGTTGAAAAAAGCATAGATGTGAATGTGTCCCATAGGAAACCATGTAAATGAACTGTAGTGTTTTTCTGCAAAAAGCACCAAAAATACACAGAGATGTGAACCAGGTCTAAGTTGTTTAGTAACATAATGGGGTTAAAAATTAAAAAAAAAAAAAACAAACACTAAAATTAGCCCTATATAGTACAAAAAAAAAAGCAGATAATCACTACTGTAAAGGGGTTCATTTTTTTTATGTAGAACTGTGAAAGTAATATTTACCTTAACGATTATTTGCCATTTTTGTACTATAAAGGACTCATTTTAGTATTTTTTTAACCCCATTATGTTATTGGCTTATTAATTGATGAAAATAGTACTCGATTCATTTCATAAACGATTAATCGATTAGTTGTTTCAGCCCTAGTTAGGATTTGTCATCAGTATATAAATGTGAACAAAAACAGACATATGAAACAAGATATATCAGATAATGAACACTATATAATAATGTTTTTTTCCCCCCATTTTACACGGCGTACTTTCCATCCATTATCTGGGACAGATTATTCATCATCATAATTCTATAGGTTCTTAGCAACCAAGCACATACAATACAGAAGTCCTGTCTAGAGAAGAATTCCAGCCATGATCAGGAAGATGGAGTGACATGCAATAACTCGCACTGTTTCCTAGTTGGATGCTGATCAGGTCACGCAGATTCAGGTAAATGTTTAACCAGATATGTTGTGCACACAGTCAGGTCAGCAGGTGACATGCGGGTGACACTGAGTACGTGTGTGACACTGCGAGCGTTGAGTCTCATCTGCATATGAAAGTCCCTGGCATCACAGCATCTCCATGGACAGTCCTCATTTGTCACTGTCACCAGTATGCCTGCTGTTCCCTGCCAGAGACACAATGCAGACACACAAGTTCACTGTCACACAAAGAGGACGCATTCATTTCCCTTTCAAACACCAAATGACTTTAGCCCTTTAGAGTCAAGTGGGAGAAAACAAGCCATCTGATGGCTAGACTTCAATCAGTAAAAGATGGATTTCCATTATTGCTTGTGATTAAAGCCAGAAGAGATACAGGTCTAAGGTCAGCATAAACGTGTTGCTAATATCTGATTGGGTTAGCAATAGGCTCAACGTCCAAAGCTTTAGCACAAGAATAAGCATTTTTGATCTTTGCCTTAAGCCTGGTACACACTAATCAATTTTTTTTTTCTTCATTCAACCCAGTGGGAAGAACTAAAAAAAAAAAAAAAAAAAAAAAAAAAAACACACACACACACAACGCCAGATATCCACTCCCGAGAAAATATAAAAAAGTTCCAAAAGTTTAAGGGGGGGGTTTAAAAGCAGACCTTCCCCAGTGGTGTGCTCTGAAAGCGGAGTTCCGCTTAAAGAAAAAAAAAAAAATCAGCAGCTACAAATACTGCAGCTGCTGACTTTAAATAATCGGACACTTACCTGTCCCAGGGTCCAGCGATGGGGGGGGGGGGGGGGGGGAATAAAATCGAAGCCCCACTTGTCTCCCCCTCCGCTCAGAGGCACCGGCACTGTAACTGTGGGTGCCCGGCTGTAACTTCACAGCCTGGCACCCACTGCGCCAGTGCGAGCCGCGCCGCGACTGGCCGCGCAATCATCTGGGGCCAGTGACGTGTCTAGAGGGAGGGGGGAGAGCTGATCTCCCTTCCTGCGCTGAGGGAAGGGACGTCAGGAGCCCAGGCACTGAAGGAGGCAGATTACGAGAGACCCCCTAGCAACAGGCATTAAGAGGCGAGTACATAAAAAAAAAAAAAAAAAAAAAAAAAAAAATTCTCCAAATGTTTTTGTTTTTTTATGCACATTAATGAAATTTTTTTTTTTTGGGTGGAACTCCACTTGAAAGAAAGCATAGCAAGCAGTATGAGGCAAACCACTGCTTGAGTCATTGCATGGCAGCCAATAGAATATATTGAAAGGTCACTGTGATCGGCACATCGCCACTACTGTCACCCCGCCACAACCTACTGTGTTGTATGAATGTCCCCTTAGACAGGCTGCTGGCAGCAGGCTGTACACTGGACCTTGTGCCCAGAAATACCAGGATTATATGCTGTATGGACCAAAACGCCCATCCGAACAATGTTTCAGCACCCTAACTGGATACTCAACGGACCAGATCAATGTCATTTATAAAAACGTATAAACAGAGAATTGTGTGGAACGTCCCACAGCCACCAGAATCAAAACATTCAGCCTCCCGCTATGATTTTCCAGTACAGGCTTGAATCTGGCCACAGGACAATACATAGCTGAGATGCATTAATAAATTAGCCCCAAGGTTCCTTTTTCTGAGACAGTTTGATGAATGAGGCCCATTGTCTGAAACCCCAAACTGTCCATTATGACACGCAGTCTGCTTCAGAGTCAAAGCCTTCTTCCCTAGGCCACTTCTCCAATACATGGTGCGTTATCTGCACAAATACTCCGTTCAGCAGCCTGAGCGCAGTTACTGGTGGAGGGGCTTCCAAGACGGACAAGCATCTGCAATGACAGCAGTAGTCTGTTCTTTCTATACAGATTTACACTTGTCCTATATTGCTGCTTAAAGAGAACCAGTCATATGTTGGCCTATTCTGGAATGTCAACATTCTTAAGGAGGCACAGTGACATAGATCTCAATGGAGTGACGTCACCATACTTGTAGTCCATTGATACTTAGTCAGCCCCATAAATGAACGTCTGTACATCTGCATGGACCTAGTGCTGGGGGAACTGTCTGCAGGGGACTATGCATTATACCCCGGTGTACTGATCGCGGCTCGAATGCAAAAAATTAGACAAATGCACTTTTAATTTTAATAATGTGGGTGCATTTATTACATTTTAGCAAAAAGTGGAGTATGCTTTTAAAGCCCAACGCCACCAATCTTTGTTTTTACCAGTTTTTGAACAGAGCACAGTGTTAAGATGTAGGACAGGGCTTTTTTTTCCCTGTCTGACTCCACTCTTGAGATTTGCCTTTACTTCCTGTCCCTGTGACACCAGTACAAGAAATGGAGGTGGAAGCATATTTCTCAGATTTATCTTTCTGGAAATAACCAGGGGTTGTTTGTCCTGTTTATGTGTACTTAATGACAGCTTAAAGCGGCTGCAAACTGCTGCACATTTTTTTTTTTATGCATCGCATACTAGCACATTATGTCAAACTTGCCTCAAAACGAAGCCAGCTTCCATCATCCGGGTTCGTAGACTCAATGAGGTCACTCCCGTTCATGCGCACGGGAGACGCCGGTTACTACACAGGGCTCTGAAGAAACGGAAGGGGTGGCCGTTCCTTCAGAGCGCATGCACCGGTGATGTCACTGGCTGCATGTACAGTAAATGCACGTTTAGGAGATATTTACACTACCTATAGGCAAGATGGGAGTTTACTTCCTCTTCGAAAACTCCTCCAATCATAGGCTGATGGCAAATGCACATTAGCGATCCTGCTGCTGACAATTTGTCAAAGCCAGCAGCGACTTTATGTCTCTATACGGTAGCTGGGGAAGCTGGAGATTGCTCACATTGTTAGCAATTGAGATTCAGCGGCATAGCTACATCTAGCTCTGTATGGTACACAGAGAGCGATTCCATAGGGACACAAAGGCAGCCTTTTTAGCGATTTGTCACTAGCAGCAGAACTGCCTGCATGTCTTACATATATCACAAGGGGTACAAGTGTCACTGGCAGAAGACAGAATTAGCAGCCATAAAAATATCATTTAATTATAGACACTGACACACCTACACAGGTTGAACTGGATGGACTATTGTCTTTATTCAACCTTACCTACTATCTAACACGGGTTTATTCCTTCCCCACTCCACTAAAAAAACATTTTTGGTCTGTGTCCCCATTAAAGTGATTTTTCAGCACTTCCTGTGCTGACAGGAAGTTGGAGAAATCTCTCAGCGGGGACACAGATAAATATAAAAACCAGACAAATGAACCCACCACACTCTATCCTAACTTTGTTTCTGTCTCTTCCCTTGAATCAGCTCTCAATGCTCCCTTCACTGAGCTCTACAGAGTGCAACTTCAACTCTTCAGCCTTTTCTGAACTCTCAGAGCTTTAGAATTCAGCACTTTGAACAGATGTACAGTGCCTTGAAAAAGTATTCAAACTCTGACATTTTCCACATTTTGTCATGTTACAACCAAAAATGTAAAAGTATTTTTATGTGATAGACCAACACAAAGTGGCACATGATTGTGATGTGGAAGGAAAGTGATAAATGGATTTCAAGTTTTTTTTACAAATAAATATGTGAAAAGTGTGGCGTGCATTTGTATTCAGCCCCCCTTTATCCTGACACTCCTAACTAGTGGAACCAATTACCTTCAGAAGTCACCTAATTAGTAAATAGAGTCCACTTGTGTGTAATTTAACCACTTCAATACAAGGCACTTACACCCCTTCCTGCCCAGGCCAATTTTTAGCTTTCAGCGCTGTCACAATTGAATGACAAATGTGCGGTCATACTACACTGTACCCACATTTTTTATCATTTTATTCCCACAAATGGAGCTTTCTTTTGGTGGCATTTGATCACTGCTGGGGTTTTTATTTTTTGCGGAATAAATGAAAACGAAATTTTGAAAAAAAAAAAAAAAAAAAGTTTTTCTTTGTTTCCGTTATAAAAATGTAAGTTTTCTCCTTCAATGACAGACACTGATGAGGCTGCACTGATGAGGTGGCACTGATGAGCACCGATTGGCGGTACTGATGGGTACTTATGGGTGGCACTGATAGGTGGCACTGATGAGGAGACATCTGGCAGGCATTCGTAGTGGGCACTGACTGGCATCCCTGGTGGCCATGGGGGGCATACCTGGTCATCCATGTGTGGTGGGCGCCCTGGTGGTCCTGGTGGCATCCCTGGTGATCCAGTGTGGGCATCCGCAGGGGGTGGGGTGGGGGGGGGCTGCGTTGATAAATAATCAGCGCAGACCCCCTCCCCCCATCAGGAGAGCAGCCAATCGGCTCTCCTCTACTCCCGTCTGTCAGACATGAGTGAAGCAAAGCCGATAAACAGCTCTTCCTGTTTACACTGTGATCAGCCGGGATTGGACACGGCTGATCACGTGGTAAAGAGCCCCCATCAGAGGCTCTTTACCGAGATTGATGTTTCAGACTGACACGCCGCACCCCCCGATTGCCACATTGCACACCCCCCACGGACACGCGCCAGCAGTTATCCTGCTGGACGTCATGACGCCCAGTCAGGATAACTGAACCACCGCCCGGCCATCATTTTGCTATAGGCCGTGCGGGAAGTGGTTAATCTCAGTATAAATACAGCTGTTCTGTGAAGCCCTCAGGAGGAGAACCTTAGTGAACTAACAGCATCACGAGGTATGAATACTTTTTCAAGGCACTGTAGAGAAGAGAAGACTGCAGAAAAACAGGTACAACTTATGTAGGAGGATTTGTTTTATCTCTGTATCACCGAAGACCAGTCACTTCACTGGGTATATGTAAGGGTGTACAGCCACTTTAAGCTACCTGTATTACATTAGCACCCCCCCAAGCAGATTATATTTGGTAACCAGCGTACCCCTAATGTCACTACCAATACCAGAGCCCAACCATTGCCCCATACCATCCCTCCACTTCCCGTTTACTTACTGTTTTTCGACGTTCGGACCTTCGCAAGCAGCCTCTGAACAGTCGCAACATCTCCACTTTTAACAGCTTGAATGAGTTCATTTTCCCGACCCATCGCCACCAAGGCTACAAAATCATCTCCTGTGTTCAGACCCCAAAAAGATATACAAGATCCAGCAAAAGGGGAAGAAATCGCTTCCTTGTCAGTAGAACGTTCCACAGCATGAATCCAAGTGAAGCGAAAGAACCTTTCACACGGCAAGTCTGTACTCCACTAATAAACAAGCTAGTAACAACGCGGGGGGGTATGTACTGTAAGAGGGTCCCTCTGCGGTCACATTTCCCATGCCGCTGGTAAGGAGCGAGCTCCCGCTGTACGGCCTGGTGTACAAGGTACAAAATGGGAAGTTTCGCAGGCCTCCATCAGACACAATTATTCCTCTTAGGCTTTTCCTTTCATCTGCTGGGAAGTCAGGGAATTCCTTTTAGGGTTGTCCTGTTCAGCTGCACTTTTTCGATTTTTTTTTTTCTGAAAGCAGCCAAGATGTTGATGTTGTCACTTCGGCGTTCCTAGAGTGAAAGAACAATTTAGACTTTGGCTGCGATGTGATGTCACAACATAGAGAAGAGGAGAAAAAAAAAAAAAGACAAATATTTGTGCTACGGCGTCAGCCATACACCTAGTAACCCCTCGGGTGGTTGGGGCCGCTCTCTTCCTCTTTCTATGGGAAAACCTTTGAGGGCGATGGGAAGGTGTGTTCTCTAGCAACCTGTCATCTTTTCAACTGTGTTTACTGTCACATGAGGACCCGCCCACCAAAGCACGCACACATTCCTTCTCTTCTACTACTGCCAACAGATAAAAACAACAATAAACACAAAAAAGAAAAGAGATAGCGTTTTATAATACGTGTCGACAAAAGGGGTTAATTCACACCAGAGCTCATCTTCCTGCACCACTTCCAGGCTGCCAGATCCCATTCATAAATCAGGTGACAGGAAATACAAGGGAAGCCCCCCCAATTAGCGCACAAGCACCTTCCTCCCGCCATCCCACCCCGATGACTGCATGTGAAAGGAGGAAAGCAGCAGAACTTGTCGATAAAACTGTCAGCCTTTGGAAAATAAGATTAAGCCCTTGTTCACATTGACTGCGGCTTTGAAATCGTGCGACTTCATCTGAAATTGCACAATTTCGAAGCCGCATGACTTTGACTGGGACTTGGAAGACATCTGTGCAGCTTCATGCAAGGCCCACTCAAAAAAAATCGCCAAAAGTAGTGCAGAAATTACTTTTTCAAATCGATGCGGCACCGCACCAATTTAAACAGTGTGATTGTCAGCAATAGGGTGCGGCTTGACAAGTCGCATCAATGTGAACGAGGGCACATTCACACAGGTATCTAAAACGCTGCGTTTATATATGTACAAAACTATATGCTATACACATCTAAACGTAGCATTTTAGGAATCAATACACAGCCATGTCTACATACGAAAATGTAGGACAAAAAAAAAAAAACACCCAGGGCCATACATATCTGCAGACTTTCCACATGTACATACATGTAAAAAGCATACACACAGGGAAACTCAATAGAAGAAATGTACGCATTTTGATGTTCATGTCCAAACGCAAGTACTTTAGGCTCATATTTTACACAGGATCCTGTGCCAGAAAGAACCTGCATTCTGTGCAGAGAATATACAGTGGGTATAGAAAAGAATCACCCCCCCCTTTTAAAATAATCACATTTTCAGTTAAATTTGATGATGACCGTTTACGGACTGAAGTCTTCAAGCCATTCCACAGATTTTCAATGGGGTTTAGGTCTGGGCTCTGATTAAGGCATGCAAGGACAAAAAGGTGGGGTGGTTCAACAAAATATTGACATAAGGGGGTGATCCTTTTTCCAACCCATTAATTCTGTTTTTGAACTTTTTTTTTTTTTTTTTAACATGTTGGTGTTAATAAAGCAAAAAAAAAAAAAAAAACGGTGTCGGTCTTCATTACAGGCTGCAGAGCAACAAAACATAATTTTAAAGGGGGGGGGGGGGGGTGATTCTTTTCTATACCTACTGTACATGTGCCATGTGAATGAACCCTAAGGGCTGGTTCATATAATGCATGCGATAATTTTTGCTGGTTCCCAAGAGGTACAGTTTTGACAGCCCATTCATTTCAATGGCCCCCAAACACACAGGAGCATGCAAGACATATGGCCGGTGTGATTTTTAAAATCACGCGGCACCAAATAGCATGGCATTGCAGTACAAGTTTTGGTGGTCGCAAACGCACATTTGCTATAAGGCTTCGTGCACACTAGTTTATTGTAAACTTTGTTTCTCCTGACAGAACAAAATCATTTTTTAAAAATGTGCCTAATGCCTCGTACACAGTAGCGGATTTTTGTCCGGACTGGTCCGACGGACTTCCAACGGACTTTCCAAATGAACAGACTTGCCTACACACGATCACACCAAAGTCCGACGGATTCGTATGTGATGAAGTACGACCGGACTAAAATAAGGAAGTGGATAGCCAGTAGCCAATAGCTGCCCTAGTGTCGTTTTTCATCCGTCGGACTAGCATACAGACGAGCCGACTTTTCGACCAGGACTTGAGTCCGTCGGAAAGATTTGAAACATGTTCCAAATCTAAAGTCCGTCAGATTTTCGACTGAAAAAGTCTGCTGCAGGTCTAATGAAGCCCACACACGGTTGAATTGTCCGCCGGACTCGGTCCGTCGGACCAGTCCAGTAGAAAAGTCCGCTCATGTGTACGCGGCACTAGCCGCAGTTTTTCAAGCATGTGTAGACACGCTTGGGCGTTTATCTATTTTAATTGGTCAGAACTGTAATTTGCATCTAGATGCGTTTAGGCAAGTCTGGCGTTTTAAACGCTGCTGCCCCTAAACTCCTCTAAAAGCCTATGTGTAAACAGGCTTTTATCAAGGGGAGTTCAGGGGCTTAGGCCCAAAGCCCCAAAAACGTCAGCAGCAAGTGTGCATGAAGCCTAATAATCAATGGCACCCACATGTGTCTGAAGAGGGCAGCATGTTCCTGTGCGGGAAATGTGCACTTCTGTGCGTTTCTCGCACTGCGGGTGGTGTGAAGGTGACCATTCACATGACTGTATACTATCCAGAACGGCATATTTCTACAGTGTGTATGGCCAGGCGTTTACGTTCAGCTGCACACAGGAAATCTGTACAAGTCAATGACAGGCTGACACTATCCATGGCTGCACAAGGAGCAGTCATCTGTCCCTAACCGCCGGTAATCGCTCCATGTGCAAATACATGCTAATGCTTATTTTAACCCCCGCTAGCAGCTGAAAAAGGGTATACACCGCTCCTACAGCGCTGCAAAGATGCTGCTTGCAGGACTTTTTTTTACCGTCCTGCCAGTGTACCGCTCCAGTGTAAAAGCCCTCTGTCTTTTACATTGGGGTGAGAGGAGAGACTCTTTCAATGTGCTTTTTTTTAGCATTATAGCGCCTAAGTGTGAAAGTAGCCTAAAGGTTTCTATGTCATGGTCAGTGCGAATGAGGCCTGAAATCCAGAGCAGCCAGGATAAAGGGCCTGAGCCGAGGACAGTCCAGTCCACCAAGCTGTATTGTTCTGTCAGGCATTGCGAGGCTGCTTACAATTCCGCACCATGCCTTGCGTGTCTTTGTGCCGGCCGGGGACAAGGTTACATTGACAAGACATGTAAATGCAGCAATAAAAAAAAAAAAAAAAAAAAAATGAGAGATTCAGAAGGAAGGAGGGGTGAAGTGTAAAGGAAAGGGTAGCATTGGGTGGAGAGAAATGAGGACACTGAGGGAAAAACAAACAGACGTAAAAAAGGACGGCCGGTCTGTGACCTTTTCACTGCCAGGACGGTTAAGGTGTGAACAGTTAATGACACAAACAACAGTCAGGAGCATTCACTTCACTGACTTATTCACTTGATATTCATCCCCTTTATTTGGAGGAAAGCTCCTTGGCAAACAGTCAGCCAGATGGAATTTCCTCCTCAGGGGTCTCTTGTATACACATGCATGTGGTCTGACTGAAAACTTCACGCCAAAAGTGGCAGAGCGGGCACACGTGGCACCTTTGTGCCCATGGCAAATGGTGTTCTTATGGATTATCCTTCACTGATATAGACAGAGAAAAGAGTTAAGATTAAGGCTCTCCAAACAATATTTTAGGCCTGTGAACAGCTGGCACTGTGGGCAAACACAGACACGTTCCCCGCAATGTATTTCTGGTGACATATTGCTGGTCTGACCGGATTTAACCCTTACAAAGCAGCTGGCACGCTGCATACACACAGTCCCCCCAGTGCCGGGTTTCTGGTGACAAATTGCCGGTTTGCCCATATTTAACCTTAAGCCCTGGTTCACACTGGTATGCTTTAACATGTCAAATCGGCGGCAATTGTACCGTCCTAAATCGGTGCAGCGCTGCATTTGCAGTTTCTGTACTACAATTTACATTGACATCTATGCAGAAACCCACACTGATGTCTCCGATGGGACTGACATGTGGGAGTGAAATCATGCGATTTCAGCTGAACTCACATGGCTTCATTTCCGCAGCTCAGTGTGAACCTGGGCTTAGGCCTTTTTCGTACCTGAGCATTTTGTCAAGCTTATGCCTACGCACGGCAACACTCAAATCCATATATTTAAACCCGTTCACATTAGTGCGCTCTGTCGTTTGTAGCATGTCGCCCATCGCGAGAAGACGTACAAGAGATTCAATCGTATTTACCCCCAGAGAGCTCAAATGGGTGCAACTAAATACGCACAAACACAAGTTATAATGCACGCTTTATATGCGTTTCTCTACCACAATAATAACACAAAAAAAGTTAGGAGATGCAAGGAAGATGGCAACAGATGATTCTAAAATTTTCATCGGGCAAAAACACCTGAAGCTTACAAAGCATGTGTATAACATATCAAAAAAATGCTTCAAAAACACGTTTATACGTATAACAAAACGCACAAAGACATAAAAAAAAAAAAAAAAAGCTAGCAGATCACACGAAAAATACGTTTATGGGGCCCAAAGACACTCAAATCTGCTTTAGGCCCCTTTCACACAGCCGTAACTTGAAAGTAGCGTGATTTTGCCGCAACTTTGCGGCCGCGATTTTAGGAATGCATGTGTGAACTTGAGGTCTATGGACCTCAACTCGCATCAAAGTCAGACCAAAGTAGTACAGGGACTACTTTGAAGCCGCACAGATATGAATGGTACTCATTGGAAATCATGGGGGACGACTTGTCATGCGACTTTGCAGTCCCAAGTCGTAGGACAAGTCGCACAAGTGTGAAAGGGGCCTTAAAAGAAGCTCATATAGTTTTGAAGCATCAGACGTAGAACTACAGGTGTCTGAGGGATCACATGTGAACAGGAACATAGACGCAGCATTTAGGATGTTGAGAATTTTGGCATTTCAATCTCCAAAACTGTCAGGTGTGAATGGGGGGGGGTGTCATATCCGTGTTTGGGGCTGACTGATTTCCTGCAGGAGACTCAGCAGGGTTTCCTGCTAACATGCTGCTGGTGGGAAGCCCCATACAAAGCAATGAGAGGCTGACAGCACCGGCAGCCATTTGCATGTAATCAGACATGTAGCAATTACCTGAGGAAGATCGGTCCTGGACACAGAGTGTTTGTGTCCAGCACTGATTACCCACAGGTGATCTTTGCATGTCTGATAAAAAAGCCAATGGACATGAATGGCTGCCAACCTCTCACTGCTTAGAACAGGGTTTCCTGCCACCAGCTATTACACAAAAATCCCACTGAGTCACTCACAGAATGTCGTAGGCGGCCCCAAGCTAAAGTGACAGTTAGCCCCTGTACACACCGGTGTGACTTGTCATGTGATTTGACAGTTCCAATTCGCATGACAAGTCGCACCCCATTGCCGGCAATGGAACCACTCTTGTCACAGCAAATATGAAAGAGGTTCCTGCAATACTTTTTCTTGCAACTTGCATAGACTTCTGTTAAATGAAGTCGCAATTAAATCAGTAGTGCAAATCACACTGATGTGCGGCTTTGAAACCACGCTGAATTGCATTTATGTGCATATGCATGCATGTGGATGCATTTAAATGCGTTGCACTGAAAAAGTAAGGTTTTTTTTTAGTGATGGGCCAATGCAACGCAACATGCATGGTCATGGGGGTAAATCTTCCGGAGGGCAAGTGGTTAAACAGTATAAGAATCTAACTCTCCAATCAGGCAGGCCCCTTGCAGTACATAGTTGTTGGTAGATCTAAAGGATATTGTACAATGTGTGGTGAGGTTAAGGTCCTTATCAGACCTGCACACACATACCAGGGTCAATTACCTTCCAGCATGTCCTGGGAGTAGAGATGAGCTGCAGTGTCCAAACTTCTAAACCTTGCTGATTTTTTTTTTTTTTCCTCCAATCAGTGGCAGGTCAGGTCACTTCCCCACCCCCAGCATGTAAACAAAGGGGCGGGGTGGTGGTGATGACAATGCCCTTATATGACAAATGCCTATATTTAGTCAATGTCCACATCAAGACATTCCGCCCCTTTGTTTACATGTGAGGGGGAATGACCTGACCTGCAGCTGATTGGTTTAGTTGGCAGGATGCTGATCTCATGTGGGAGGAAAGTGGAGGAGACCAACACAAGGAGTGAGAGAGCATACAAACTCCATGCAGACAGTGGCCTGACCAGGATTGCAGTGCTGCAAGGCAGAGGCATGATTCCTAGGGGGCGTCCCCCGATATCTGCCCACCTCTGGTCAGGTCTACAAAGGTGGAGAGGGATGTAAATGTATTGGGATTAGTCTGACAACCCTGGACCAATCCAGATGTAAACACACATGTCAGATCATGGGCCAATCACAGACTGATGAATGCCTGTGTGAGAAGAATAGAAATCTGGCAGAGCGTCTGGGAAACGTTTAGGCCCCTCTCACACGGGCGGATAGATTTCCGCTTTTAGCTGCAGATAACTTCATATAAAAACTCACACAATGCTTTCCTATGGCCCCGTTCACACACTGCGTTTAGCGACGGTTTCGTTACATTGGGTTTTGTGCGGTTAGAAAAAAATTAATTCGACTGCGTCCAGGACCGATTTAGTGCAGCGATCTGTACATAACCGCAGGTAATCGCAGTGTACTATTTCACCTGTGGATTAATGTGGCAACAAGGAAAGAAAAACAACAGGAAGCACATCAGAAACGGTAAGAATGTTCCAACGCAGCTAAACGCACGTAATCGCTACGAATCGTAATGTACAACTGCAAGCGATCGCTGCGCCTGGAGTCTTGGGGTTAAATAATAACAAAACAAGTGGCAGGATAGCCTTACACCGACATTCATTGGGCTGATGACCACAGAACAATAAAAACAAAACATTTCTACCAACTCTGACCTCAGGAACACACAAAAGGGATACCATACTCGGGACAATCGGATTGTACAATCCCCTTACAGTGGCCATACACACTTTGATAAATCTTTTTTTTTTTCCCCAATAGGAATAATCAGTGTACAGTCAACAATTTGTTCCATTGATATGACAGACAGGGAAGGCGGCCATACACACTGCGATCACACGATTGGTTATATGACAGGCGGAGGACGGCGGCCATACACACTGCGATCACACGATTGGTTATATGACAGAAGGGGAACGGCGACCATACACACTGCGATCACGCGATTGGTTATATGACAGACGGGGAGCGACGGCCATACACACTGCGATCACACGATTGGTTATATGACAGAAGGGGAACGGCGGCCATACACACTGCGATCACATGATTGGTTCCTGTTCCAATCCCTGTCTTCTGATCAGAATCATTGATCTATAGCAGGTAGCCCATCCGATCAATAAGACACACAGAGAAGCCCGATTCTGATTGGTGGCTAAAATACAGGATTGTCAGTCATCGATCTCATCTGTACTCTGATCTTGATATCGGATTGTGTTTATCGATCAATGCATCATATCGCACCCTGGCTGATTGGTGGATCTGATGAAAGTCCAGTCTAAACTGATATTGGATTAGTTGTAGATTTGATGAATTGGATGGAAAAAATTTGGCATGTGTGTGTATGACCATTATTGTACCTACCTAATGTGTCCGATCGTACAATGTGGGGGAGAGTGAAAAGTCAGACAAAAGTCGAAGAGTGAATAAGTGAAGATCGGAGCTGTGTGATCGCAGAGAGTGCCCCGTCCGATGTGATCGCAGTGTACAGAGGCCCGGATATTGTACACACACCTCCCGATATTCCCCATGCAGAGCCCCGATCACCGATCACAGTGGGGGGGGAGGGGTGCAGGGTGGGGGACTCACCTGTGAAGTCGGGGTGTCGGGGAGAAGAGAGGAGAGTGCTGGGGAAGTTTTCCGAGAAGTGTGCCAGCTCTGTCCCCTCTCCGGATCCCTCCCTTTCCTCCTCCTTCCCCTCCTCCATCCATCCCTCCTCCTCCTCCTCCTCCTCCTCCTCCTGGAAGAGACAGACTGGAGGAGGAGGAGGAGGACGGGGGTCTGCAGACAGGGGGCGCACTGCACACCTACTACACCTCTCCTCCTCCTCTCTATATCCCTGTCTGTGCCAGGATCCCCCCCACTCCTTCCTCCTCCTCCTCCTCCTAACATTCTGCACACAGCTTCCCAAATCTCTCCCAGTCATTGTGCTGTCTGATCAGGAGATCAAATCACTCCAATATGCAAACCAAATGTTCAAGAACATTCATTATTAAATGTCCTGAGAATGTTCCTACCAATGTTTGTACAACCGATCCTTCTACCATCTACTTGTGTATGGCCAGATGAAAGCCGAACATCGCCTTAAACGCTCCTACACACTATCAGAAAATCGGGCAAACGTCCGCAGAACGATCGTACGATTTTCCGGTACACAACTTTCGACAGCCAAATCCAACCTTCCAAAAGTTTCCAAAAGGGGATGACATTTTTTTTTTTTTCGTACGGGAGCTAAACAAACGATTTTCGTTTAACCCCTTCAGCCCCGGAAGGATTTACCCCCTTCCTGACCAGGCCATTTTTTTTTTTTTGCGATACAGCACTGTGTCGCTTTAACTGACAATTGCGCGGTTGTGCGACGCTGTACACAAATAAAATTTATGTCCTTTTTTTCCCCACAAATAGAGCTTTCTTTTGGTGGTATTTGATCACCTCTGCGGTTTTTATTTTGTGCGCTATAAACAAAAAAAAAGCGACAATTTTGAAAAAAAAAATATTTTTTTTTTACTTTAAATATCCAATAAAAAATGTAAAAAATTGAATTTCTATCTCAGTTTAGGCCAATTTGTGTTCTGCTACATATTTTTAGTAAAAAAAAAAATCGCAATAGGCTTATATTGATTGGTTTGCGCAAAAGTTATAGCGTCTGCAAACTACAGGATAGATTTAGGGACTTTTATTTTTTTTTTTTTCTTTTACTAGTAATGGCGGCGATCTGCAATTTTTAGTGGCACTGCGACATTGCAGCGGAGAAATCTGACCCTAAGTGACAGTGACCAGTGACACCAATACAGTGATCAGTGCTATAAAAATGCACTGATTACTGTATAAATGACACTGGCAGGGAAGGGGTTAACACTAGGGGGGCGATCAAGGAGTTAAGTGTGTTCCCTGAGAGGTATTTCTAACTGTGGGGGGAAGTGTTACACTGGAGGAAAAGAGAGATTGTGATTCGGGATCTGATTGGCACTGGCAGGTGGCACTGGTTGGCAGGTGGCACTGGCAGGCACTGGTTGGCATTGGCAGATGGCACTGGCAGGTGGCACTGGATGGCAATGACAGGTTTCACAGCCGATAGTGTAACTGTGTGAAACTGTATGGAGAGAGGGGAGCTGAGAAATTGTTTCACCCCTTTTGTTAAAAAAAAGTGCTACATTTGGCACTTTCTGGGGTGGGGGGTGGGGGGGTGGGCATCTGGTTTTGACAGGTACCCGCTCCCACTTCTGGTCAGATCCCCACGGGGGAGGGGCTCGGTCACCTGGCAGGCCTGGGAGAAGGCAGAGGCGGGTGCACGGGTGCTCCGTGTCTGTGCTGACTTTCTGTATGTGTGCGATTTGGCAGTTGCTGCTACTCTGACAACGGGCTCTTTGCTGCCACCTCTGACTACTTCTTGTATGTGCACTCCTCCTGTGTGCTGCCTGTACTATATTGTAGACTGCACTGTGGAAACAAGAGCTCAGACGAGATAGACCACCTTACAAAAAAGTGAAGGGTGTGTGTGCGTACATGTGTGTGTGTGTGCATGTCTGTGTCTGTGTGTATGTACTGAGTATGTACAGGTGTCTGAGGGTCTGAGTGCGTATAATGCCGCGTACACACGAGCGGACTTTACGGCATACTTGGTTCGGTGGACCGGAGTCCGTTGGACAATTCGATCGTGTGTGGGCTCCAGCGGACTTTTTTCCCCCAAAAGTTTGACGGACCTAGAAATGAAACACGTTTCAAATCTTTTCGACGGACTTGAGTCCGGTCGAAAAGTCCGCTCGTCTGTATGCTAGTCCGAGGGACAAAAACCGACGCTAGGGCAGCTATTGGCTACTGGCTATGAACTTCCTTGTTTTAGTCCGGTCGTACGTCATCACGTACGAATCCGTCGGACTTTGGTTGATCGTGTGTTGGAAAGTCCGTTCATTCGGAAAGTCCGTTGTAAAGTCCGTCGAAAAGTCCGTCGAACCAAGTATGCCGTAAAGTCCGGTCGTTTGTAAGCGGCATAAGTGGGAGGGGGGCTGAGTTCATACAAGTGGGGGGGGGGGGGGGCTGAGTGCGTACAGGTCAGGTGTGAGGAGGGGATAAGTGCGTACAAGTGTGAGGAGGGGACTGAGTGCATACAGGTGTGAGAGGGGCTGAGTGCATACAGGTGTGAGGGGGACTGAGTTCGTACAAGTGTGAGGGGGGCTGAGTGTGTACATGTGTGAAGGGGGCTGAGTGCATACAGGTGTGAGGGGGCTAAATGTGTAGAGGTGTGAGGGGGGCTAAGTGCGTACAGGTGTAAGGGGGTTAAGTGCATGTAGGTCTAAGGAGGGGATAAGTACGTACAGGTGTGGGGGGGCCTGACTGCGTACAGGTGAGGGGGGGCCCAGTGTGTACAGGTGTGAGGAGGGACTGAGTAAGTACAGGTGTGAGGAGGGGGCTGAGTGTGTACAGGCATGAGAAGGGAGCTGAGTGTGTACAAGTGTGAGGAGGGGGCTGAGTGCGTACAGATGTGGGGAGGGGCTAAGTGCATACAGGTGTGAGGGGGCTGAGTGCGTACAGGTGTGAGGAGGGGGCTGAGTGCGTACAGATGTGGGGAGGGGCTAAGTGCATACAGGTGTGAGGAGGCTGAGTTCGTACAGTTGTGAGGAGGGGGCTGAGTGCGTACAAGTGTAAGGGAGGCTGAGTGCGTACAGGTATGAGGGTGGCTGAGTGCGTACAGGTGTGAGGGTGGCTGAGTGCGTACAGGTGTGAGGGTGGCTGAGTGCGTACAAGTGTGAGGGGGGCTGAGTGCGTACAGGTGTGATGAGGGGCTGAGTGCGTACAGGTGTGAGGAGCAGATGAGTGTGTGCAGGTGTGAGGAAGGGACTGAGTGCATACAGGTGTAAAAGGGGCCGAGTATGTACAGGTGTGAGGGGGACGAAGTGCGTGAAGATGAGGAGGGGGCTGAGTGTACAGGTGTGAAGAGGGGCGGAGTGTGTGCAGGTGTGAGGGGGGCTAAGTGCATGCAGGTGTGAGGAGGGGATGAGTGCGTGCAGGTGTGTGGGGGGGGCTGAGTGTGTACAGGTGTGGGGGGCTGAATGCGTACAGGTGTGAGGAGGGGGCTGAGTGCATACAAGTGTGAGGAGGGGGCTGAGTGCGTACAGATGTGAGGAGGGGCTAAGTACATACAGGTGTGAGGAGTGCGAACAGGTGTGAGGAGGGGCTGAGTGTGTACAGGTGTGAGGAGGAGCTGAGTGTGTATAGGTGTGAGGAGGGGGCTGAGTGCATACAGATGCGAGGAGGGGCTAAGTGCGTACAGGTGTGAGGAGGGGCCGAGTGCGTACAGGTGTGAGGAGGGGCTGAGTGTGTACAGGTGTGAGGAGGGGCTGAGTGCGTACAGGTGTGAGGAGGAGGCTCAGTGCGTACAGGTGTGAGGAGGAGGCTCAGTGCGTACAGGTGTGAGGAGGGGATGAGTGCGTACAGGTGTGTGGGGGGGCTGAATGCGTACAGGTGTGAGGAGGGGGCTGAGTGCGTACAAGTGTGAGGAGGGGGCTGAGTGCGTACAGATGTGAGGAGGGGCTGAGTGCATACAGGTGTGAGGGGGGCTAAGTGCGTGCAGGTGTGAGGAGGGGATGAGTGCATACAGGTGTGTGGGGGGGCTGAATGCGTACAGGTGTGAGGAGGGGGCTGAGTGCGTACAAGTGTGAGGAGGGGGCTGAGTGCGTACAGATGTGAGGAGGGGCTAAGTGCATACAGGTGTGAGGGGGCTGAGAGCGAGCAGGTGTGAGGAATGGCTGAGTGCGTACAGGTGTGGGGGGATTTAGCACGTACTGGTGTGAGGAGAGGGCTGAGTGTGTACAGGTGTGAGGAGGGGGCTGAGTGCATACAGGTGCGAGGAGGGGGCTGAGTGCGTACAGGTGTGAGGAGGGGCTAAGTGTGTACAGGTGTGAGGAGGAGGCTCAGTGCGTACAGGTGTGAGGAGGAGGCTCAGTGCGTACAGGTGTACTGGTGTGTGGGGGCTGAGTGTGTACAGGTGTGAGGAGGGGGCTGAGTGCATACAGGTGTGAGAGGGGCTGAGTGCGTACAGGTGTGAGGTGAGTGCGTACAAATGTGAGGAGGGGGCTGAGTTTGTACAAGTGGAGAGGGGGCTGAGTGCGTACAGGTGTGAGGGGTCTGAGTGCGTACAGGTGTAAGAGGGGCTGAGTGCATACAGATGTGAGGGGGGACTGAGTTCATACAAGTGGAGGGGGGCTGGGTGCCTACAGGTGTGAGGGGGCTGAGTGTGTACAGGTGTAAGGGGGAGCTGAGTGCGTATAGGAGGGGGGCTGAGTGCATACAAGTGTGAGGGAGGCTGGGTGTGTACAGGTGGGGGGCTGAGATCGTACAAGGGGGGGGCTGAGTGCGTACAGGTGTGAGGGGGCTGAGTGTGTACAAGAGTAAGGGGGAGCTGAGTGCGTATAGGTGGGGAGCTGAGTGCATACAAGTGCGAGGGAGGCTGGGTGTGTACAGGTGGGGGGGCTGAGATCGTACAAGTGGGGGGGCTGAGTGCATACAGGTGTGAGGAGGGGGCTCAGTGCATACAGGTGTGAGAGGGGCTGAGTGTGTACCGGTGTGAGGGGCTGAGTGCGTACAAGTGTGAGGAGGGCTGGGTGTGTACAGGTGTGAGTGGGGGCTGAGTTCGTACAAGGGGGGGGGCTGAGTGAGTACAGGTGTGAGGGGCTGAGTGTGTACAGGTGTGAGGGGTGGCTGAGTGCGTTCAGGTGTGAGGGGGGCTAAGTGCGTGCAGGTGTGAGGAGGGGATGAGTACGTACAGGTGTGGGGGGGCTGACTGCGTACAGGTGAGGGGGCCTGAGTGTGTACAGGTGTGGGGAGCTGAATGGGTAAAGGTGTGAGGAGGGGACAGAGTGCATACAGATGTGAGGAGGGGCTGAGTGCGTACAGGTGTGAGGGAGGACTGAGTTTGTACAAGTGGAGGGGGGGCTGAGTGTGTACAGGTGTGAGGGGAGCTGAGTGTGTATAGGAGTGGGAGCTGAGTGCATACAAGTGTGAGGGGGGCTGGGTGCGTACAGGTGTGAGGAGTGGGCTGAGTGCATACAGGTGTGAGGAGGGGATGAGAGCGTACAGGTGTGAGGAGGGGACTGAGTGTATACAGGTGTGAGGGGCTGAGTGCATACAGGTGTGAGGGGCTGAGTGCATACAGGTGTGAGGGGCTGAGTGCATACAAGTGTAAGGGGGGACAGACTTTGTACAAGTGGAGGGGAGCTGAGTGCATACAGGTATGAGGGGGCTGAGTGTGTACAGGTGTGAGGGGGATTTGAGTGCGTACAGGTGTGAGGAGTGGGCTGAGTGCATACAGGTGTGAGGAGGGGATGAGAGCGTACAGGTGTGAGAAGGGGACTGAGTGTATACAGGTGTGAGGGGCTGAGTGCATACAGGTGTGAGGGGCTGAGTGCATACAGGTGTGAGGGGATGAGAGCGTACAGGTGTGAGTGGGGACTAAGTTCCTACAAATGGAGGGGGGCTGAGTGCATACAGGTGTGAGGGGGCTGAGTGTGTACAGGTGTGAGGGGGATTTGAGTGCGTATAGGTGTGGGGGGTGAGTGCATACAAGTGTGAGGGGGATGGGTGTGTATAGGAGTGGGAGCTGAGTCCATACAAGTGTGAGGAATGGGCTGGGTGCGTACAGGTGTGAGGAGTGGGCTGAGTGCATACAGGTGTGAGGAGGGGATGAGAGCGTACAGGTGTGAGGAGGGGACTGAGTGTATACAGGTGTGAGGGGCTGAGTGCATACAGATGTGAGGGGATGAGAGCGTACAGGTGTGAGTGGGGACTAAGTTCCTACAGGTGTGAGGGGGCTGAGTGTGCACAGGTGTGAGGGGGATTTGAGTGCGTATAGGTGTGGGGGCTGAGTGCATACAAGTGTGAGGGGGCTGGGTGCGTACAGGTGTGAGGAGGGGGCTGAGTGCATAGAGGAGTGAGGGGGGCTGAGTGCGTGCAGGTGTGAGGGGGGCTGAGTGCGTGCAGGTGTGAGGAGGGGCTGAGTGCGTACAGGTGTGAGGAGGGGCTAAGTGCGTACAGGTGTGAGGAGGGGCTAAGTGTGTACAGGTGTGAGGGGCCTAAGTGCGTGCAGGAGTGAGGAGGGGATGAGTGCGTACAGGTGTGAGGAGGAGGCTCAGTGCGTACAGGTGTGAGGAGGGGCTGAGTGTGTACAGGGGTGAGAGGGGCTAAGTGCGTGCGTACAGGTGTGGGGGGGCTGAATGTTTACAGGTGTGAGTGCGTTTAGATGGGGGGGCTAAGTGCATACAAGTGTGAGGGAGGCTGGGTGCGTACAGGTGTGGGGGGGCTGAGATCATACAAGTGGGGGGGCTGAGTGCATACAGGTGTGAGAGGGGCTGTGTGTGTACAGGTGTGAGGGGCCGAGTGTGTACAAGTGTGAGGGGGGCTGGGTGTGTACAGGTGTGAGGGGGGCTGAGTTCGTACAAGTGGGGGGGCTGAGTGCGTACAGGTGTGAGGGGACTGAGTGTGTACAGGTGTGAGGGGTGGCTGAGAGCGTACAGGTGTGAGGGGGCTAATTGCATGCAGGTGTGAGGAGGGGATGAATACGTACAGGTGTGGGGGGGCTGAATGTTTACAGGTGTGAGGAAGGACTAAGTGCGTATAGGTGTGAGGATGGGCTGAGTGCATACAGGAGTGAGAAAGGGCTGAGGGCATACAGGTGTGAGGGGGCGGCGTGCGTACAGGTGCGAGGGAGGCTGAGTGCGTACAAGTGTAAGGGGGGGCTAAGTGTGTACAGGTGTGAGGGGGGATGAGTGCGTACAGGTGTGAGGAGGGGGATGATTGCGTACAGGTGTGAGGAGGGGGCTGAGTACATACAGGTGTGAGAGGGGCTGAGTACATACAGGTGTGAGCAGGGGACTGAGTGCGTACATGTGTGAAGGGGGCTGAGTGCATACAGGTGTAAGGGGGCTGAATGTGTAGAGGTGTGAGGGGGGCTAAGTGCGTACAGGTGTAAGGGGGTTAAGTGCATGCAGGTCTAAGGAGGGGATAAGTACGTACAGGTGTGGGGGAGCCTGACTGCGTACAGGTGAGGGGGGGCCGAATGTGTACAGGTGTGAGGAGGGACTGAGTAAGTACAGGTGTGAGGAAGGGGCTGAGTGCATACAGGTGTGAGGAGGGGATGAGAGCGTACAGGTGTGAGAAGGGGACTGAGTGTATACAGGTGTGAGGGGCTGAGTGCATACAGGTGTGAGGGGCTGAGTGCATACAGGTGTGAGGGGATGAGAGCGTACAGGTGTGAGTGGGGACTAAGTTCCTACAAATGGAGGGGGGCTGAGTGCATACAGGTGTGAGGGGGCTGAGTGTGTACAGGTGTGAGGGGGATTTGAGTGCGTATAGGTGTGGGGGGTGAGTGCATACAAGTGTGAGGGGGATGGGTGTGTATAGGAGTGGGAGCTGAGTCCATACAAGTGTGAGGAATGGGCTGGGTGCGTACAGGTGTGAGGAGTGGGCTGAGTGCATACAGGTGTGAGGAGGGGATGAGAGCGTACAGGTGTGAGGAGGGGACTGAGTGTATACAGGTGTGAGGGGCTGAGTGCATACAGATGTGAGGGGATGAGAGCGTACAGGTGTGAGTGGGGACTAAGTTCCTACAGGTGTGAGGGGGCTGAGTGTGCACAGGTGTGAGGGGGATTTGAGTGCGTATAGGTGTGGGGGCTGAGTGCATACAAGTGTGAGGGGGCTGGGTGCGTACAGGTGTGAGGAGGGGGCTGAGTGCATAGAGGAGTGAGGGGGGCTGAGTGCGTGCAGGTGTGAGGGGGGCTGAGTGCGTGCAGGTGTGAGGAGGGGCTGAGTGCGTACAGGTGTGAGGAGGGGCTAAGTGCGTACAGGTGTGAGGAGGGGCTAAGTGTGTACAGGTGTGAGGGGCCTAAGTGCGTGCAGGAGTGAGGAGGGGATGAGTGCGTACAGGTGTGAGGAGGAGGCTCAGTGCGTACAGGTGTGAGGAGGGGCTGAGTGTGTACAGGGGTGAGAGGGGCTAAGTGCGTGCGTACAGGTGTGGGGGGGCTGAATGTTTACAGGTGTGAGTGCGTTTAGATGGGGGGGCTAAGTGCATACAAGTGTGAGGGAGGCTGGGTGCGTACAGGTGTGGGGGGGCTGAGATCATACAAGTGGGGGGGCTGAGTGCATACAGGTGTGAGAGGGGCTGTGTGTGTACAGGTGTGAGGGGCCGAGTGTGTACAAGTGTGAGGGGGGCTGGGTGTGTACAGGTGTGAGGGGGGCTGAGTTCGTACAAGTGGGGGGGCTGAGTGCGTACAGGTGTGAGGGGACTGAGTGTGTACAGGTGTGAGGGGTGGCTGAGAGCGTACAGGTGTGAGGGGGCTAATTGCATGCAGGTGTGAGGAGGGGATGAATACGTACAGGTGTGGGGGGGCTGAATGTTTACAGGTGTGAGGAAGGACTAAGTGCGTATAGGTGTGAGGATGGGCTGAGTGCATACAGGAGTGAGAAAGGGCTGAGGGCATACAGGTGTGAGGGGGCGGCGTGCGTACAGGTGCGAGGGAGGCTGAGTGCGTACAAGTGTAAGGGGGGGCTAAGTGTGTACAGGTGTGAGGGGGGATGAGTGCGTACAGGTGTGAGGAGGGGGATGATTGCGTACAGGTGTGAGGAGGGGGCTGAGTACATACAGGTGTGAGAGGGGCTGAGTACATACAGGTGTGAGCAGGGGACTGAGTGCGTACATGTGTGAAGGGGGCTGAGTGCATACAGGTGTAAGGGGGCTGAATGTGTAGAGGTGTGAGGGGGGCTAAGTGCGTACAGGTGTAAGGGGGTTAAGTGCATGCAGGTCTAAGGAGGGGATAAGTACGTACAGGTGTGGGGGAGCCTGACTGCGTACAGGTGAGGGGGGGCCGAATGTGTACAGGTGTGAGGAGGGACTGAGTAAGTACAGGTGTGAGGAAGGGGCTGAGTGTGTACAGGCATGAGAAGGGAGCTGAGTGTGTACAAGTGTGAGGAGGGGGCTGAGTGCGTACAGATGTGAGGAGGGGCTAAGTGCATACAGGTGTGAGGGGGCTGAGTTCGTACAGTTGTGAGGAGGGGGCTGAGTGTGTACAAGTGTAAGGGAGGCTGAGTGCGTACAGGTGTGAGGGTGGCTGAGTGCGTACAAGTGTGAGGGGGGGGCTGAGTGCGTACAGGTGTGAGGAGCAGATGAGTGCGTGCAGATGTGAGGAAGGGACTGAGTGCATACAGGTGTAAAAGGGGCCGAGTATGTACAGGTGTGAGGGGGACGAAGTGCGTGAAGGTGTGAGGAGGGGGCTGAGTGTACAGGTGTGAAGAGGGGCGGAGTGTGTGCAGGTGTGAGGGGGGCTAAGTGTGTGCAGGTGTGAGGAGGGAATGAGTGCGTGCAGGTGTGTTGGGGGGGCTGAGTGTGTACAGGTGTGGGGGGCTGAATGCGTACAGGTGTGAGGAGAGGGCTCAGTGCATACAAGTGTGAGGAGGGGGCTGAGTGCGTACAGATGTGAGGAGGGGCTAAGTGCATACAGGTGTGAGGGGGCTGAGTGCGTACAGGTGTGAGGGGGCTAATTGCATGCAGGTGTGAGGAGGGGATGAATACGTACAGGTGTGGGGGGGTGAATGTTTACAGATGTGAGGAAGGACTAAGTGCGTATAGGTGTGAGGATGGGCTGAGTGCATACAGGAGTGAGAAAGGGCTGAGTGCATACAGGTGTGAGGGGGCGGCGTGCGTACAGGTGCGAGGGAGGCTGAGTGCGTACAAGTGTAAGGGGGGGCTAAGTGTGTACAGGTGTGAGGGGGGATGAGTGCGTACAGGTGTGAGGAGGGGGATGAGTGCGTACAGGTGTGAGGAGGGGGCTGAGTACATACAGGTGTGAGAGGGGCTGAGTACATACAGGTGTGAGCAGGGGACTGAGTGCGTACATGTGTGAAGGGGGCTGAGTGCATACAGGTGTAAGGGGGCTGAATGTGTAGAGGTGTGAGGGGGGCTAAGTGCGTACAGGTGTAAGGGGGTTAAGTGCATGCAGGTCTAAGGAGGGGATAAGTACGTACAGGTGTGGGGGGGCCTGACTGCGTACAGGTGAGGGGGGGCCGAATGTGTACAGGTGTGAGGAGGGACTGAGTAAGTACAGGTGTGAGGAGGGGGCTGAGTGTGTACAGGCATGAGAAGGGGGCTGAGTGTGTACAAGTGTGAGGAGGGGGCTGAGTGCGTACAGATGTGAGGAGGGGCTAAGTGCATACAGGTGTGAGGGGGCTGAGTTCGTACAGTTGTGAGGAGGGGGCTGAGTGTGTACAAGTGTAAGGGAGGCTGAGTGCGTACAGGTGTGAGGGTGGCTGAGTGCGTACAGGTGTGAGGGTGGCTGAGTGCGTACAAGTGTGAGGGGGGGCTGAGTGCATACAGGTGTGAGGAGCAGATGAGTGCGTGCAGGTGTGAGGAAGGGACTGAGTGCATACAGGTGTAAAAGGGGCCGAGAATGTACAGGTGTGAGGGGGACGAAGTGCGTGAAGGTGTGAGGAGGGGGCTGAGTGTACAGGTGTGAAGAGGGGCGGAGTGTGTGCAGGTGTGAGGGGGGCTAAGTGCGTGCAGGTGTGAGGAGGGGATGAGTGCGTGCAGGTGTGTTGGGGGGGCTGAGTGTGTAC
Source organism: Aquarana catesbeiana (assembly GCF_042186555.1). NCBI lineage: Eukaryota > Metazoa > Chordata > Amphibia > Anura > Ranidae > Aquarana > Aquarana catesbeiana. The sequence continues at coordinate 86,707,226 of NC_133335.1, read as the reverse complement.
AGGTGTGGAGGGCTGAATGTGTACAGGTGTGAGGAGAGGGCTCAGTGCATACAAGTGTGAGGAGGGGGCTGAGTGCGTACAGATGTGAGGGGAGCTGAGTGTGTATAGGAGTGGGAGCTGAGTGCATACAAGTGTGAGGGGGGCTGGGTGCGTACAGGTGTGAGGAGTGGGCTGAGTGCATACAGGTGTGAGGAGGGGATGAGAGCGTACAGGTGTGAGGAGGGGACTGAGTGTATACAGGTGTGAGGGGCTGAGTGCATACAGGTGTGAGGGGCTGAGTGCATACAGGTGTGAGGGGCTGAGTGCATACAAGTGTAAGGGGGGACAGACTTTGTACAAGTGGAGGGGAGCTGAGTGCATACAGGTATGAGGGGGCTGAGTGTGTACAGGTGTGAGGGGGATTTGAGTGCGTACAGGTGTGAGGAGTGGGCTGAGTGCATACAGGTGTGAGGAGGGGATGAGAGCGTACAGGTGTGAGAAGGGGACTGAGTGTATACAGGTGTGAGGGGCTGAGTGCATACAGGTGTGAGGGGCTGAGTGCATACAGGTGTGAGGGGATGAGAGCGTACAGGTGTGAGTGGGGACTAAGTTCCTACAAATGGAGGGGGGCTGAGTGCATACAGGTGTGAGGGGGCTGAGTGTGTACAGGTGTGAGGGGGATTTGAGTGCGTATAGGTGTGGGGGGTGAGTGCATACAAGTGTGAGGGGGATGGGTGTGTATAGGAGTGGGAGCTGAGTCCATACAAGTGTGAGGAATGGGCTGGGTGCGTACAGGTGTGAGGAGTGGGCTGAGTGCATACAGGTGTGAGGAGGGGATGAGAGCGTACAGGTGTGAGGAGGGGACTGAGTGTATACAGGTGTGAGGGGCTGAGTGCATACAGATGTGAGGGGATGAGAGCGTACAGGTGTGAGTGGGGACTAAGTTCCTACAGGTGTGAGGGGGCTGAGTGTGCACAGGTGTGAGGGGGATTTGAGTGCGTATAGGTGTGGGGGCTGAGTGCATACAAGTGTGAGGGGGCTGGGTGCGTACAGGTGTGAGGAGGGGGCTGAGTGCATAGAGGAGTGAGGGGGGCTGAGTGTGTACGGATGTGAGGGGGGCTGAGTGCGTGCAGGTGTGAGGAGGGGCTGAGTGCGTACAGGTGTGAGGAGGGGCTGAGTGCGTACAGGTGTGAGGAGGGGCTAAGTGTGTACAGGTGTGAGGGGGCTAAGTGCGTGCAGGAGTGAGGAGGGGATGAGTGCGTACAGGTGTGAGGAGGAGGCTCAGTGCGTACAGGTGTGAGGAGGGGCTGAGTGTGTACAGGGGTGAGAGGGGCTAAGTGCGTGCGTACAGGTGTGGGGGGGCTGAATGTTTACAGGTGTGAGTGCGTTTAGATGGGGGGGCTAAGTGCATACAAGTGTGAGGGAGGCTGGGTGCGTACAGGTGTGGGGGGGCTGAGATCATACAAGTGGGGGGGCTGAGTGCATACAGGTGTGAGAGGGGCTGTGTGTGTACAAGTGTGAGGGGGGCTGGGTGTGTACAGGTGTGAGGGGGGCTGAGTTCGTACAAGTGGGGGGGCTGAGTGCGTACAGGTGTGAGGGGACTGAGTGTGTACAGGTGTGAGGGGTGGCTGAGAGCGTACAGGTGTGAGGGGGCTAATTGCATGCAGGTGTGAGGAGGGGATGAATACGTACAGGTGTGGGGGGGCTGAATGTTTACAGGTGTGAGGAAGGACTAAGTGCGTATAGGTGTGAGGATGGGCTGAGTGCATACAGGAGTGAGAAAGGGCTGAGGGCATACAGGTGTGAGGGGGCGGCGTGCGTACAGGTGCGAGGGAGGCTGAGTGCGTACAAGTGTAAGGGGGGGCTAAGTGTGTACAGGTGTGAGGGGGGATGAGTGCGTACAGGTGTGAGGAGGGGGATGATTGCGTACAGGTGTGAGGAGGGGGCTGAGTACATACAGGTGTGAGAGGGGCTGAGTACATACAGGTGTGAGCAGGGGACTGAGTGCGTACATGTGTGAAGGGGGCTGAGTGCATACAGGTGTAAGGGGGCTGAATGTGTAGAGGTGTGAGGGGGGCTAAGTGCGTACAGGTGTAAGGGGGTTAAGTGCATGCAGGTCTAAGGAGGGGATAAGTACGTACAGGTGTGGGGGAGCCTGACTGCGTACAGGTGAGGGGGGGCCGAATGTGTACAGGTGTGAGGAGGGACTGAGTAAGTACAGGTGTGAGAAGGGGCTGAGTGTGTACAGGCATGAGAAGGGAGCTGAGTGTGTACAAGTGTGAGGAGGGGGCTGAGTGCGTACAGATGTGAGGAGGGGCTAAGTGCATACAGGTGTGAGGGGGCTGAGTTCGTACAGTTGTGAGGAGGGGGCTGAGTGTGTACAAGTGTAAGGGAGGCTGAGTGCGTACAGGTGTGAGGGTGGCTGAGTGCGTACAAGTGTGAGGGGGGGGCTGAGTGCGTACAGGTGTGAGGAGCAGATGAGTGCGTGCAGATGTGAGGAAGGGACTGAGTGCATACAGGTGTAAAAGGGGCCGAGTATGTACAGGTGTGAGGGGGACGAAGTGCGTGAAGGTGTGAGGAGGGGGCTGAGTGTACAGGTGTGAAGAGGGGCGGAGTGTGTGCAGGTGTGAGGGGGGCTAAGTGTGTGCAGGTGTGAGGAGGGGATGAGTGCGTGCAGGTGTGTTGGGGGGGCTGAGTGTGTACAGGTGTGGGGGGCTGAATGCGTACAGGTGTGAGGAGAGGGCTCAGTGCATACAAGTGTGAGGAGGGGGCTGAGTGCGTACAGATGTGAGGAGGGGCTAAGTGCATACAGGTGTGAGGGGGCTGAGTGCGTACAGGTGTGAGGGGGCTAATTGTCTGCAGGTGTGAGGAGGGGATGAATACGTACAGGTGTGGGGGGGGTGAATGTTTACAGATGTGAGGAAGGACTAAGTGCGTATAGGTGTGAGGATGGGCTGAGTGCATACAGGAGTGAGAAAGGGCTGAGTGCATACAGGTGTGAGGGGGCGGCGTGCGTACAGGTGCGAGGGAGGCTGAGTGCGTACAAGTGTAAGGGGGGGCTAAGTGTGTACAGGTGTGAGGGGGGATGAGTGCGTACAGGTGTGAGGAGGGGGATGAGTGCGTACAGGTGTGAGGAGGGGGCTGAGTACATACAGGTGTGAGAGGGGCTGAGTACATACAGGTGTGAGCAGGGGACTGAGTGCGTACATGTGTGAAGGGGGCTGAGTGCATACAGGTGTAAGGGGGCTGAATGTGTAGAGGTGTGAGGGGGGCTAAGTGCGTACAGGTGTAAGGGGGTTAAGTGCATGCAGGTCTAAGGAGGGGATAAGTACGTACAGGTGTGGGGGGGCCTGACTGCGTACAGGTGAGGGGGGGCCGAATGTGTACAGGTGTGAGGAGGGACTGAGTAAGTACAGGTGTGAGGAGGGGGCTGAGTGTGTACAGGCATGAGAAGGGGGCTGAGTGTGTACAAGTGTGAGGAGGGGGCTGAGTGCGTACAGATGTGAGGAGGGGCTAAGTGCATACAGGTGTGAGGGGGCTGAGTTCGTACAGTTGTGAGGAGGGGGCTGAGTGTGTACAAGTGTAAGGGAGGCTGAGTGCGTACAGGTGTGAGGGTGGCTGAGTGCGTACAGGTGTGAGGGTGGCTGAGTGCGTACAAGTGTGAGGGGGGGCTGAGTGCATACAGGTGTGAGGAGCAGATGAGTGCGTGCAGGTGTGAGGAAGGGACTGAGTGCATACAGGTGTAAAAGGGGCCGAGAATGTACAGGTGTGAGGGGGACGAAGTGCGTGAAGGTGTGAGGAGGGGGCTGAGTGTACAGGTGTGAAGAGGGGCGGAGTGTGTGCAGGTGTGAGGGGGGCTAAGTGCGTGCAGGTGTGAGGAGGGGATGAGTGCGTGCAGGTGTGTTGGGGGGGCTGAGTGTGTACAGGTGTGGAGGGCTGAATGTGTACAGGTGTGAGGAGAGGGCTCAGTGCATACAAGTGTGAGGAGGGGGCTGAGTGCGTACAGATGTGAGGAGGGGCTAAGTGCATACAGGTGTGAGGGGGCTGAGTGCGTACAGGTGTGAGGGGGCTAATTGCATGCAGGTGTGAGGAGGGGATGAATACGTACAGGTGTGGGGGGGGTGAATGTTTACAGGTGTGAGGAAGGACTAAGTGCGTATAGGTGTGAGGATGGGCTGAGTGCATACAGGAGTGAGAAAGGGCTGAGTGCATACAGGTGTGAGGGGGCGGCGTGCGTACAGGTGCGAGGGAGGCTGAGTGCGTACAAGTGTAAGGGGGGGCTAAGTGTGTACAGGTGTGAGGGGGGATGAGTGCGTACAGGTGTGAGGAGGGGGATGAGTGCGTACAGGTGTGAGGAGGGGGCTGAGTACATACAGGTGTGAGAGGGGCTGAGTACATACAGGTGTGAGCAGGGGACTGAGTGCGTACATGTGTGAGGGGGGCTAAGTGTGTACAGGTGTAAGGGGGTTAAGTGCATGCAGGTCTAAGGAGGGGATAAGTACGTACAGGTGTGGGGGGGCCTGACTGCGTACAGGTGAGGGGGGGGTCGAATGTGTACAGGTGTGAGGAGGGACTGAGTAAGTACAGGTGTGAGGAGGGGGCTGAGTGTGTACAGGCATGAGAAGGGGGCTGAGTGTGTACAAGTGTGAGGAGGGGGCTGAGTGCGTACAGATGTGAGGAGGGGCTAAGTGCATACAGGTGTGAGGGGGCTGAGTTCGTACAGTTGTGAGGAGGGGGCTGAGTGTGTACAAGTGTAAGGGAGGCTGAGTGCGTACAGGTGTGAGGGTGGCTGAGTGCGTACAGGTGTGAGGGTGGCTGAGTGCGTACAGGTGTGAGGAGGGGCTGAGTGCGTACAGGTGTGAGGAGCAGATGAGTGTGTGCAGGTGTGAGGAAGGGACTGAGTGCATACAGGTGTAAAAGGGGCCGAGTATGTACAGGTGTGAGGGGGACGAAGTGCGTGAAGGTGTGAGGAGGGGGCTGAGTGTACAGGTGTGAAGAGGGGCGGAGTGTGTGCAGGTGTGAGGGGGGCTAAGTGCGTGCAGGTGTGAGGAGGGGATGAGTGCGTGCAGGTGTGTGTGGGGGGGCTGAGTGTGTACAGGTGTGGGGGGCTGAATGCGTACAGGTGTGAGGAGAGGGCTCAGTGCATACAAGTGTGAGGAGGGGGCTGAGTGCGTACAGATGTGAGGAGGGGCTAAGTGCATACAGGTGTGAGGGGGCTGAGTGAGAACAGGTGTGAGGAGGGGCTGAGTGTGTACAGGTGTGAGGAGGAGCTGAGTGTGTATAGGTGTGAGGAGGGGGCTGAGTGCATACAGATGCGAGGAGGGGCTAAGTGCGTACAGATGTGAGGAGGGGCTGAGTGTGTACAGGTGTGAGGAGGGCCTGAGTGCGTACAGGTGTGAGGAGGAGGCTCAGTGCGTACAGGTGTGAGGAGGGGCTGAGTGTGTACAGGTGTGAGAGGGGCTAAGTGCGTGAAGGTGCAGGAGGGGGCTGAATATACAGGTGTGAGGAGGGGCTGAGTGTGTACAGGTGTGAGGGGGGCTAAGTGCGTGCAGGTGTGAGGAGGGGATGAGTGCATACAGGTGTGTGGGGGGGCTGAATGCGTACAGGTGTGAGGAGGGGGCTGAGTGCGTACAAGTGTGAGGAGGGGGCTGAGTGCGTACAGATGTGAGGAGAGGCTAAGTGCATACAGGTGTGAGGGGGCTGAGTGCGAACAGGTGTGAGGAGTGGCTGAGTGCGTACAGGTGTGGGGGGATTGAGTACGTACTGGTGTGAGGAGAGGGCTGAGTGTGTACAGGTGTGAGGAGGGGGCTGAGTGCGTACAGGGGTGAGGAGGGGCTAAGTGTGTACAGGTGTGAGGAGGGGGCTGAGTGCGTACAGGTGTAAGGAGGGGCTGAGTGCATACAGGTGTGAGCAGGAGGCTCAGTGCGTACAGGTGTGAGGAGGAAGCTCAGTGCGTACAGGTGTTAGGAGGGGCTGAGTGTGTAGAGGTGTGAGAGGGGCTAAGTGCGTGAAGGTGCAGGAGGGGGCTGAGTGTACAGGTGTGAGGAGGGGCTGAGTGAGTGCAGGTGTGAGGGGGGGCTAAGTGAGTGCAGGTGTGAGGGGGGGTGAGTTGGGGGAGGCTAACTGCATACATGTGTTCGGGAGGTTGAATGTGTACAAGTATGGGGGGACTGAGTACGTACCGGTGTAAGGAGGACGCTGGGTGTGTACAAGTGTTGGAGGGGGCTGAGTGCGTATAGATGTGAGGAGGGGATAAGTGCATACAGGTACGAGGGGGTTGAGTGCGTACAGGTGTGGGGGGGATTGAGTACGTACCAGTGTGAGGAGGGAGCTGAGTGCGTACAGGTGTGAGGAGGGGGCTGAGTGCATACAGGTGTGAGGGGGGTGTGTTGGGGGGCTAACTGCATACGGGTGTTGGGGGGACTGAGTACGTACCGGTGTAAGGAGGGGGCTGGGTGTGTACAGGTGTGAGGGGAGCTGAGTGTGTATAGGAGTGGGAGCTGAGTGCATACAAGTGTGAGGGGGGCTGGGTGCGTACAGGTGTGAGGAGTGGGCTGAGTGCATACAGGTGTGAGGAGGGGATGAGAGCGTACAGGTGTGAGGAGGGGACTGAGTGTATACAGGTGTGAGGGGCTGAGTGCATACAGGTGTGAGGGGCTGAGTGCATACCGGTGTGAGGGGCTGAGTGCATACAAGTGTAAGGGGGGACAGACTTTGTACAAGTGGAGGGGAGCTGAGTGCATACAGGTATGAGGGGGGCTGAGTGCGTACAGGTGTGAGGAGGGAGCTGAGTGCGTACAGGTGTGAGGAGGGGATGAGAGCGTACAGGTGTGAGTGGGGACTAAGTTCCTACAAATGGAGGGGGGCTGAGTGCATACAGGTGTGAGGGGGCTGAGTGTGTACAGGTGTGAGGGGGATTTGAGTGCGTATAGGTGTGGGGGCTGAGTGCATACAAGTGTGAGGGGGCTGGGTGCGTACAGGTGTGAGGAGGGGGCTAAGTGCATAGAGGAGTGAGGGGGGCTGAGTGTGTACGGATGTGAGGGGGCTGAGTGCGTGCAGGTGTGAGGAGGGGCTGAGTGCGTACAGGTGTGAGGAGGGGCTGAGTGCGTACAGGTGTGAGGAGGGGCTAACTGTGTACAGGTGTGAGGGGGCTAAGTGCGTGCAGGAGTGAGGAGGGGATGAGTGCGTACAGGTGTGGGGAGGAGGCTCAGTGCGTACAGGTGTGAGGAGGGGCTGAGTGTGTACAGGGGTGAGAGGGGCTAAGTGCGTGTGTACAGGTGTGGGGGGGCTGAATGTTTACAGGTGTGAGTGCGTTTAGATGGGGGGGCTAAGTGCATACAAGTGTGAGGGAGGCTGGGTGCGTACAGGTGTGGGGGGGTCTGAGATCATACAAGTGGGGGGGCTGAGTGCATACAGGTGTGAGGAGGGGGCTGAGTGCATACAGGTGTGAGAGGGGCTGTGTGTGTACAGGTGTGAGGGGCCGAGTGTGTACAAGTGTGAGGGGGGCTGGGTGTGTACAGGTGTGAGGGGGGCTGAGTTCGTACAAGTGGGGGGGCTGAGTGCGTACAGGTGTGAGGGGACTGAGTGTGTACAGGTGTGAGGGGTGGCTGAGTGCGTACAGGTATGAGGGGGCTAATTGCATGCAGGTGTGAGGAGGGGATGAATACGTACAGGTGTGGGGGGGCTGAATGTTTACAGGTGTGAGGAAGGACTAAGTGCGTATAGGTGTGAGGATGGGCTGAGTGCATACAGGAGTGAGAAAGGGCTGAGTGCATACAGGTGTGAGGGGGCGGCGTGCGTACAGGTGCGAGGGAGGCTGAGTGCGTACAAGTGTAAGGGGGGGCTAAGTGTGTACAGGTGTGAGGGGGGATGAGTGCGTACAGGTGTGAGGAGGGGGATGAGTGCGTACAGGTGTGAGGAGGGGGCTGAGTACATACAGGTGTGAGAGAGGCTGAGTACATACAGGTGTGAGCAGGGGACTGAGTGCGTACATGTGTGAAGGGGGCTGAGTGCATACAGGTGTAAGGGGGCTGAATGTGTAGAGGTGTGAGGGGGGCTAAGTGCGTACAGGTGTAAGGGGGTTAAGTGCATGCAGGTCTAAGGAGGGCCTGACTGCGTACAGGTAAGGGGGGGCCTGACTGCGTACAGGTGAGGGGGGGGCCGAATGTGTACAGGTGTGAGGAGGGACTGAGTAAGTACAGGTGTGAGGAGGGGGCTGAGTGTGTACAGGCATGAGAAGGGGGCTGAGTGTGTACAAGTGTGAGGAGGGGGCTGAGTGCGTACAGATGTGAGGAGGGGCTAAGTGCATACAGGTGTGAGGGGGCTGAGTTCGTACAGTTGTGAGGAGGGGGCTGAGTGTGTACAAGTGTAAGGGAGGCTGAGTGCGTACAGGTGTGAGGGTGGCTGAGTGCGTACAGGTGTGAGGGTGGCTGAGTGCGTACAGGTGTGAGGGTGGCTGAGTGCGTACAGGTGTGAGGGTGGCTGAGTGCGTACAAGTGTGAGGGGGGGCTGAGTGCGTACAGGTGTGAGGAGCAGATGAGTGCGTGCAGGTGTGAGGAAGGGACTGAGTGCATACAGGTGTAAAAGGGGCCGAGTATGTACAGGTGTGAGGGGGACGAAGTGCGTGAAGGTGTGAGGAGGGGGCTGAGTGTACAGGTGTGAAGAGGGGCGGAGTGTGTGCAGGTGTGAGGGGGGCTAAGTGCATGCAGGTGTGAGGAGGGGATGAGTGCGTGCAGGTGTGTGGGGGGGGCTGAGTGTGTACAGGTGTGGGGGGCTGAATGCGTACAGGTGTGAGGAGAGGGCTGAGTGCATACAAGTGTGAGGAGGGGGCTGAGTGCGTACAGATGTGAGGAGGGGCTAAGTGCATACAGGTGTGAGGGGGCTGAGTGCGAACAGGTGTGAGGAGGGGCTGAGTGTGTACAGGTGTGAGGAGGAGCTGAGTGTGTATAGGTGTGAGGAGGGGGCTGAGTGCATACAGATGCGAGGAGGGGCTAAGTGCATACAGATGTGAGGAGGGGCTGAGGTGTGAGGAGGGCCTGAGTGCGTACAGGTGTGAGGAGGAGGCTCAGTGCGTACAGGTGTGAGGAGGGGCTGAGTGTGTACAGGTGTGAGAGGGGCTAAGTGCGTGAAGGTGCAGGAGGGGGCTGAATATACAGGTGTGAGGAGGGGCTGAGTGTGTACAGGTGTGAGGGGGGCTAAGTGCGTGCAGGTGTGAGGAGGGGATGAGTGCATACAGGTGTGTGGGGGGGGGCTGAATGCGTACAGGTGTGAGGAGGGGGCTGAGTGCGTACAAGTGTGAGGAGGGGGCTGAGTGCGTACAGATGTGAGGAGAGGCTATATGCATACAGGTGTGAGAGGGCTGAGTGCGAACAGGTGTGAGGAGTGGCTGAGTGCGTACAGGTGTGGGGGGATTGAGTACGTACTGGTGTGAGGAGAGGGCTGAGTGTGTACAGGTGTGAGGAGGGGGCTGAGTGCGTACAGGGGTGAGGAGGGGCTAAGTGAGTGCAGGTGTGAGGGGGGCTAAGTGAGTGCAGGTGTGAGGGGGGGTGAGATGGGGGAGGCTAACTGCATACATGTGTTCGGGAGGTTGAATGTGTACAAGTATGGGGGGACTGAGTACGTACCGGTGTAAGGAGGACGCTGGGTGTGTACAAGTGTTAGGAGGGGGCTGAGTGCGTATAGATGTGAGGAGGGGATAAGTGCATACAGGTACGAGGGGGTTGAGTGCATACAGGTGTGGGGGGGATTGAGTACGTACCAGTGTGAAGAGGGGGCTGAGTGCGTACAGGTGTGAGGAGGGGGCTGAGCGCATACAGGTGTGAGGAGGGGGCTGAGTGCATACAGGTGTGAGGGGGGTGTGTTGGGGGGCTAACTGCATACGGGTGTTGGGGGGACTGAGTACGTACCGGTGTAAGGAGGGGGCTGGGTGCATAAAGGTGTGGGGGGGCTGAGTGTACATGTGTGAGGGGGGCTAAGTGCATTCAGATGTGAAGAGGGGATGAGTGCGTACAGGTGTGGGGGGGGCTGACTGCGTACAGGTTTGGGGGGCTGACTGCGTACAGGTTTGGGGGGGCTGAGTGTGTGCAGGTGTGGGGGGCTGAATGTGTACAGTTGTGAGGAGGGACTGAGTACGTACAGGTGTGAAGAGGGGGCTGAGTGCGTACAGAAGTGAGGAGGGGCTAGGTGCATACAGGTGTGAGGGGGCTGAGTGCGTACAAGTGTGAGGGGGGCTGGGTGTGTACAGGTGTGAGGGGGGGCTGAGTTCGTACAAGTGGGGGGGGCTGAGTGCGTACAGGTGTGAGGGGTGGCTGAGTGCGTACAGGTGTGAGGGGGGCTAAGTGCGTGCAGGTGTGAGGAGGGGATTAGTACGTACAGGTGTGGGAGGGCTGACTGTGTACAGGTGAGGGAGCCTGAGTGTGTACAGGTGTGGGGGTCTGAATGGGTAAAGGTGTGAGGAGGGGGCTGAGTGCATACAGGTGTGAGGAGGGGCTGAGTGCGTACAGGTGTGAGGGGGGATTGAGTTTGTACAAGTGGAGGGGGGCCTGAGTGCCTACAGGTGTGTGGGGGAGCTGAGTGCGTATAGCAGTGGGAGCTGAGTGCATTCAAGTGTGAGGGGGGCTGGGTGCATTCAGGTGTGAGGGGGGGCTGAGTGTACATGTGTGAGGGGGCTAAGTGCGTTCAGGTGTGAGGAGGGGATGAGTGCGTACAGGTGTGGGGGGGCTCACTGCGTACAGGTTTGGGGGGGCTGACTGCGTACAGGTTTGGGGGGGCTGAGTGTGTGCAGGTGTGGGGGGCTGAATGTGTACAGTTGTGAGGAGGGACTGAGTACGTACAGGTGTGAGGAAGGGGTTGAGTGCGTACAGATGTGAGGAGGGGCTAAGTGCATACAGGTGTGAGGGGGCTGAGTGCGTACAGGTGTGAGGAGGGGGCTGAGTGCCTACAGGTGTTAGGAGGGGCTGAGTGTGTACAGGTGTGAGGAGGGGCTAAGTGCGTGAAGGTCCAGGAGGGGGCTGAGTGTAAAGGTGTGAGGAGGGGCTGAGTGTGTACAGGTGTGAGGGGGGCTAAGTAAGTGCAGGTGTGAAGGGGGTGAGTTGGGGGGGCTAACTGCATGCAAGTGTTTGGGGGCTGAATGTGTACAGGTGTGGGGGGCTGAGTACGTACCGTTGTAAGGAGGGGGCTGGGTGTGTACAGGTGTGAGGAGGGGGCTAAGTGTGTACAGATGTGAGGAGGGGGCTAAGTGCGTACAGATGTGAGGAGGGGGCTGGGTGCGTACAGGTGTGAGGAGAGGTTAAGTGCATTCAGGTGTGAGGGGGCTAAGTGCATAAAGGTGTGGGGGGGCTGAGTGTACATGTGTGAGGAGGGGCTGAGTGTGTACATGTGTGAGGAGGGGCTGAGTGTGTACAGGTGTGAGGGTGGCTAACTGTGTTCAGGTGTGAGGAGGGGATGAGTGCGTACAGGTTTGGGGGGCTGAGTGTGTGCAGGTGTGACGGGCTGAATGCGTACAGTTGTGAGGAGGGACTGAGTGCATACAGATGTGAGGAGGGGCTAAGTGCATACAGGTGTGAGGGGGCTGAGTGCGTACAGGTGTGAGGAAGGGGTTGAGTGCGTACAGATGTGAGGAGGGGCTAAGTGCATACAGGTGTGAGGGGGCTGAGTGCGTACAGGTGTGAGGAGGGGGCTGAGTGCCTACAGGTGTTAGGAGGGGCTGAGTGTGTACAGGTGTGAGAGGGGCTAAGTGTGTGAAGGTGCAGGAGGGGGCTGAGTGTATAGGTGTGAGGAGGGGCTGAGTGTGTACAGGTGTGAGGGGGGCTAAGTGAGTGCAGGTGTGAAGGGGGTGAGTTGGGGGGGGCTAACTGCATACAGGTGTTGGGGGGGCTGAATGTGTACAGGTGTGGGGGGCTGAGTACGTACCGGTGTAAGGAGGGGGCTGGGTGTGTACAGGTATGAGGAGGGGGCTGTGTGCGTATAGGTGTGAGGAGGGGGCTGTGTGTGTACAGGTGTGAAGAGGGGCTAAAGTGCATACAGGTGTGAGGGGGCTGAGTGCGCACAGGTGTGAGGGGGGCTGAGTACGTACAGGTGTGAGGGGGGCTGAGTATGTACAGGTGTGAGGAAGGGCTGAGTGTGTACAGGTGTGAGGAGGGGCTGAGTGCCTACAGGTGGGGGGGGGCTCAGTGCATTCAGGTGTGAGGGGGCGCTCTGCGAGGGCTTCTGACAACCGCCTCAGCACTCCATCTTCAACCTGACTCACCTGCTGGCATGACTCTGCGTATTTATGAGGTAAATAGGCCCCTTCCTGCTGGCGATTGATCAAGGACCTCATAAATATGCCAAACAGCTCCTCCTAGCCTCCATCCACTACATCTGAAAGCTTCTGCAAGATTCCAGAAAACAGGGGGAGGCACCAGAGAACTGAGGCACTGAGTCGTCCAGCCAACCCTGACCCAGATTCAACCCAGGCCTGGCTCTCAGCCAAATCAATTTAACGACACTAACAGCTAGCTATACACAAATAGCACACTAGCTAGAGGGTGCTACACTACACTCCTACAATGTAGGAGTGTAGTGTAGCACAATTCTGTGAATGGGGGATATACAGTAGCTGGAGTGCCCTTCTGTTCTACGCATGCGCGGGCACGTTTCGACAGCGGGCACATATCGACAGAACACCGGCGAGCGGTGCAACTTTTCTCAGTAGAAGTGGCTGCTTTTAACTCTTATGGTCCTGGATGACAGCTGCTTAGGGCAGTATATAGTGACTATGAAGACAGCACTGCAGGGAAGATTATTACCAGAAGCAGCTCCCTGCAGGTAATGGAATACACACCATTACAGGTATCCAAAATGACAAATAAAAAAAAAACGAACTTACGAAACTTCAGATTTAAAGTGGTACTAAAAGTTTTTTTTTTACATTAAAATATAACTAATGGCAAAACCTTTTCTTTAGTTTTATATTGAGTGCAGAGGAATTACAATGTTGGTCAGGGTTTTATTGCTGTCTGTGCCCCCATTAGGGAGATTGTCCTGTTTACCATTGTCATTGAAAGTAAAAGTAAATGAAATTTCCAAATTTTGGTGCGTCCCCATAAAAGTAACATTAGGGACCGAGGCGGTCCTGTTTTGTCCCCCGGCGATCGGAGGTGAGGGGGAGGCCATCCGTTCGTGGCCCCCCCCCCCCCGCGATCGCCGCCGGCCAATCAGATCACTTCCTTTGCTGCTGTATGCTAAACAGCAGCAAAAGAAATGATGTCATCTCTCCTCGGCTCGGTATTTTCCGTTGCAGCGTCGAGGAGAGAAGACTTCACTGTGAGTGCACAACACTACACACACAGTAGAACATGCCAGGCACACAAAACACCCCGATCCCCCCCCCCCCCCGATCGCCCCCCAATCACCCCCCCCCCCCCCTCCCTGTCACAAACTGACACCAGCAGTTTTTTTTTGTTTTTTTTTTTCTGATTACAGCATTGGTGTCAGTTTGTGACAGTTACAGTGTTGGGACAGTTAGGGTTAGCCCCCTTTAGGTCTAGGATACCCCCCTAATAAAGTTTTAACCCCTTGATCACCCCCTGTCGCCAGTGTCACTAAGCGATCATTTTTCTGATCGCTGTATTAGTGTCGCTGGTGACGCTAGTTAGTGAGGTAAATATTTAGGTTCGCCGTCAGTGTTTTATAGCGACAGGGACCCCCATATACTACCTAATAAATGTTTTAACCCCTTGATTGCCCCCTAGTTAACCCTTTCACCACTGATCACCGTATAACCGTTACGGGTGACGCTGGTTAGTTCGTTTATTTTTTATAGTGTCAGGGAACCCGCCGTTTATTACCGAATAAAGGTTTAGCCCCCCGATCGCCCGGCGGTGATATGCGTTGCCCCAGGCAGCGTCAGATTAGCGCCAGTACCGCTAACACCCACGCACGCGGCATACGCCTCCCTTAGTGGTATAGTATCTGAACGGATCAATATCTGATCTGATCAGATCAGATCTATACTAGCGTCCCCAGCAGTTTAGGGTTCCCAAAAACGCAGTGTTAGCGGGATCAGCCCAGATACCTGCTAGCACCTGCGTTTTGCCCCTCCGCCCGGCCCAGCCCAGCCCACCCAAGTGCAGTATCGATCGATCACTGTCACTTACAAGGCACTAAACGCATAACTGCAGCATTCGCAGAGTCAGGCCTGATCCCTGCGATCGCTAACAGTTATTTTGGTAGCATTTTGGTGAACTAGCAAGCACCAGCCCCAGGCAGCGTCAGGTTAGTGCCAGTACCGCTAACACCCACACACGCGCCGTACACCTCCCTTAGTGGTATAGTATCTGAACGGATCAATATCTGATCCGATCAGATCTATACTAGCGTCCCCAGCAGTTTAGGGTTCCCAAAAACGCAGTGTTAGCGGGATCAGCCCAGATACCTGCTAGCACCTGCGTTTTGCCCCTCCGCCCGGCCCAGCCCAGCCAAGTGCAGTATCAATCGATCACTGTCACTTACAAAACACTAAACACATAACTGCAGCGTTCCCAGAGTCAGGCCTGATCCCTGCGATCGCTAACAGTTTTTTTGGAAGCTTTTTATTGAACTGGCAAGCACCAGCGGCCTAGTACACCCCGGTCGTAGTCAAACCAGCACTGCAGTAACACTTGGTGACGTGGCGAGTCCCATAAGTGCAGTTCAAGCTGGTGAGGTGGCAAGCACAAGTAGTGTCCCGCTGCCACCAAGAAGACAAACACAGGCCGTCGTGCCCATAATGCCCTTCCTGCTGCATTCGCCAATCCTAATTGGGAACCCACCGCTTCTGCAGCACCCGTACTTCCCCCATTCACATCCCCAACCAAATGCAGTCGGCTGCATGAGAGGCATTTTCTTTATGTCCTCCCGAGTACCCCTACCCAACGAACCCCCCCCCAAAAAAGATGTCGTGTCTGCAGCAAGCGCGGATATAGGCGTGACACCCGCTATTATTGTCCCTCCTGTCCTGACAATCCTGGTCTTTGCATTGGTGAATGTTTTGAACGCTACCATACACTAGTTGAGTATTAGCGTAGGGTACAGCATTGCACAGACTAGGCACACTTTCACAGGGTCTCCCAAGATGCCATCGCATTTTGAGAGACCCGAACCTGGAACCGGTTACAGTTATAAAAGTTAGTTACAAAAAAAGTGTAAAAAAAAAAAATATATAAAATAAAAAAAAATTGTTGTCGTTTTATTGTTCTCTCTCTCTCTCTCTCTCTCTCTATTCTCTCTCTCTATTGTTCTGCTCTTTTTTACTGTATTCTATTCTGCAATGTTTTATTGTTATTATGTTTTATCATGTTTGTTTTTCAGGTATGCAATTTTTTATACTTTACCGTTTACTGTGCCTAATTGTTAACCATTTTTTTGTCTTCAGGTACGCCATTCACGACTTTGAGTGGTTATACCAGAATGATGCCTGCAGGTTTAGGTATCATCTTGGTATCATTCTTTTCAGCCAGCGGTCGGCTTTCATGTAAAAGCAATCCTAGCAGCTAATTAGCCTCTAGACTGCCTTTACAAGCCGTGGGAGGGAATGCCCCCCACCGTCTTCCGTGTTTTTCTCTGGCTCTCCTGTCTCAACAGGGAACCTGAGAATGCAGCCGGTGATTCAGCCAGCTGACCATAGAGCTGATCAGAGACCAGAGTGGCTCCAAACATCTCTATGGCCTAAGAAACCGGAAGCTACGAGCATTTTATGACTTAGATTTCGCCGGATGTAAATAGCGCCATTGGGAAATTGGGGAAGCATTTTATCACACCGATCTTGGTGTGGTCAGATGCTTTGAGGGCAGAGGAGAGATCTAGGGTCTAATAGACCCCAATTTTTTCAAAAAAGAGTACCTGTCACTACCTATTGCTATCATAGGGGATATTTACATTCCCCGAGATAACAATAAAAATGATTAAAAAAAAAAAAAATGAAAGGAACAGTTTAAAAATAAGATAAAAAAGCAAAAAAATAATAAAGAAAAAAAAAAAAAAAAAAAAAAAAAAGCACCCCTGTCGCCCCCTGCTCTTGCGCTAAGGCGAACGCAAGCGGCGGTCTGTCGTCAAACGTAAACAGCAATTGCACCATGCATGTGAGGTATCACCGCGAAGGTCAGATCGAGGGCAGTAATTTTAGAAGTAGACCTCCTCTGTAAATCTAAAGTGGTAACCTGTAAAGGCTTTTAAAGGCTTTTAAAAATGTATTTATTTTGTTGCCACTGCACGTTTGTGCGCAATTGTAAAGCATGTCATGTTTGGTATCCATGTACTCGGCCTAAGATCATCTTTTTTATTTCATCAAACATTTGGGCAATATAGTGTGTTTTAGTGCATTAAAATTTAAAAAAGTGTGTTTTTTCCCCAAAAAATGCGTTTGAAAAATCGCTGCGCAAATACTGTGTGAAAAAAAAAAATGAAACACCCACCATTTTAATCTGTAGGGCATTTGCTTTAAAAAAATATATAATGTTTGGGGGTTCAAAGTAATTTTCTTGCAAAAAAAAATAACTTTTTCATGTAATCAAAAAGTGTCAGAAAGGGCTTTGTCTTCAAGTGGTTAGAAGAGTGGGTGATGTGTGACATAAGCTTCTAAATGTTGTGCATAAAATGCCAGGACAGTTCAAAACCCCCCCAAATGACCCCATTTTGGAAAGTAGACACCCCAAGCTATTTGCTGAGAGGCATGTCGAGTCCATGGAATATTTTATATTGCGACACAAGTTGCGGGAAAGAGACAAATTTTTTTTTTTTTTTTTTTGCACAAAGTTGTCACTAAATGATATATTGCTCAAACATGCCATGGGAATATGTGAAATTACACCCCAAAATACATTCTGCTGCTTCTCCTGAGTACGGGGATACTACATGTGTGAGACTTTTTGGGAGCCTAGCCGCGCACGGGACCCCGAAAACCAAGCACCGTCTTCAGGCTTTCTAAGGGCGTGAATTTTTGATTTCACTCTTCACTGTCTATCACAGTTTCGGAGGCCATGGAATGCCCAGGTGGCACAAAACCCCCCCAAATTACCCCATTTTGGAAAGTAGACACCCCAAGCTATTTGCTGAGAGGTATAGTGAGTATTTTGCAGACCTCACTTTTTGTCACAAAGTTTTGAAAATTGAAAAAAGAAAAATGTTTTTTCTTGTCTTTCTTCATTTTCAAAAACAAATGAGAGCTGCAAAATACTCACCATGCCTCTCAGCAAATAGCTTGGGGTGTCTACTTTCCCAAATGGGGTCATTTGGGGGGGGGGTTTGTGCCACCTGGGCATTCCATGGCCTCCGAAACGGTGATAGGCAGTGAAGAGTAAAATCAAAAATTCACGCCCTTAAAAACGCTGAAGGCGGTGATTGGTTTTCGGGGCCCCGTACGCGGCTAGGCTCCCAAAAAGTCCCACACATGTGGTATCCCCGTACTCAGGAGAAGCAGCTGAATGTATTTTGGGGTGCAATTCCACATATGCCCATGGCCTGTGTGAGCAATATATCATTTAGTGACAACTTTGTGCAAAAAAAAAAAAAATGTGTCACTTTCCCGCAACTTATGTCAAAATATAAAATATTCCATGGACTCAATACGCCTCTCAGCAAATAGCTTGGGGTGTCTACTTTCCAAAATGGGGTCATTTGGGGGGGTTTGTGCCACCTGGGCATTCCATGGCCTCCGAAACTGTGATAGGCAGTGAAGAGTGAAATCAAAAATTTACACCCTTAGAAATCCTGAAGGCGGTGATTGGTTTTCGGGGTCCCGTACGCGGCTAGGCTCCCAAAAAGTCCCACACATGTGGTATCCCCGTACTCAGGAGAAGCAGCTGAATGTATTTTGGGGTGCAATTCCACATAGGCCCATGGCCTGTGTGAGCAATATATCATTTAGTGACAACTTTTTGTAAATATTTTTTTTTTTTTTTGTCATTATTCAATCACTTCGGACAAAAAAATAAATATTCAATGGGTTCAACATGCCTCTCAGCAATTTCCTTGGGGTGTCTACTTTCCAAAATGGGGTCATTTGGGGGGGTTTTGTACTGCCCTGCCATTTTAGCACCTCAAGAAATGACATAGGCAGTCATAAACTAAAAGCTGTGTAAATTACAGAAAATGTACCCTAGTTTGTAGACGCTATAACTTTTGCGCAAACCAATAAATATACGCTTATTGACATTTTTTTTTGAGTTTACTGGATTTTTTTTATAACAAAAAGTAGAAAATATCATTTTTTTTCAAAATTTTCGGTCTTTTTCCGTTTATAGCGCAAAAAATAAAAACCGCAGAGGTGATCAAATACCATCAAAAGAAAGCTCTATTTGTGGGAAGAAAAGGACGCAAATTTCGTTTGGGTACAGCTTTGCATGACCGCGCAATTAGCAGTTAAAGCGACGCAGTGCCAAATTGGAAAAAGACCTCTGGTCCTTAGGCAGCATAATGGTCCGGGGCTCAAGTGGTTAACCAATCTTGTTTTCCTGGTGCCTCCATGGCAGCATACTAGTGATAGAGCTCCGCCTCGGCTCCTCCCTCAGGACCAGTGAATAGCATAAATTAAAGACGTAGTCCCTCCCCCAACATTCTCCTTTTTTTCCTCATACCTCTTGTGCTGGTGAAGAGTAGCAGTACGTCCATACCTCTGCATTCGGCAGCGTCCGCTGGGTTTAGCCTTTCCCGTGCGCAGTCCCTGTTCTTGGGCCGCTCACAGCGCTGATAAGACTGGGAACCCCTCTGTGGATCTGTTGGGGTCTTCTTGCAGAGTTTCCTCACTGGAACACAGTCTGCCACCATATCCTATGATGATGGCGAAGGAGTCGCAAAAGGATCAGCTCCATTCTGCCAGGCTTGTGATTTTTCATTTTTTGTTTCCATTTAAAAAAAAAAAAAAAAAAAAGAGAGTTGCATTTGTATTTTTCCCCCCTCTTTTCCCTTCTGCATCATTCCTTTTTTTCCTCCCTTGGAAAGAAAATGTAAACATAACAGGCTGTAAGATACTTGTTAATACCTTTAGGTTTGCAGACAGCTGTTTTTAGGAGCGGCAGCCATTCCCCTGTTACTGTGGGGGACCGTGTTGTATTTGGTTTCTCTTTGCTGGTAGGTAGCGTGGCTCGGCGTCCCCTTCGTCCTACTGCGCAGGCGCGATCCAGGAAGCTAAAACAGCCGTCGCTTGACGAGTGTTTTCTCGGCTTCCCGACGTCGGCTCTACTGCGCATGCGCGGTCTCTTGACGCCGCGGCAGCCAACTTTGTTTCTGGAAAAAGGGCCAATTTTTGCCCTTTTTCCTCTAAAAAATTAAAAAAAAAAAAAAAAAGGGGGCAGAGTGTCTGGGGGTTCATGGGTCTACCCCACCCACCCTTAGGCTATTTTAGGATCAGCCTTGGGGGCTGGTGGTCAGAGTTTCCTCAGCTGTGCCCTGCTAAGGTCTCTCTAAGCTGCTCTGTGGTAAGCATTCCAAAAAAAAAAAAAAAAAAAGTAACAAAGTGGATTGTGTGCCGCTTAAAAAAAAAAAAAAAAAATTATTTTTCTTTCCTTACCTTTCCTGCTATTTTTTTTTTTCCGCAGCTGATCCTTATGCCCAACTCCGAAATGAGCCATTCATCTCGCAACAAAGATCCTCACACCTCCGTTAGGTATGGGACCACCTATACGTGAGTATAAAAAAAAAAAAAAAAAAAAAAAAAAGTGCGCTCTCTGGCCTGACATGATTTTTCTTAAAATCATAGCCCTGCCCACTCCAAGAGGACCGAAAAATCCTCAAGGCACCACGATGACGACAGCCCAAGTCGCAGATCTCGTTCTTCACGCCACCGGTCCCGCTCGTCAAGACGTGAGTCCCATTCTTCGCGACATAGATCAAGATCCAGAAGACGGGACCGGTCCCCCTCTCCTAGATCCTATAAGAAGAAGAAGTGCTGGACCTGTGGGGCTAGTCCGCTGACTATGCGTCCAGCCGCGAGTTAGAAAACCAACAGGTGGTGGACCTGCTCAAAAGAACTATGAAGGACTCCTTCTCTGAGCTTGCGGCCTTGGTTCCTGCCCAGCCAGTCCCGCAGACGTCCCAGGCTCAGGATATTGAACTTGTTCTTCCTGGTCCTTCCGCAGCCAGTACGCCTCTACCTCCATCAGGCCGACTGGCCAGAGATTCCCCACCTGAAGACCTCTCGGGCGATTCGTCAGATCCTTCTGGCTTCAGCCATTCATTGGTAAAACCATTTATCCAGGCAGTTAGAGCTGCAATAGCTTGGGAGGATACTGAAGAACCTCCCCAGGAAGCAAAAAGCTACTTCCCATTCCTTAAAAGGAAACAGGCTTTCTTCCCTTTAATGGGAGAAATTAGTCAAGTCATTCAAAACGAATGGTCAAGAACTGATAAAAAACTGTCATTGGGCCGTTTTAATAAATTGTATCCCCTATCGGAGTCGGGAACACAGTCACTGAACTCCATGCCGGTGGTAGACGCATCAGTGGTGCGACTCGCAAAGAATATTACCCTGCCTATGGAAGATTCCGCTTCTTTCAAGGATCCTCTTGACAGAAGAATCGATCTGGATCTCAAGAGGAGCTATTTAGCTGCAGGAGCGGCATGTAAGCCAGCGATCGCCCTCACCTACGTATCTAATGCCATTAGAGCTTGGACGGATAACATTGAAACAGCTCTACGCCAGGATGTCCCCAAGGAAGACATAATTAAAGCCTTGGAAGAAATTAGATTGCCAGCAGACTTCGTTGGAGTAGCAGCTATAGACACGATTAGGTGTTCAGCAAGATCTATGCTGCACTCAGTAATGGCGAAAAGGGCCTTGTGGTTAAAACCCTGGACGGCAGATTTGGCTTCCAAGCAAAATTGGTGCAAAATCCCGTTCGACGGGAAGGCATTATTTGGAGACTAGATGGATAAAACCATATATAGGCCCCTCTGACTCCACATGAGCAGAAGCAATCCTTTTGACGCCAGATTAGCCCAGACACTCCCGGTGGGAGCCAGACTAAAATTCTTTCTTCCAGTCTGGGCCAGCAAATGCCAGGATCCCTGGGTTCTCTCAACAATCCAATGGGGACACTTTTGGAGTTTCTCTCATCCTCCACCTCAAAATTCGTTCACAAGAACGGAAATTTGCTCCTCTCCGCTGAAGGCTCAAGCCCTAAGACAATTCGTGTCGTCACTCCAACTTCAGGGAGCAGCTGTGCCGGTTCCTTTGGCGGAGCGCTTCGCAGGCTTCTATTCCACTCTATTTCTGGTCCCAAAGAGAACGGGTGGATGGAGGCCTGTGATCGATCTAAAAAGACTCAACAGGCACATACACCCAGAAAGCTTCAAGATGGAGTCTCTACAAACAATTATTCAGGCAGTACAGCCAACAGATTGGATGATCTCAATCGATCTGCATGATGCATACTTACACGTGCCAATTCTACCTGCCTTTCAGAAGTATCTCAGATTTGCAGTAGGTCGGATCCACCTGCAGTTTCAAGCCCTGCCCTTCGGTCTGTGCACCTCCCCCAGGGTGTTCACCAAGATTCTAATATCTGCTCTGGTTTCCCTGCGGGAGAGGGGTTTGAGGATATACCACTATTTGGACGACATCCTCCTCCTAGCAAGCAGTCCGGGTCAGTTGGTGTATCACGAGACATTCTTCTCCAGTCCCTGAGAGAACTAGGATGGCTGATAAACTCAGAGAAGAGTCAGCTTGCACCTACACAGCGGATGATCTATCTAGGTGCGATGTTCGACACCCGGGAGGGGACAGTGTCATTACCATCCCTGAAGATGAGGATTATTATCCAGAAGATGGTCAAAACCATCGCGAGCCGGTATCTAACAGCATCGCAATGCCTGAGCCTCATTGGCACAATGTCTGCTTGTATACCGATGATTCCTTGGGCCCATTGGCATTTGAGGTATTTTCAGATGGGTTTCTTGGTGCAGTGGAAGAGACAGCGACTCTCTCAGACAATTCTGCTGACGGGAGCAATGCGCAGGAGCCTTCATTGGTGGACTCTTCCGGAAAACCTCTTCAAACCTCGTCATCTGGGTTCCCTCTTCTGGATCACAGTTACGTCCGACGCAAGTGGACAGGGCTGGGGAGCCCATTGCGAGGATACTGAAGAACCTCCCCAGGAAGCAAAAAGCTACTTCCCATTCCTTAAAAGGAAACAGGCTTTCTTCCCTTTAATGGGAGAAATTAGTCAAGTCATTCAAAACGAATGGTCAAGAACTGATAAAAAACTGTCATTGGGCCGTTTTAATAAATTGTATCCCCTATCGGAGTCGGGAACACAGTCACTGAACTCCATGCCGGTGGTAGACGCATCAGTGGTGCGACTCGCAAAGAATATTACCCTGCCTATGGAAGATTCCGCTTCTTACAGGATACAGGGGAGATGGTCCTGTTCCACCCAGGGAGTAGTATCCAACATACTGGAGATGAGAGCAGCGTTCTTGGCACTAACTTCATTGGCTTCTCAGATCAGGGGCCAGAGAGTACTTTTACGCCTGGACACTCCGGGGAATGCCAAACTGACCAGATTCGTCTCTTGCCTTCCGTATACACAAGCGGAGGAAGTAGATGCCCTGTCATGCCCCTGGAGGTTCACCACCGCATATGCCTTTCCCCCCCGGCCATTAATATTCAAGTTCCTCCTGAGACTTCTCAGAGAAACAGTCCAGGTACTGGCAGTACTCCCATATTGGCCGAAGAGACCCTGGTTTCCTCTAGCTATGCGCCTCAGTGTGAGCTTTCCAATCAGGATCCATCCTTTCCCTCAACTTCTGACGCAGGGCAGTTTAATTCATCCAGACCCTCAGAAGCTGAACCTTCGAATCTGGAGGTTGAGAGGCGAAGGTTTGAGTCCCTAGGATGCTCCCCAGGTGTCATAACAACCCTCCTAGGAGCCAGGAAACCAGCAACCAATGCTATATATTCAAGAATATGGGACAAGTTCTTGTCATTTGCTGCCTCAAATGAGTTTAATCCAATCTCTCCTTCTACATCAGGTGTTCTCGGTTTCCTCCAGTCAGGACTTGATCTGGGTCTTGGCCTAAGTTCCCTCAAAGTCCAAGTAGCAGCAATTTCTGCCACAACAAATAAAAGATGGACAGAAGAGCCCTTAGTAGTCACTTTCCTCAGAGGAGTGTTAAAGATTCGTCCACCTGTCAGACGCTCTTTTCCCAAGTGGGATTTATCCCTGGTCCTTGAAGTCCTCTCTGACCATCCATTTGCCCCAGTGGAACAACTGACAATATGGAACATAACACTAAAAACGGTTTTCCTGCTAGCCATTACATCTGGTAGAAGAATCTCAGAACTCCACTCGTTAGGGATAGGTGATGACCACATCTCTTTCTTCCATGATAAAGTGGAGCTTCGCCCCCTTCGGGGGTTCACACCTAAGGTCACTACTCCAAGCCACCTTTTGGAGCCCTGGGCACTACCAGTATTTACTGAGGCAGATTCGGAATCTTGTCACGAGCTGGACATATCCAGAGTGCTCAGAGCCTACCTAGAGGCCACCAGATCCTTCAGGTGCTCGGAAAGACTCTTTATTGTACCATTCGGTAAATACAGGGGCAAAGAAGCCTCCATCAGAACTCTGGCATCTTGGGTGGTAAAGCTAATCCAGAAGGCATACAGGTTGAAGAATATGGAACCTCCATCCCGAGTGAATGCTCATTCTACAAGGGCAGTCTCAACCTCCTGGGCAGCAAGGGCTAACGTGTCATTAGAGATGGTGTGCAGGGCCGCCACCTGGTCTTCTCGCAATACTTTCCTCAGACACTACCATATCGACCCAGGAGCTCTCACAACGGTTGTGTTCGGGAGAAGGGCAGTCCAGGCTGTAATGTCTCATTCTAATTAAACATTTATTGTTAAGCATTATCCCACCCGTGTCAGCTAGTTATTTATCACTGGTATGCTGCCATGGAGGCACCAGGAAAACGAAAAATTGTATCATACTTACCGTAATTTTCCTTTCCTGGTGCCTATCCATGGCAGCATACACTCCCACCCTCGGTATTCTATTTGACGGAGAATGTTGGGGGAGGGACTACGTCTTTAATTTATGCTATTCACTGGTCCTGAGGGAGGAGCCGAGGCGGAGCTCTATCACTAGTATGCTGCCATGGATAGGCACCAGGAAAGGAAAATTACGGTAAGTATGATACAATTTTCCGTTTTTTGTACAATTCTCCTTTAAGGGGGCGTGGCAAGGGGTGTGTCCTATGCCTGCATACTTTTGCTGATAGGTGTCCCTCATTCCCATCTCAAAAAGTTGGGAGGTATTAGTATGGCATGTTTGTTATTTTTAAAAAATGTCTTCAGAATTACCTTAACTAATGCACAACCTCAGTAGTTTATTATTTTTTTAAATTTAGTTAAAATTAATTTAAAATCTCTTGTTGCATTTATTGATCAGTACAAGAAATGAAATCTGGATCTGATGGATCCACTGGCGGTCATCACGGTGTTAATGTGAGCTAACAGTGTAGAAAGGTTACAGTTTTCACAGGTGTCTTATGTTACAATGTGCCTGCTGAGGCCAGCCAATCAGGCGGATCTATTTCCTGGCATATCGCAAGAAAAGTTGGTCTGACTCAGAATCCTGACGTAATAATAGTAAAAGCAGACATACACACAAATGTTTTGTTTACCATAGCTACGCTAAATTCCTAGGAGCTCCCTGCCAGAGAGCGAAGCCTGCAAATAAGTGTGATTACTTCATAAAGGAGCAGAGACAATTGTCAAGGATGCGGCCATTGCACAGCTGTGTTTGATTGTGTCTTTTATTATTTCATACCACATTAGGCTCATCATACAGGTTACAAACTGAAAACATGCACGCATCATACATTCTAGGAGGAGTAGAACTAGGGGAGTCAATGCTGGAGACGGATCTGGCTGTTCTGGTAGATCATGGACTTAAAGGGAAAGTTCTTTTTCACAAAAAGGTGAACTAACTCCAAGTATCCTGGCCACCCCTCGGAACACCACTGCACGTTGCAG
Source organism: Aquarana catesbeiana (assembly GCF_042186555.1). Classification (NCBI taxonomy): domain Eukaryota; kingdom Metazoa; phylum Chordata; class Amphibia; order Anura; family Ranidae; genus Aquarana; species Aquarana catesbeiana. Next base: position 86,682,253 of record NC_133335.1, on the reverse strand, counting down.
CCATGATGCCCCATGCTGCTGGTGTAGTGGTCTGTACAGCACAATCAACAGCCCTGAACTGAGTAGCCCTCATAATGCTCACAATGGCAAGAGCTGGTTGGTCAACATAACTACGTGACCATGTTGAACGATGAGAAGCACATCTGAGGCTTCTTCTTCTGACATTGTGTCCCAGAATAAAGAAGAGCTTCACATTTGTAAGCGCAGTCACCAATGAGGGCTTGCTATTGTGGGGTCCAGAGGGTTGGTCAGGATATTTGGCATTAGTCTACATTTTAATTTTTTGTGAAAGATTGAACTAACCCTTTAGAGTGATTTTAGTACTCACCTCGGAAGGGCCGTGTGAAATAACCCAGGTCTCCGTTACTGGTTCAAAGGCTGCCACCCCAGGTCCAGTTCTAGAGCACATTGACAAAACTCAGGCTCAGTCTAGGAGTGCCTTTTTGAAGATTTATTGCAGTACCTGAATACAGGTGGATAGAGGAATGAGGGTGCAAGATACTCCAAAACATGCACAGGCATTGGAGGACAGATTCTCAAACAAAGTCATTCAGTAGCAGCCTTAAGTATTGCTGTAGGTGGAGGGTTCAGCCAGCTAGTCTGAGACTCTGTAAGAACAGTCACAGTCCTTGTAGCAACCTCTGGAGTCTAACTCTCAAAGCACAAGCACCCCTGGAGCTCAAGGCAAAAGGTCCTACTCACAATGTCCAGAGTGAGCACCCAGCCAGTTTTCCTGCAACACTCTTCACTGAAAGGTGTCCTTCTCCAGTCCAGTTTCCTAAGGTATTGTTCTCCAGCTAGTTCTTTTTATAGCAGAGTACCACACAAAAATGAAACTTCCGCTTTTCCGGTACCTCCCCCCCCCTCCGGTGTCACATTCGGCACCTTTCAGGGGGGAGGGGGAGCAGATACCTGTCTAATACAGGTATTTTGCTCCCACTTCCGGGCATAGATACCCGAGCCACCCGCAGGTATCTACATCACTCCCCCCCCCCCCCCCCCTGTCTTCTAGGAGATACACAGGTCCCAGAAAACAGCAGGGACCAGTGGGATAGAGCAGCGTGAGTCGCTCATGCGCAGTAGGGAACCAGGAAGTGAAGCCCTTACCGAGGATGGTGGCGGCAGCACCCGACAGCCGAGGTATAGATTGGCTTCAGGTGCCGACATCGCGGGCGCCCTGGACAGGTAAGTGTCCTTATTTTAAAAGTCAGCAGCTGCAGTATTTGTAGCTGCTGACTTTAAAAAAAAAAAAAAAATTAGGTGGAACTCCGCTTTAATCCAGTCACCTTCAGCCTGATAACAACAGCTCTTCAGTAAGACCCCTTTCACACTGGGGCGGTTTGCAGGTGTTATTGCGTGAAAAATACCGACCTAAAACTGCCGCTGCTGTTTGTTCAGTGTGAAAGCCCGAGGGCTTTCACACTGAAGCGGTGCGCTGGCAGGAGAAGAAAAAAACTCCTGCAAGCCGCATCTTTGGAGCGGTGTATTCACCGCTCCTGCCCATTGAAATCAATGGGGCAGCGCGGCTATAGCCGCGCTATGCGAGCGGTTTTAACCCTTTTTCGGCTGCCAGCGGGGGTTAAAACCGCACGGCTAGCGGCCGAATACAGACCCCATAATAGACCCCTTAGGGGAGCTATATTAGGGGAGGCAGCACACCTAGACAGGCTCCTAAGCGCAGTCATCTACCCTTTCATTTACTGAGGAAGGGGGAGTCCTTGTTCCCCTGAAATGGCTTTTATTTTATCGCTGTTATTCTAAATAAAATGATGTTTCAAACCTACATCTACTAGACATTAGGCACTCCTTTACCTTCACTTTTCTCGAGAGCTCTGAATAGGCCCTCTCAAACCTTTATCTTCTCCACAGCCATACCACCTGAGCCTACCTGTCAGGAAAGGTTCCACCTGCTGGTGGCGCCTGATTGCAGGAGATGTGTATTAATACCAGGCACACACTTGCCTTGGTATTGTCCTTGAGCCCTGACCTGTACCTGCGATCCTCTGTATCTGAAACCTGTACCTCAACCTGTACCCTGTGCCCTGTTTACCTTTTGCCCTGCAGCCTGATCCGTCCATCCTCTCCCAGTCCTGTTTGCTCCCTGCCCTCATCTGCTGATCTCTCGTTGATGACCCTGGCTTGGCTACGTTTACAATTCTGGTATTCCACATTTATTGTATATACCTGTCTGACTGTTGTTATTTGTAGGTCTCTGTCTGGTAGTTGGTTTGTTGTGCACTGTGTTGTATTGGAGGTGTTGCGTTTATATTTCACTTACTTTAATAAATTACTCTATTTTCACTTTACATGCGTTTGGTTTCCTTTGTTGCTGTCCACGCAGTTCTGGTCACACCTGATTCATGACACTACTTCCCAGGGATCGGCTGGGGTCAGATAAATATTCATAACCCAGTGGCTGACCCTCCTACTCTATTTCTGGAAACTTCTTCCAGTGGCAGACATGAGAAATCAACCACCAGGCCCAGGGGTAGACCTGACAAGACCTGGAAAATAAATTGCTGCTTAGCTGGGTACAGCAGAGCCAAAAACTAAATTTATCCAGTCTAGGGTAGGGCACTTTGTGGTTCTAAAGCAGGGGGTCTACAAACTTTCCAAACTAAGGGCCAGTTTGCTGTCCTTCAGACTTTAGGGTGGCTGGACTTGGACTGTCAAGAGTAGAAAATGCCCCAGCATCAGTGGAAATAAACAATGCCCCATCTTTGGTGTCAGTGAGAGGAATTGTGCCCCATCTTGATGTCATTGGGAGGAATTGTGCCCCATCGTTGGTGTCATAGGGAGGAATTGTGCCCCATCAATGGTGGCTTTGGGAGGAATTGTGCCCCATCAATGATGCCATTTGACCACATTGTTGGTGTCATTTGGAGGAATTGTGCCCCTTCATTGGTGTCAGTGGATGAAATAGTGCCCCAAGGGCCAGATAAAAGCAAGCATAGGGCTGCATCCGGCCCCCGGGCCACAGTTTTGAGACTACTGTTCTAAAGTCTATGCATTTTGTATCTTAATGCATTCTATGTATTGGGCCTAAAAATGCCCTACTACCCTGCTTTCCCATCCCTAAACACTTATCTGAGTCCTCCACTAATCCAGCACTGTCCCGTCTTCAGCCCTCCTCTCTTCCTGCTCTAACAGGAAACTCTGCGAACAGTGGGAGCCATAGTCTATGGACGGACAGCTCAGCTAGGAATCACACCTGCATGGATGCCCTCACAGTGCATGGCTCGTCAGTGGTGGACTTCAGAAAAGGAGGTAAGGGATTTCTCTGGGCAAAACCATTACACAGAGCAGGTAAGTAAAACATCTTTTTTATTTTAAATAACTTTACATTTATTTATTATTTTAAAATGACCTTTTGCACGCACTGTGACCCAGCAGAAACAGTGGCGTCAATAATCAGAAGGCCATCTAGTGTTCAAAAATTTTTTTTTTCTTACACAGCACATTATGGCCACTAGTTGGTGCTTTGATCATATGAGATATACAATATCTCACATTTTTGTAAATATTTTATTATATCTTTTCATATGACATCACTGAAGAAATTACACTTTGCTACAATGTAAAGTAGTGAGTGTACAGCTTGTATAACAGTGTAAATACATCAGTACCACCTATCAGTGCCCATCCATGCCGCCTATCAGTGCCCATCCGTGCCACCTATAAGTGCCCATCAGTGCCGCCTTTCAGTCCCCATCAGTGCCACCTATGTGTACCCATCAGTGCTGCATATCAGTGCCACCTATCAGTGCCCCTTGAGTGCAACATATTAGTGCCCATCATCAGTGCCCATCAGTGCCACCTCATCGGTGCCCATCAGTGCCGCCTTATCAGTTCCCGTCAGTGCAGCCCCATCAGTGCAGGAGAAAACATACTTATTTACAACGTTTTGTAAACTTTGTAAATTTTCGGTCTTTTTTTTATTTGTTTAGCAGAGAATAAAAATCCCAGAGGTGATCAAATACCACCAAATGAAAGCTCTACTTGTGGGAACAAAATGATAAAAATTTAGTTTGGGTACAGTGTAGCATGACCGCGCAATTGTCATTCAAAGTGCAACAGCGCTGAAAGCTGAAAATTGGTCTGGGCAGACAGGTGTATAAGTGCCCTGTATTGAAGTGGTTAAACGCTTTATTACCACGGTAAATACGAAAGGAGAGGCCTTAAACTTGCCTGACCCCGGGTATTACTGGTGAGAATATTGAACTGTGTTTCCCTAACACCTTTGGATTACAAATGTGCACCTTGTGAAGAAAGACAAACAAAGATTTGGGGGGCACACCCTAAAAAATGCATGAAAGATGGTGCAGCCATAAGACCATACAGACAGGAAAAAAGACATGTCCACCTGTGTTATAGGAGGGGTCCTTTAGTTCTCCCATATAGAGGAGTGTATTTCTCCCATGGTTCAGAGAAGCAGGATCTCCCATTCTATGGATAGCGTAGGACCCACTGATATTGGGGTACTTTAACATAGTAGTGGGCTTAGCACTATATGGCCATATGGTGTAACTAAATCCCCATATTGTCTGAATATGCTCAGGTGTTTTAAACCACTTCCAGACCGCTGCACGCCGATGTACGTCCCTAGTTTGAGGAAGGATATCGTTGTTATGGCAGCAGCTAGCTGCCATAACCCAGGTATCCCCATGTTTGGCCAGTGCTCCGGTACAAGGTATAAGTGGTCTCTGCAGCGCATTTGCCGCAAGATCACTTTTATCGGCGGCGGGAGAGGGCCTCCCCCCTCCCACCGCGATCAGGTGCCCTCCGCCGCTTACTGGAGCCATCGGCAGTGGATCCTTCCCGTGGCTGTGCCCCCCACCCATCTCCATGACACTGCAGGGCGGAAGCGACGTCAAAACGTCACTTCCGCCCATAGCTCTTTAAAGGGCCATTTTATTTTTTCAAATATTTTTAAATGACAATTTTTTTTTTATTATTGCATTTTAGTGTAAATATGAGATCTGAGGTCTTTTTGACCCCAGATCTCATATTTAAGAGGTCCTGTCATGCTTTTTTTTCTTTTACAAGGGATGTTTACATGGAATAGGAATAAGAGTGACATAATTTAAAAAAAAAAAAAAACAGTGTAAAAATAAAAAATAAAAGGTAAAATAAATAAGAAAAAAAAAAAAACTTTAAACGCGCCCCGTCCCGCCAAGCTCGCGTGCAGAAGCGAACACATACGTGAGTAGCGCCCGCATATGAAAACAGCGTTCACACCACACATGTGAGGTATCAGCGCGATCGGTAGAGCGAGAGCAATAATTCTAGACCTAGATCTCCCCTGTAACGCAAAACATGCAACTGGTAGAATTTTTTTTATGTCGCCTATGGAGATTTTTAAAGGTAAAAGTTTGTCGCCATTCCACGAGCGGGCGCAATTTTGAAGCGTGACATGTTGGGTATCAATTTACTCGGTGTAACATTCTCTTTCACAATATTTAAAAAATTGGGCTAACTTTACTGTTGTTTTATTATTTACACAGGTCCATAAATATTGGGACATTTTGGCTCTATGCACCACCACAATGGATTTGAAATGAAACAAACAAGATGTGCTTTAACTGCAGACTTTCAGCTTTAATTTGAGGGTATTTACATCCAAATCAGGTGAACGGTGTAGGAATTACAACAGTTTGTATATGTGCCTCCCACTTTTTAAGGGACCAAAAGTAATGGGACAGATTAACAATCATCCATCAAACTTTCACTTTTTAATACTTGGTTGCAAATCCTTTGCAGTTAATTACAGCCTGAAGTCTGGAACGCATAGACATCACCAGACGCTGGGTTTCAACCCTGGTGATGCTCTACCAGGCCTCTACTGCAACTGTCTTCAGTTCCTGCTTGTTCTTGGGGCATTTTCCCTTCAGTTTTGTCTTCAGCAAGTGAAATGCATGCTCAATCGGATTCAGGTCAGGTGATTGACTTTCCCTTAAAAAACTCTTTGGTTGCTTTTGCAGTATGCTTTGGGTCATTGTCCATCTGCACTGTGAAGCGCCGTCCAATGAGTTCTGAAGCATTTTGCTGAATATGAGCAGATAATATTGCCCGAAACACTTCAGAATTCATCCTGCTGCTTTTGTCAGCAGTCACATCATCAATAAATACAAGAGAACCAGTTCCATTGGCAGCCATACATGCCCACGCCATGACACTACCACCACCATGCTTCACTGATGAGGTGGTATGCTTTGGATCATGAGCAGTTCCTTTCCTTCTCCATACTCTTCTCTTCCAATCACTCTGGTACAATTTGATCTTGGTCTCATCTGTCCATAGGATGTTGTTCCAGAACTGTGAAGGCTTTTTTAGATGTTGTTTGGCAAACGCTAATCTGGCCTTCCTGTTTTTGAGGCTCACCAATGGTTTACGTCTTGTGGTGAACCCTCTGTATTCACTCTGGTGAAGTCTTCTCTTGATTGTTGACTTTGACACACATACACCTACCTCCTGGAGAGTGTTCTTTATCTGGCCAACTGTTGTGAAGGGTGTTTTCTTCACCAGGGAAAGAATTCTTCGGTCATCCACCACAGTTGTTTTCCATGGTTTTTTGGTGTTGCTGAGCTCACCAGTGCATTCTTTCTTTTTAAGGATGTTCCAAACAGTTGATTTGGTCACACCTAATGTTTTTGCTATCTCTCTGATGGATTTGTTTTGTTTTTTCAGACTAATGATGGCTTGCTTCACTGATAGTGACAGCTCTTTGGATTTTTTATATTGAGAGTTGACAGCAACAGATTCCAAATGCAAATAGCACACTTGAAATGAACTCTGGACCTTTTATCTGCTCCTTGTAAATGGGATAATGAGGGAATAACACACACCTGGCCACGGAACAGCTGAGCAGCCAATTGTCCCATAACTTTTGATCCCTTAAAAAGTGGGAGGCATATATACAAACTGCTGTAATTCCTACACGGTTCACCTGATTTGGATGTAAATACCCTCAAATTAAAGCTGAAAGTCTACAGTTAAAGTACATCTTGTTTGTTTCATTTCAAATCCATTGTGGTGGTGTATAGAGCCAAAAAGATTAGAATTGTGTCGCTGTCCCATCATTTATGGACCTGACCGTAATTCAAATAAGTGTCTTTTTAAAAAAAAAAGTGCGCTTGTAAGACGCAAATACGGTCTGACAGAAAGTATTTCAACGAGCGCCATTATATTCTCTAGGGTGTTAGAAAAAAAAAAAGTATAATGTTTGGGGGTTCTAAGTAATTTTCTGTCAAAAAAAAATGTTTTTAACAACACATCTAAAAAAGAGGCCGGATCTTAAAGTGGTTAAATAACCTTGGCCCGGGGGGGGGCACTGATGCACGCACGGAGACTGGCCCGAGGGGGCACTGCTGCAGCCGCGGAGACTGGCCCAGGGGGGGAAGGCACTGCTGCACGCGCGGAGACTGGCCCAGGGGGGGAAGGCACTGCTGCACGCGCGGAGACTGGCCCGGGGGGGGAGGGCACTGCTGCACGCGCGGAGACTGGCTCGGGGGGGAGGGCACTGCTGCACGCGCGAAGACTGGCCTGGGGGGGAGGGCACTGCTGCACGCGCGGAGACTGGCCCGGGGGGGAGGGCACTGCTGCACGCGCGGAGACTGGCCCGGGGGGGGGCACTGCTGCACGCGCGGAGACTGGCCTGGGGGGGGGAGGGCACTGCTACACGCGCGGAGACTGGCCCGGGGGGGAGGGCACTGCTGCACACGTGGAGACTGACCCGGGGGAGGGCACTGCTGCACGCACGGAGACTGGCCCGGGGGGGAGGGCACTGCTGCACGCGCGGAAACTGGCCCGGGGGGGAGGGCACTGCTGCACGCACGGAGACTGGCCCGGGGGGGAGGGCACTGCTGCACGCACGGAGACTGGCCCGGGGGGGGGGAGGACACTGCTGCACGTGTGGAGACTGGCCCGGGGGGGGGGAGGGCACTGGGCACTGCTGCACGCGCGGAGACTGGCCAGGGGTGGAGGGCACTGCTGCACCACGCGGAGACTGGCCCGGGGGGAGGGCACTGCTGCACGCGCGGAGACTGGCCCGGGGGGAGGGCACTGCTGCACGCGCGGAGGCGGGCCCGGGGGGAGGGCACTGCTGCACGCGCGGAGGCGGGCCCGGGGGGAGGGCACTGCTGCACGCGCGGAGGCGGGCCCGGGGGGAGGGCACTGCTGCACGCGCGGAGGCGGGCCCGGGGGGAGGGCACTGCTGCACGCGCGAGGCGGGCCCGGGGGGAGGGCACTGCTGCACGCGCGGAGGCGGGCCCGGGGGGAGGGCACTGCTGCACGCGCGGAGGCGGGCCCGGGGGGAGGGCACTGCTGCACGCGCGGAGGCGGGCCCGGGGGGAGGGCACTGCTGCACGCGCGGAGGCGGGCCCGGGGGGAGGGCACTGCTGCACGCGCGGAGGCGGGCCCGGGGGGGGGGCACTGCTGCACGCGCGGAGACGGGCCCGGGGGGAGGGCACTGCTGCACGCGCGGAGGCGGGCCCGGGGGGAGGGCACTGCTGCACGCGCGGAGGCGGGCCCGGGGGGAGGGCACTGCTGCACGCGCGGAGGCGGGCCCGGGGGGAGGGCACTGCTGCACGCGCGGAGGCGGGCCCGGGGG